>NC_056733.1:961124029-961173557 GCF_019279795.1 Protopterus annectens | reverse complement strand
CAGCGATCTATTTCCTAACACGCCAGTCATGATGCTGTAATATGCATTGTACAGCCCAGGTTTGCTGTCCTCCAATATCCTTCCTCCCAGTGGCACACCCCTGTGTGGTTGACATGTATCTGGTGTAGGCCACTCCTCGGTGTAGTACCGCTCGCTTGCTCCATCCTTACGCTGGCGCCGTTTTACGATTCACTATTATCTGCCTCATTTGCATGGAATTGACTACTAATACCTGGTTACGGCGGACACCGCCTCCACTCCTTGACAACCATTGCGCTGGGGTTGCAGCTTTACATACATACTATGGTGTGTGGTGGCTGTGCAGCTGATTTGTGTTCTAATGCTCTTTCCGGTCCTGATCATATGTTTTCATTGCTTTACATCTTCTGTGCACACATCCCGGGTCTGCTGTTCTTTCTCACGTCGTGCCATTTATGTCATTTTTACATTTTGTGCATATTTTCTTTGGACATTCTCGTGCCTTTCCACATTGGCATATTGCACCTATATGATACCTGACTTTGACAGCCTTCCGTTACTCCTCCGGTATGTTTGGGTAAATGTAAACCGCTTTTTGGTTTACATTGCCGCGTTATTACGCTACGCCTGCGCCACTTCGTGGATCGCTATTGCCCTCATTTGCATGGTGCAATACCGCACACAGTGTGTTTTGCATACCTACGCCGGGGGCGGGGTAGTGCACGTGGAATTCATTCATACCTGAATCGCTAAGCAGCCATATTTGGCGTTATAACGCCGACGCTATGCTGGCGCCTGGCGCAAGGTTCATGAATCCCGGGGAAAGTCTCTGATACAGAAGAAAAAGTCCTAATCTTTATAGTGTCTTTTCTGCCTGCATCAGTAGTTTAGAGAATTTTCCAGAATAATAAGTCGTTCCTTTGAAGCTGGTCTGCTGACAGTTTGTTTTCCATATTTTAAACATTCTGTTCCGGAAGAATAACTCTTTTCGTCCTTGGCCTATCTTTGCTTATCATGTTGACAAGACACAGCTGCATACAAGAGTTTGTCTTGACCTGCTTGTAGATAATAATTTTACAAAGCTACATAGTTTATAAGACATAAAATATTTTACTTCTGATTCTTATTAACAATGAATGCCAAGCTATATAGTTTTGCCAAGTTAGGTAACTGAGTTCCAGCTGAGTGCACTCTACACACTGAAATGCAAAACATTTACTTCACATTTTCAGAATAATCTACAGAAATCCATTTTAACCTGTTCTTTACTCTCACAATTCCCACTTTTTATTTAAAAAATGGAAACTGACTGTTCATTTTCAATTTTTTTTTCTTTAATTGTACACATTGAAACTTTTGCAAGTTTATTCAGGTTAACCATTATGATTTGCTGAACTCTATAAGTTTTTTTTTTTTTTTTTGCAAAGGACAAGTTAGGTTGCAATTCCAGATAGTTAGTATGACTATAATGCCTAACACTACTAATACAGGATGTATCAATCAATTTAACAGATTTTTTTCTGATTTTGACCAACCAGTAAAGATATCCCACCAGTTGTGAGCAGTGTCTTTTTGGTCTTTTCAGCCAAACTAAGTAGTTTATCTTTTGCAATGATGCTTAATGCCTCATAATGCAGAATACTTTTATTTCTTTTTTCCAAATACTCTCTTAGAATTGTAGCATTGTTCATTATGTTTTTTTTAATTATCCAAGAATACAGATATACTGAGAAGCTATATTAAGTCATAATTCCAGTTCTTGGAAATATTTACTTCTATGGGTAGAGTTAACACATAGCTCTTATTATTCCATTTAAGGAAATCCACATGTGATAAACATCCTTCAAAAGGTAATTTTAAATTATGACCTACATCTTGATCTGTAACCAGAAAAATATATTGAGGAACCACTTCTATAAACATTTGAAAAGACGAAGGCATAATAGTCCATTTACACAAATTAACAGAATGCTGCAGCAAGCATGGTTCATAGACAGGTGAATGCTATCCACAAATTATTCCATTTTGAGTCTGTGTACAATACTCGATTTTATGTGCTTTTCCTCTATATCTATATAATTACCTTCAAATTGTAGCAACCAATACTCATACCCTTCTGGTATGAAAAATATCAACGGTAACAAAGTAAATTGACACATAATAGTGGTATAAGTAACATTATAATGCATAAACTTTCCTGTACAATATTGTGGAGTATAGTATGTTACTTCAGTAAATAACCTAATCCAATCAGTAGCAGGTATCCATTTGTTAAACAATTGTCGCCAAACATTTTTATTTTGTAGCATAAGTTCAGTTTGTACTCTATTTTTCTGAATTTCCACATACAAAGATTGCATGTTGCATTTTGTCCAATTTACAAAAATTGTCATGTTACCATCAAATTTCTCCTGATGTAACTACATAGCATCATAGTTGTCTAAAAACTGCTGCTGATAATTTATATTGTGCAGGTGTGTCTTCCATATGTCTGGATTCCAAGATGTTTGTAAATGCACAATCTGAGAGATATCTTCCCCCACTACTTTTAATCAATTAGTCAGAATTTCAATGTCAGCTGCATTAATAGCTCCCATGCCTGTACCTAGGCTTCCTAGCAGACTATCATACCAAGCCCTTTTATATCGGCACCTGCCTGTGTCTGGGAATGTGATGTTAAAATGTACCACAACCTTTTGATACTGTCTGCCTACCTTTTTACAGCTAGAAGGGATTTTAACCAAATGGTCTGTATAAACAGAGGTAGGTTTACTTGTTAATATTGATAGAACATATACCGAACGCATGCTGCCTGTAATGACTGTGGTATTAGCACATATTACAGAAACTTCAGTAGTAAAATTTAGTTGTACTTTTGTATTATTGGGAGGAATACTAATTTGCTGTATAGTATGACTACCACACTTCTTCACATAGGCAAAGATTAGCTGTTGTATCGATGTTGGATATTTCTTTAAATTTTCTCCTTTTCCCAAATAAAATATAGGAAATTGACAACATTTAATAGAAACTTTGGAATCAAATTCAAGGGTTAGCTTAGGGTTATTTGATGCAATATAATAATCACCCCTAACCATGGACCAAAAGGTAACATTACTGGGAACTGTTATATGCCTAAAGGTACAATTAGCATTAGATGGACAAGTGAAGTTATCCTGCTGTCTTTGCCCACAAAAAAGATTTATCTTTGAGCATTCACACCAACTTAGCTTTAGAGTATTATTGTCATTGTTTATTTTCCAAACTTGCATTTCTCCTGTTTGACACCCTACCCTAAGGGCTCCAGTGAGTACAGTCAGTACAATAACAAGCAGAATCTTCATTATGTACAATAATATAACCTATCCACGTAAGTGGTATTAATCTGAAAAGTTGTTTCGATAGATGCTTTTTCAGCTGTTTCCGACTTGGCATTTGCCGTGAGTGTACAAAAACAACACAAAACATGAAGTCACTTAATGACTTTCAGCTGATCTCTGTGAGCAAGAATTACTTTGCTCTTTTCCTTTCCTTTAACTTTGTACACTAGAGGTCTTAACTGAGCGATTACTTCAAAAGGTCCTTGCCAATTACTATCCCACGGACCGTCCATCTGGAACATTTGAATTAATACTTGTGTCCCAGAGGGATGGTTTTCTTCTCGCATAACAGGATCCTTTGACCGCAATTTGAATGTTTGCATTTCTGATAGGCTTTGACAGAATTCAAAAATATCTTTTAACCATTGTTGATGCTGTGTGATTTCTAATAATGGTCTCTTTGTACTAACAGTAGGATCGAATGGTAACTGTACAGGCATTTTTCTACCTGTCATGACTTCAAAAGGTGAGATCCCTGTTTTAATGTGTGGAGTTGCTCTTTGCTCTCACACCCAGCAAGATTCCAAGCAAATGTTTTACCCAATTTACACCTTTTTCCAAGCAGGCTTTCTTAAGGCATTCCTTAAGAGTCCTGTTCATTCTTTAACTATCCCATTTGACTGGGGATGGTAAGGAACATAAAACCATTGCTGGATACCAAGTAAATCACACAAAGCTTTCATCCATTTACTGGCAAATTGTGGCCTATTAGATTTGATAACTTGTGGCCATCCCCAATGACAAAAAATGTTTTTTCATAAGACTTCTGCTGTAGCCTTAGCCATCATTGTTTTTGTAGGAATTGCTTCTACCCATTTTGAAAAAACATCATCTACCACTAAAAGATACATGTACCCACCTTTAGCTAGGGGTAATGGACCTGCAAAGTCAATTTATGACAAGGCATGCAAAATGCATCATTTAAATCATTGCAAATAGCACATTTTTGTACATTCTGTGGAACTTTTGCTTTATGTATATACCAATCAGAGGTAGAGATCCACTTACATAATGCTGGATTGTCAGTTTTACCTAGCAAAGACTTACAGGTGCTAACATGCTGGTCATACCATGCATTTAAATAATTCCACACATTTATATATGGTTCAGACACATTAAAAGTAAAAGACTGAGTGCACGTATTGGCATTTTCATGAATTGCATTCATTGTTAAAAAATAAAAGAAAATATTTACCACAAATGTTCAGGACAAGGTGGCCAGTCGACACAAATATCAGTTGTGGGAAAACTCTCTGCTGTCTTTCACTAGATGCTGGTGATATGAACTTGTTGGCAGTAGTATTTTCACGAAGATCAGTTGTGGGCATAGCCGGCATTAGGCATAGGCCAACTAGGCGGCAGCCTAAGGCACCGCTGTAACAGGGATGCTTTTCCAGTATTTATTTGGTGTAGGTAGACTAGGATGGGGGCATCTGGGTGGTGTGGGGGAGCGCCGTGGAGCCCTTTTGCCTAGGGCACCAGCTGACCTAAGGCTGCTGCTGGTTGTGGGAAAACTCTCTGCTGTCTTTCACTAGATGCCGATGAGATGAATATGTTGGCAGCAGTATTTTCATGAAGATCAGTTGTGGGAAAACTCTCTGCTGTCTTTCACTAGATGCTGGTGATATGAACATGTTGGCAGCAGTATTTTCATGAAGATCAGTTGTGGGAAAACTCTCTGCTGTCTTTCGCTAGATGCTGGTGATATGAACATGTTGGCAGTAGTATTTTCACGAAGATCAGTTGAGGGAAAACTCTCTGCTGTCTTTCACTAGATGCTGGTGATATGAACATATTGGTAGTAGTATTTTCACGAAGATCAGTTGTGGGAAAACTCTCTGGTGTCTTTCACTAGATGCTGGTGATATAAACATGTTGGCAGTAGTATTTTCACAAAGATCAGTTGTGGGAAAACTCTCTGCTGTCTTTTACTAGATGCTGGTGATATGAACATGTTGGCAGTAGTATTTTCACGAAGATCAGTTGTGGGAAAACTCTCTGCTGTCTTTCACTAGATGCTGGTGACATGAACATGCAAAGGTCAGTTGTGGGAAGACTCTCTGCTGCCTTGCACTAGATGCTGGTGACATGAACATGTGAAGATCAGTTGTGGGAAGACTCTCTGCTGCCTTTCACTAGATGCTGGTGACATGAACATGCAAAGGTCAGTTGTGGGAAGACTCTCTGCTGCCTTTCACTAGATGCTGGTGACATGAACATGTGAAGGTCAGTTGTGGGAAGACTCTCTGCTGCCTTTCACTAGATGCTGGTGACATGAACATGTGAAGGTCAGTTGTGGGAAGACTCTCTGCTGTCTTTCACTAGATGCCGATGAGATGAATATGTTGGCAGCAGTATTTTCATGAAGATCAGTTGTGGGAAAACTCTCTGCTGTCTTTCACTAGATGCTGGTGATATGAACATGTTGGCAGCAGTATTTTCATGAAGATCAGTTGTGGGAAAACTCTCTGCTGTCTTTCGCTAGATGCTGGTGATATGAACATGTTGGCAGTAGTATTTTCACAAAGATCAGTTGAGGGAAAACTCTCTGCTGTCTTTCACTAGATGCTGGTGATATGAACATATTGGTAGTAGTATTTTCACGAAGATCAGTTGTGGGAAAACTCTCTGGTGTCTTTCACTAGATGCTGGTGATATAAACATGTTGGCAGTAGTATTTTCACAAAGATCAGTTGTGGGAAAACTCTCTGCTGTCTTTTACTAGATGCTGGTGATATGAACATGTTGGCAGTAGTATTTTCACGAAGATCAGTTGTGGGAAAACTCTCTGCTGTCTTTCACTAGATGCTGGTGACATGAACATGCAAAGGTCAGTTGTGGGAAGACTCTCTGCTGCCTTGCACTAGATGCTGGTGACATGAACATGTGAAGATCAGTTGTGGGAAGACTCTCTGCTGCCTTTCACTAGATGCTGGTGACATGAACATGCAAAGGTCAGTTGTGGGAAGACTCTCTGCTGCCTTTCACTAGATGCTGGTGACATGAACATGTGAAGGTCAGTTGTGGGAAGACTCTCTGCTGCCTTTCACTAGATGCTGGTGACATGAACATGCGAAGGTCAGTTGTGGGAAGACTCTCTGCTGCCTTTCACTAGATGCTGGTGACATGAACATGTTGGTATTATTTTCATACCGCGTGGGTCACCCACTGTCTGAAGAAACATTACCGCACTGCCCTGTACTGCTCTGCAATGTTTGTCCTCCTGTCAATGGGCAAAGTTTAGGAAGAGAAGAATCGATTCTAAGAAGAGAAGGTCTGCTCTGGAATGTCGCACTGTGAGAGGCACCTCTTCAGGTCACCCCCCCCCCCAGTTGTTTGGACTGGACTGGTGTCGCCACTGTTAAAGTTATACTGCACTATTCAGGTAGTCTGTGCCTTTACTCAGTGAAGACATTGAGACAGTTCTGCTGTTACGACATTCATTTACTGCACACGAGGCTTACATCTAGCTTAACAATGAAAGGTATATACATCAAAAATGTACTTCAGCTTACAGTTTTAGGTCTGTAAGAAAAGAATAGTGCCTTTTTTAGACAAGGCTCAAAAGACAAACCCACCATCGTAAATAGCACAAGTAACAAAAAACTGAGAGTAATGCTACTCAATGCCAGAAATCTAAACCTCAAAATGCACGCACTTGAGGCACTCCTCAGTATGGAGAAAATCGATATATGTGCAGTAACAGAAACCTGGCTTAAGGATCCAGAGAGCACCCCAACACTACCAGGCTACAACTCATACCATACATTTTGGCCACAGAACCCGAGCCATATCCATATTCATCAAGGATACCCACACCTCCAGGTTAGTGGCACAGCACGATGCTTCAGAGATCATCCACATGCAACTAACAACAGGCAAAACTGCAATTCAAATTGCAGCTTGCTACAGATCACCCACCATGCCCCAGGACCCCCATTCCGCATTTCTGGAAACACTGGGAAACATAAAGGTTTTACCAAACACCCTAATATTGGGTGATTTCAATTACCCAAACATTAACTGGGAGAACTACTGAAGTACTAACTCCCTTGCCCAACATTTCCTAGAATTTATAAACTCAAACACCCTGCTTCAGCTGGTCAACACTCCCACCAGAGATGACAACATATTGGACCTGGTCATTACCAACATGGGCAACCAGTGTTCCACACCAGAGGACAACCCCTCACTGGTTAGATCTGACCATAAACAAATCACTTTGGATATCCACATTCCACCCCCACCCCCGGACAAGGAAACCACCATGGAAAACTTTTCAAAAGCAAACTTCATGTTACTTAAGACCGAAGTGGAAAGTTTTAAAGCCCCCATGCTGAAGGATAATGCTGTCCAAGCTGTAAAATCCTTTACTAATGCATTCTATGGGCACCTACAAGAATGCATGGCTCGTGCCATCCCAAGAAAAACCAAGACTCACTCCTCCAAGAAAAGGAAACCAGTCTGGTGGACTCCTGCCATAAACAAGCTATACAATAGAAGGCGGAAACTAGTACAGAAAAGAGTAAAATCCCAAGAAGGGAAGACATCCCTGATCAGTATCAGCAAGAAACTACGATCCCTCATAAAATCATCCAAGGTGAGCTTCGAAAGAAAAATTGCCAAGGACTCCAAAGATAACCACAAAGCATTCTTTAGCTATGTCAAGAATCTAAGTGGCAATGCTCAGATATGCTCGGAGTTAGTGCAGAATGGCACAAAATACACTGAACTGACTGATATCGCCAACATCCTGGCAGACAGGTTCAGAGCAAACTTCACCCCCCTCTCACCTCCAAAAGGGCCCATAACCATACCAGAAGAATGTAGAATCCCTGAAATCACAGACACTCAGGTTAAAACAGCAATCTCTAAAGCCAAAAACACAGCATTAATGGGACTGGATGGTGCCCCAGGCTACATCCTACACAAGCTCAAAGATGAACTTACCCCTCACCTAAACACACTGTTCAAACTCAGCCTCTCCACAGGCTACGTACCCATAGAGTGGTGCACAGCAATGGTTATTCCACACCACAAAGGTGCAGCCACAACAGACCCTGAGAACTATCGCCCTATAAGCCTGACTAGCTTGGTCTGCAAGGCTATGGAGCACATCATCATGGAACTCATTAACAGAGACATTGGGAACCTCCAAACACAGGACCCTACCCAGTTCAGCTTTGTTAAGGGCAATGCCTCCTAAACCTGGTGGACTTCCTTGAGACAGTTACCAAGGCTATAGATGAGGGAAAAGTGGTACACACAGCCTACCTAAATCTCGCAAAGGCCTTTGACACCATTCCCCATTCTGGTATTATAGACAAGCTCACCAGCCTGAACATAAACCCCTATGTCACAAGATGGGTTGCCAATTGGCTCACAGACAGAACCCACATGGTGAGATTTGCGGGAGCTAGGTTAGACTCTAAACCGGTTACAAGTGGCATTCCATATCTTAAACATTGTGTTCCTGAAGAATAACTCTTTTCGCCTTTGGCCTATGTTTGCATATCATGGTCACGAGACACAGCTGCATACAAGAGTTCATGTTGACCTGCTTGTAGATAATAATTTTATAAAGCTGCATAGTTTATAAGAGATAAAATATTTTACTTCTGATTCTTATTAACAATGAATGCCAAGCTATATAGTTTTGCCAAGTTAGGTAACTGAGTTCCAGCTGAGTGCACTCTATACACTGAAATGCAGAACATTTACTTCACATTTTCAGAAAAATCCACAGAAATCCATTTTAACCTGTTCTTTACTCTCACATCCCTGATTATTTCAGGATTTGTCCCTGGTCCTGTTGAGATTTGTCCCTGACTCGGTTGGGAGCTATGCTTTGTTAGATAAAGAAGCAAATTATAATAATAATCAAACAGCATTTCTACTTACCTTTTGGGCTGTTGTTCTCCACAGTAAACCAATAATCTGACCTGCCATTCCATGAAAAGTTGGTGAAAGGTGTATGTGGTGTCTCTTTTGTGCTGTACAGGTACAATCCTGACTGTTTCTTTTACTAGGAACCAGGGAAGCTGTAACCAGGGCTGCCACATTTATAACAGATAAAAATCTGACAAAAGCCCTTCCCGTTGCTCCTTCCACTTCCCTACCCCTTAGTAAATGTACATTGCATCTTTCTCAAAATTACAAATCGTGTTAATGACAGTTTTGAAAAAAACAGCAAATAATTTGCTAAATGCAACAGACAAGCAAACCTATAAACATTTACACATCTTAAAAGATATGTTGTAATATTGTTTTAGCATCTAGTATGTTTGTTGAAACTATTGCATGAGACAAACACAAAACTTTTAAAAAACATACTGAGGAAATGAAAACAAACAAGCAGGCATTGTATTTGTACTCCGTTTTCTTCAGTGTGTGTTTTACAATTTGCCTGAAAAGTCATTCCTTAGTCATCTCTATGATACACTTTATATTGAAGACAAATATATGTGCAAGTTTCCCAGTGAATTAAATAAAATGTCTCTGGAAGACATATCCATGGTTTCACATTAATAAAAAAAGAAGACAGATACCTTTGTGTGCTTCATCTAATTCCCTGCAAAGGGTCACATTTCACATCAACAGGATGCCAGTTAAAGAGGAAAAAAGATTATTATGACAAAATAATCTAAATACAAACAGGAAAGCCAAATAAAACAATGAACAGTTTGTGACGTGTTTAGCTCTCAGAATGATTCCAAATGCCCTACAAGTACAGATTAAAACCAGATTTCTTTACAATAGACCCTGAATTCTGGACTTACTGACAGAGACTCTGATTTCCTGACTGACAGATGACAGCACTAAGTGTAACAGGTGTCCCATTATGCATTAGCTTACAGATGAAACATTATTTTATTTGCTGACTGGGGTCACAGCTGAGGAGACAGCATTTTCATTTGAACTGACCAAGCTAACAGAAAAGTTCCACATTCGTGGAGAAGAAAGGGTGACAGTTTACACATTTAGGGTTTTACAACCATACAAGGAAGCAAAAAGTTACACATAAGGGGTTAAATCACCAGGCACAAGCTGTTATAAAATGATCAACAAGTTCAGGTAAACATTTTGTTTTGGATGACCATTGTTTATTACAAGGTCGACAAGTCTGGGTGATTAGGAAAATCTTTGTTTCTAAACAAATAACCAGAAATCTATGGTAAAACTGTGAAACCCAACTGCAACCTACAGTTTCATGGATGACATGTAGGTATTGCTGATCCATCTACTCCTGGAACCACCGTTGAATAATACATGCCTTAAGCAATCAATAAAGCCCAACAGGGTGTGTGTTACTGTGTAAATAATGCCTGCCCTGGGGGGGGGGGGGTTCTACATCTGTGGAATGATATTATTTCCAGAATAACAACACTCATTCTGGAGGGTATTATTGTATTTAGAGACTGGGCAAACTGTTGAATTGTTTTGTATTTGTTTGCTTCTGATTTTTTTTTTTAATTACTACATATATTGTAATAATTTTGATGTAAAATAGCTCCTCCGCCTCAGACTTGCTGTAGTATATGCAGGCAAATCATTGGGGGACTGTAGTCACTAACTAATGAGTTATATGTGAGTTTCAGACTTTATCATAGCTCTCAACTAAGCAGGGACAAATCTCAACATAATGTAGGACAAATCCAAAAGTAATCAGGGACAGTTTTAAAATACTAGCACTATTAATTTAAGACATTGACAGAATTAGAGAATGTGAATCGATATATATTTTCTGATCTAAAAAATAGTCTATAAATCTATTTATTGTCATTGTTTATTGCGTGTAATTTGCCACCTTTCTCCAGTTTTAGGAGGGATTAAGAAAGACAAAGCCAAAATTTGAGCCAAAATCAGGGCTGTACCTAAAAATCAGGGACAGGTGAGAGGTATGGACTTCATATCCTTTAGAAAAGTCTACTCTACTGAGTATGTTCCCTATCATTTGCTGCAAAAGTTTAGTTAAACTCCATAAATCTGTTATTTATAAATTAAGTGGCAGGCACATGAACGGACTCCCTAAGATTTAGCACAAACCCCCTGTATCCCTCTTTTCATGACTAAGTTCTGACTAAGGAAGAA
This sequence comes from Protopterus annectens, assembly GCF_019279795.1. Taxonomy (NCBI): domain Eukaryota; kingdom Metazoa; phylum Chordata; order Ceratodontiformes; family Protopteridae; genus Protopterus; species Protopterus annectens. Next base: position 961,162,107 of record NC_056733.1, on the reverse strand, counting down.
GAAAGAAGTAACAATCTACTTTCCCTGAAACAGAGTTTTACCGCAAAGATTATAGCCTATCTGTTAACTTTGGTGGCCATACTTACTTCCATAACATGCTGTCACTGATAGTTTTTTTTTCTCATCTGAATCTGGCCATAGTACAGACTGGGTTTTGGCCCACTCTGTTCTGCCTTGCTGCGCTCAGGCTCCACTCTGCTCCCCTGCCCTACCCCCATTCCCACCCCCACATCAATTAAATGTATATATCCATAACCCCACACACTGTTCATCAACAAATAGCAGAACACTTTCCAACAAATAGAGTGCTCGTGAAGGTTCCATTCTACATACATCAACCAATCACATCCCAGTAGTCGGGTATCAGTACACAATACTCAACCCATCTAGTTAGTACCCTTCAATCAGTTATCCAATAGGGCCTAACAAGTTAGCAATCTAAATACAATCCCCCCATCTACCTACCAATTATGATATCATTACTCTCTACCCAAACACTTTAGCTATATTCAATCTCTAGTCATATATCTACCCTATTATCTCTAAACCATATACAATAATCTACAAGTGCTACTAAAATGAAAAACCTTAATAGAAACCACCTAAATTTAGCTTTCGTACTCATCATCTCTACTGTACTGCTCTCTCTCTCCTGTCCTTGCTAACATCACTGAATTATATACCAGCCTCAGTCAATAACATCCCTTGGCAAACCTCCTCTGTACCTCCCTTAGATATTCCTTTAAACCACTCCATAGCCCCAGGCCTCATCCACTCCAGTCCTTTAGAATACCAACCATATAAACTCCTACCCAGTATAAGTAAATCCCATACTTATCATAAGCACATTAAACTACAATACAAGTTTATAAAACTCCTTTTACACCTTGTAAAGGAGTTAATTCACTCCGGAGACATACTCTCTAACTATGGTCCCACCCTCACACCTGATACAATTACCAACCCAACCCCTGTAAACTATGAACTACTACACAAAAAAAAACAATCCTCCCTTCTCTTCCTCAGTATGAATGTAAGAAGTATTACGCATAAGATACACAACCTGCATGCTTTACTCTCCCTTTATACTCCTAACATCATTGTACTAACAGAAACTTGGTTAAAACCCAGCATCAGTAATAATGAAATTGTTGCCCCAGGATACAATATAGTACGCAAGGATAGTTCAACCAAAAAAGGGGGGGTGTCAGTTTTGTTTAAAGAACACCTAACACTAGACTATCTGGAAAATTACAGCCCTGACTTTGGAAACGCAGAACTAATCTTTACTAAACTAAAACTCAACCCAAAAAAGCACATTAACATCCCTGGTAGTTACATCCCTCCAGGAAACAATATCCACACGCTAGAAAACATACTACACTGGGCCTGTAATTCACTCCCACAAGAAGCAGTCCTGCTGGGAGATTTCAATACTGACTGGCTAGACTGTTCCTATCTGAACCCAACATCACACATTAACCTACATGGATTTACACAACTGATCACATCCCCTACAAGAACTGACAAAACTACCAAACGCCAGTCTATTCTTGACTGGATTTTAGTTAACAATCCCTCCCTATCATCAAAAGCAGGCTGCCTTCCTGATGGTCTGAGTGACCACTTGCCAGCCATTCTTATATGTTCCTGCACCTTCCAAATTAACCATACCCCATACCATACAATCAGAAGCAAAAAATACTTCAACCCACAGAAATTCATCTCAGCCCTATAAAGCTGTAACTAGGACTCTCTCAAACAGCTGCCTCTAGATGAAGCAGTCAATAACTTTTCTAGATATTTTAAATAGCCATACCCCCCCCAGAACCATTAGAGTTAAATCCAACTACGCACACTGACTGAGTAAGGAATGCTGATCCCTTCTCAAAACACGCCTGGAAACAATACCACAAACACAAAACCCAATCTAAAAAACTAATATTTCTAAAACTTCAAAACAAAGTTAAAAAACTCATCAAACAGCATAAAACCAATTATTACCACAATATTCAGTAAAAACACCATAATAGCCCACAAAAATTTGGGGCTGCAGTTAATAACATACTATCTCCAGGCAAAACTTCCACACCCACTCCAACCTCTACTACCAACTCTGAAAAATATAGCAACCCAATTTAATACATATTTCACAGAAACTATCCTAGCCCTGGCCAATACAAATAACATCTCCAATAACCATGCCCCAATAACCCCCCAGCTCAGCAAACCTACTCAAAACAGCCCCAGTCTATTTACTCTACAGGCAGTGATAGTAAATACCATAAAAATACTGCATAAACTAAAACCAACTACCTTAATCACAAACAATCTACCGGCTGAATTTCTGAAAATAGCAGCAGAAGGAATAGCTTATCCAGTAGCAATACTCAAACAGATCAAAGTCAGAGTGCATAGTTCCTGCTATTTGGAAAATATCCCATATAATACCTCTTCAGAAAGGAGGCAACTTGACCGAACTTATTAACTATCGCCCATTTGCTATCCCATCACCCCTATCTAAACTCCTAGAGAGAGTGGTCCATACTCAACTCATGGACTACCTCAACACCCATAACCTACTATCAATTACACAACACGGATTTCACCCCATCACACTACCACTACAGCCACGTATTTCACCCCCATCACAGTACCACTACAACCCTCATGTCCTTTACAAATACAGTCAACCACCATAGAAGTTTAGGACAGCTCGTATCCACTATATGTTTAGACTTATCCAAAGCCTTTGACATGGTAAACCACAACAAATTGATCAAAGTCTTCTCCTCCCTAAACTTTAGTAGACCCACTGTTACCTGGTTCCAAAACTACCTATCAGGGCAACAGCAGGCCATACTGTGGTTACAACACATGTCCTCTCTCCTCCCAATCTACCTAGGAGCCCCACAAGGCTCAGTTTTAGGACCACTACTCTTCTCTCATTTTACCAACCAACTCCACACTTGCACTCATCATGCATCTGTGATACAATATGCAGATGACTCTACTCTCATATGCTCTGCCCCCACCATACAGGACCTTTCCACACCATAACCCAAGATTCATTTCTATCAGTAGAATCCTGGCTTATCAAGTCTCAGCTCATTCTAAACCCTAATAAAAGCCAGCTTCTTCTCCTGTACCACTCAATAACTCCTCCTACACACCCAAATTTAACCCTAGAGTCCAAAAACAAAACTATTATCACCCCAGTGATTCATACTAAACTACTAGGGGTCAAAGTTGACAATAATCTAAAATTTGATATCCATATAGCCCAAACTATCAAAAACGTTCATAAAAATTAGGGCTCCTTTACAAGAACAAGCAATTTTTAACTAGATCCACAAAAGCTACCATTGCCCAGACACACCTCCTGTCACCCCTTCTATATGCCTCCCCAATATTAACTAATCTACATAAAGCAGATCTTGCAAAAGTGGAAACATGTTACAATAAGTATCCAGGTTCGCTACTAACTCCACATATAGGTCACACCATTGCACTGCCCTTAAACAACTAAACTGGCTAGAACTGCCTCATCTGCTCCAATACAAACAACTAACCTTTGCCCACAAAATACTCCATGAACCAGATAAAACCCCTGCTCTAAAAAATCTTATACAACCTTACCACATCTAGAACACTCCTTTCCAGTGACAAATCTCCTATTATAATCCACCAACTCTAATAACTCATCTAGGGAATCCTTATTCTCAAACATCATTCTTAAAATGTGGAATAAACTACCCACCTCCATCTCCTCAACGTGTCCCATAGTACACTTAAAAAACTCCCATCTACTGACTTAGAAAACACCTGGCTTTGTTCTTGCTACCCGCCTGGTTAACTCTATATACTGCATATCTATACGCACCTCTTGATTGTTTGGCTCTACACTTCATAGTTACATACTTCATATATAGTTACATACTTCATATATAGTTACATACTTCATATATAGTTACATACTTCATACATAGTTACATACTTCATATATAGTTACACACTTCATACATAGTTACATACTTCATACATAGTTACATACTTCATATATAATCATATTTCCAACCTAGCTTGCCTTCCTCCTCCCCCCCCCCTCTCTCTCTCTCTCTCTATATATATATATATATATATATATATATATATATATATATATATATTTATTTATTTATTTATATATACTCAAGTACCTCAAGTTATATTAAGGCTTCCCCGATAAATGGGGAGGGTTGCATCAGGAAGGGCATCCAGCGTAAAACCTCTGCCAAATTACTTATGTGGAGAACATTTCAGATTTCCATACCAGATCAGCTGAGGCCCGGGTTAAAAACGACTGCCACCAGTAATGTTAGCCAACAGGGTGCTGGCAGAAATTGGGCTACTGTTGGCCGAAGGAAAAGAGGAGGGTGAAGGCATGCCCGAAGGCAGGAAGGGAGGAGGAAGGTTAGGAGTGTAGTAGTGAAGGTAGGAACTTTGAATGTTGGCACTATGACTGGTATAGGAAGAGAGCTAGCTGATATGATGGAGAGAAGGAAGGTTGATATAGTGTGCATGCAAGAGGCCAGATGGAAGGGAAGTAAGGCTAGGTGTATAGGAGGCGGGTTCAGATTGTTCTATCATGGTGTGGATGGCAGGAGAAATGGGGTAGGGGTTATCCTAAAGGAACAGTATGCAAAGAGTGTTTTGGAGGTGAAGAGAGTGTCTGACAGAGTGATGTTTATGAAGCTTGAAATTGATGGTGTAATGATGAATGTTGTTGGTGCATATGCTCCACAAGTTGGGTGTGCGATGGATGAGAAAGAAACATTTTGGAGTGAGTTGGATGAAGTGGTGGTGAGTGTACCCAAGGATGGGAGACTAGTGATTGCAGCGGACCTCAATGGGCATGTTGGTGAAGTGAACAGAGGGGATGAGGAAGTGATGGGTAGGTATGGTGTTAAGGAGAGGAATGCAGAAGGTCAGATGATTGTGGATTTTGTGAAAAGGATGGACATGGCTGTGGTGAATATGTATTTTAAGAATAGGGAGGAGCATAGGGTGATGTACAAGAGTGGAGGAAGTTGCACACAGGTGGATTATATCCTATGTAGTACGGCCAGTCTGAAGGAGATTGGAGACTGTAAAGTGGTGACTGGGGAAAGTGTAGTTAAACAGCATAGAATGGTGGTCAGTAGGATGACGTTGGTGATCAAGAAGAGGAGGAGGAGTGTGAAAGCAGTGCCAAGGATTAAATGGTGGAAGTTAAAAAAGGGTGATTGTGAGGTGGAGTTCAGGGAAGAGTTAAGACAGGCACTGGGAGGCAGTGAAGAATTACAGAATAGCTGGGTAACTACAGCAGAGCTAGTAAGGGAGACTGTTAGAAAGGTGCTTGGTGTGACATCTGGACAGAGGAAGGAGAACAAGGAGGCCTGGTGGTGGAATGAGGAAGTACAGGAGAGTATACAGAGGAAGAGGCTGGCGAAGAAGAAGTGGGACTGTCAAAGAGATGAAGAAAGTAGACATGAGTATAAGGAGATGAGGCGCATGGCAAAGAGAGATGTGGTGAAGGCTAAGGATAAGGCGTATGGAGAGTTGTATGAGAGATTGGACATGAAAGAGGGAGAAAAGGACCTGTACCAATTGGCTAGACAGAGGGACAGAGCTGGGAAAGATGTGCAGCAGGTAAGGGTGATAAAGGATAGGGAGGGAAACGTACTCACAAGTGAGGAGAGTGTGTTGAGTAGATGGAAAGAGTACTTTGAGGGGCTGATGAATGAAGAGAATGAGAGGGAGAGAAGGTTGGATGATGTGGGGATAGTGAATCAGGAAGTGAAACAGATTAGCAAGGAGGAAGTAAGGACAGCTATGAAGAGGATAAAGAATGGAAAGGCTGTTGGCCCAGATGACATACCAGTGGAAGCATGGAGGTGCTTATGTGAAATGGTAGTAAAATTTTTAACCAGATTGTTTAATGAAATTTTGGAAAGTCAGAGGATGCCTGAGGAATGGAGAAAAAGTGTTTTGGTACCTATCTTTAAGAATAAGGGTGATGTGCAGAAATGCAGTAACTACAGAGGGATAAAATTGATCAGTCACAGTTTGAAGTTATGAGAAAGAGTAGTGGAAGCTAGGTTAAGAAGGGAGGTGATGATTAGTGATCACCAGTATGGTTTCATGCCAAGAAAGAGCACTACAGATGCAATATTTACTCTAAGAGTGTTGTTGGAGAAATACAAAGAAGGTCAGAAGGAGTTGCATTGTGTCTTTGTGGACTTAGAGAAAGCATATGACAGGGTGCCTAGAGAGGAGTTGTGGTATTGTATGAGGAAGTCGGGAGTGGCAGAGAAGTATGTAAGAGTGGTACAGGATATGTACGAGGGTAGTGTGACATTAGTGAGGACTGCAGTGGGATTGACAGATACGTTTAAGGTGGAGGTGGGATTACATCAAGGATCAGCTCTGAGCCCTTTCTTATTTGCAGTGGTGATGGACAGGTTGACAGATGAGATCAGACAGGAGGCCCCGTAGACTATGATGTTTGCAGATGACATTGTGATATGTAGTGAACGTAGGGACCAGGTTGAGGAGACCCTGGAGAGGTGGAGATATGCTTTAGACAGGAGAGGAATGAAGGTCAGCAGGGCTAAAACAAAATATATGTGTGTAAATGAGAGGGAGGGTAGAGGAATGGTGAGGATGCAGGGAGTAGAGTTGGTAAAGGTGGATGAGTTTAAGTACTTGGGATCAACAGTTCAGAGTAATGGTGAGTGTGGAAGAGAGGTGAAGAAGAGAGTACAAGCAGGGTGGAATGGGTGGAGAAGAGTGTCAGGAGTGATTTGTGACAGATGGGTACCAGTAAGAGTGAAAGGGGAGGTCTACAAGAGGGTAGTGAGACCAGCTATGTTATATGGGTTGGAGACGGTGGCATTGACGAAAAGGCAGGAGTCAGAGCTGGATGTGGCAGAGTTAAAGATGTTAAGATTTGTACTGCAGGTGACAAGGGTGGACAGGATTAGGAATAAGTATATTAGAGGGTCAGCCCAGGTTGGACAGTTTGGAGACAAAGCCAGAGAGGCGAGATTGCATTGGTTTGGACATGTGCTGAGGAGGGATGCTGGGTATATTGGGAAAAGGATGTTAAGGATGGAGCTGCCAGGTAAGAGGAAAAGAGGAAGGCCTAAGATAAGGTTTATGGACGTGGTGAGAGAGGACTTGCAGGTGGTTGGTGTGAAAGAGCATGATGCAGAGGACAGGAAGAAATGGAAACAGATGATCCACTATGGCAACCCCTAATGGGAACAGCCGAAAGAAGATGATGACTGGAAACCGTTTGATGTATTCATTTGTTAACAGTGCTAATGTTTTATCTCCTTTGGTTATTTATGGCTTGTAATTTGTAATTTATATAATGGCTTCTAATCTGTTATTTTTTTATAATGTGTGTCTTTTATTGCTAGAGTTTTTCTCCCTGTGCCTCCGCTGAAAAAGGAACTGTGTCCAGTCGAACTTTCTCAGTAAACAAATGTTAAATAAATAAATAATAAAATGCATTTTAATTCAAATCCTGTTGTTCTAGCAACTTTTTAAGTTTATAAGAGCAATATTTAACTGCTATTCGTATTTTTGAACCTTTGCAGACCCCCATTATTTTAGACTTTACACAGATTTCTTGAGCTAAGGGATTGAGAGGTACAAGCACCTCTTAATTTTAAAAGAGTAGCATCTACTGCTTTCTCTCTCTCTATGACACACACACAGACACACACACACACAATTCCTTTTTCATGCTCATAAGCACCCCTACACATAGCTCTCAACATTCTATCTCCCAAATGTGGAATACTACCTGTCATAATGTGGAACACCTGAGCTTACTGACAACTTCAACTAGGGAACTCATAGGATGGTTAAAGTGTGTTACTTTATACTTATAAAATATTACTTTGATGAATTAATATGACTCAGTATTACTTACCATGGATATTAGTTAAAAAAATATTAACACTGAATTTATGATAGACACTTTCCATGTGGAACAAGGAGGAACATGGACATTTTATGACTCAGAATGAGGAATGTTCCTCATAATTTGGTACATGTGAGAGGTATGTTCGTACAGTCATACACAGCAGAGACATAAACACATACACACTTATATATATATATATATATATATATATATATATATATATATATGTATATGTATATATATATATATATGTATATATGTATATGTATATATATATGTATATATATGTATATATATATATATATATATATATGTGTATATGTATATATATGTATATGTATATATATGTATATATGTATATGTATATATATGTATATATATATATATATATATATATATATATGTATATATGTATATGTATATATATGTATATGTATATGTATATATATGTATATGTATATATATATATATATATATATATATATATATATATATGTATATACATATATATATATATATATATATATCAGTCTATTTCAGATTGTCGACGTTTCGAAATGCAGACATCCATATGGCCGACAGTTTGAAACGCCGACAACCTGAAATAGTAGTGCAAACTACTACAAACAGTGTTGGGCAAGGGGCAAGCCCCCCTGCACGCCCTCATGGGGGGCTGTGCCCCCCCCCCCCCTACTTAAATATTCTCACTTCGAGATCGCACTACAGTGCAGGGAAGGGGAATCTCCCAGTTCCACACTGTAGCGGGATCTCCACTATCATTTGTTGGCCTTTCAAATGTTCGCTCATATGGTGTCAGCCATATGGTTGTCGAACATTTGAAATTTCGGTCAAATGAAGGGCTCCTATATATATATATATATACATTTGTTTTAGTTTTACAATTGGTAAACACCAAAAGCACATTTGTTGGAGCATAAACTCATGGTGGACTGTATCTTGGTTACATTCCGAGTCCATGAAGCTGCGGACAGTGGGCATTACCTGGACATTAGTGCCCTGCAGGGCTACGTTTGTGATGATGTTTAAAACACAGTTACTCCTTCTCCCTCTTTGGTCAGTTGTGTGGTGTGAGAAATAAAATTAAAAAAATGTCAAATGTCCTGAGATTTTACGACAAAAATATTTCATGTTTTCTTTAATAATTGCATAAACCAGTTATTTTATATCTAAAACACGTAAATATTATATGAAACAGCATAAATTACTCAAATGTGAAAAGAATAACCTTTTATTTTGGTAAAAGAAAAAAAGTGAAGCTCTATCCTTTGCATTGGCCATGGGTAGGTTTTCTCCTTCAAAATCTGATGCTTCTTTCAAAAATAGCCCCCTCTGGCCATTTGAAAAGGTGGCAACCAGTTGCGCATTCTGTAAACAAAACATGTTAGTCTATCAACTTTCTAAGTTTACATGATTGTTATTTAAATTTTGACCCTGATTTTGGTTTTTGTCCCTCCAATATTATCTAGGGTTACCACATGTCCCTCTACGAGAGGGGCAGTCCCTGTTTTGGGCAGTTGTGTCCTGTGAAAAATACAAGAATGTCAAATGTCCTGAGATTTTTAGGATAAAAAAATATTTTATAAGTTTCTTTAATAGTTGCATAAAACAATTATTTTGCATCTGAAACACCGAATTGTTATGGAAAAATATCGCGAACCGAAATGCTACAAGAATATGCTTTTATTTGGTAAAAAAGTGAAGTTTTGTTCTCTGCACTGTTCATGGGTATATTTTGCCCTGCAAAATCTCACCCTGCTACCAAAAAAAAAATGCCCCACTTTGGGCATTTGAAAAGGTGGTAACCCTACTTTGTCCAGAATCTCGTTCTAACAGGTTGAGAGGTATGACTTTACCTTAGTGCGAAAACAAAAGCTCATCACTGTTGCATAACTTTAGTTGTTTCTGTTGCTTCATATATTTCAGATCCAGTTTAATTATTTTATGCAGCTGTTAGAACTGTTAGAAATAACTTAGGAAACATTTTTTGTCCCAAAATCTCTCCTAAATTGTCTTTTTTTTCTAGGACGCCAAGTGCTCAAATCCTCTGGAGCAAAGGTGACAGATAAGGGCTTCTCACCCACCCCCCTCTGAACTCCCTTTTCGCGCGGTTGCATTCTAAGAAGTAACGCGCCCTAATTGTAATAATTGTAACCAATCAGGGCACAGCAGGCGGGCACAGGCTGCGCGCGGACAGTATAAATAAACGCTGCAAAGCGCTGTGCAGGAGAATCTCCAGGATCTCCAGTCCAGTCCTTGCAGACATCAGCAGAGCCAGATCGCCAGATCACCAGATCACCATGAGTAAGATCATTGTTTACGAGCATCCTGATTTCAAGGGGCTTCACAGAGAATTTACTGATAGTGTCTCTGACCTGACACTGGAGGACTTCAATAACCAGATATCGTCTTTAAAGGTAATAGGACAGCCCTGGGTCAGTTACGTTCACACTGATTACAAAGGATGGGCTTGGCTATTTGAAGAAGGTGACTATTCATCGATTGATCGCCCCGGTACAATTTCATCCCTCTTGTTAATCACTGAGAACCTGGATGACCCAGAGATCACTCTTTATGAGCATGCAAACTATGCAGGCAGGAGCAGAGTTTTCAAAGAAGAAACCAGTCTTACTAAAGGGGGCTTTAATGACGTTGCCTCTTCTCACATAGTTCAGCGAGGGGCCTGGGCACTGTATGAGCATACGAATCGAGGAGGCTGGTTTTGGCTGGCCAGGGCAGGAGACAGAGCTCCAGATTATGGAACTGGTGGATTCCATGACAAAGTGTCGCACGTCTATCCCCTGAAAGCAGGCAAACCCTAATAAAGGTAGAATTGCAGTCGGACAAACTGAAGAATGGAATTTCATCTGTCAAAGAGATCACCCAATTTGTTGCTGTGAATAGAACTTATTTATGAGAAAATCTGCACCACTACCTTAACCAAAGAGTATTTGAAATGAGTACCACAGAGACATTCACATTCAAAAATGAGCCTACGTTTTCATTAAATGTTATAGCGTCAGCAGGTGTTGAATCATCATTTAATGTTTCAAATACATTTACTGTTGAGAAAGGGAAAACTGAGTCTGTTACTAATAGGCACAAAATTGAAGTGAATTTGCCATGCACTATCCCCCCACATACAAAGCAAATAACATACATAATGGAAAAGATAGAATCGTTCACTGTTCCTGTAGAATTAACAATCACTAGGGGAAGTACAACTAAAATTGAATATGGGGAGTACCGCTGTGTAGGTGGTACTTCCATCGATTATGAATTTGCATTAGAGAAACTGCCTAAAATCTCTGGTTAGCAAAGCTGACAGTCATTTCCTAGAGCTATTGACATCTTTATTAGCAAACGATTGTTATGCATTACAACACTTTAACAGGTACTGTAGCATAACTTGCAGAAGGGTACAGATAAATGAATATGTGCATTAAATTAAACTTTTAGTCCTGAGCTGATTGCATTACATTAGTTCTGATTTGCAGGGTGTTGTTTTATCAACATTTTAAACACTGCAGCCAGACTTTAAACTTTATGTCTGTCTTTAGAATAAGTTACCTTATGTGTCGTTTGGTAGTTTAATTAAATTAGCTTTAAACTAGATGGTAAGAAAAGTAGGGTTATCATTGTGAGAGAACATATAGCACAATGTTTCTGTCAGATGACAGTTTACATTTTAAAATCACAATTACCAAGTTTGGTGTAAAGCAATAATTTTCATAAGGTTATCGAATTCTTTTTTCCTGTTAAAACATATAAATCATTTGCAAAGTTTAATCTGATGTGCACTGCAATCATAACGTACTTAATGGGGTGGTCATCTAAAACAGATTACAATGTTATGTATTTTGGGGCATAATTCATTAATCTGACTTTCAGTAATTTTCACTTTCTTGAGATGGTCTATTTTGATGTTATTTTGCAATCAGCGATGTGATTACAAATTGCTGCTCCCACCTAATGACTTGATCACTAATAAAATTAACTCTGAATTACAACTTATTTCCGAAAATTATTTGTTGATGTAGCTCTGTGATATAACTAACAAGCCGGAACTATATACATCAGTGTGTGCGTGTAATCATGATCCATGTCTTGCTTTGTTTCTGAACTACAAGCCAAACAGCAACTCTTGTTTGTTGTATCGTTATAACATCGATAATATTTTGCCGTTCGACTCCTTCGTTACCTGACTATTTATTTATTTATTTGATTTTACATTTGGTCACAGGGACATGAGCCCTTTTTCAGCAGAGGCCCAGGGAGAAAAGCTCCACAAATAACATTTACACAGACAATAACAGCTGAACAATTTAAGTTCACATTACAATACATTTACTACAAATAGGATTAGTGTAATATATATATATATATATATATATATATATATATATATATATATATATATATATTTTTTTTTTTTTTGACCTAAACCCATTTGATTGAAAACTAGTATTCAAGGCATAAAACTGGGATTTATCCCCCTTCCCAATGTCGTGTGACGCTGGAGTTGGTATATATAGTTAGGCAGTGTGGGGGGTGTAGCCCCCCACATTGGAGGAGTGTGAGGGGCGAAGACCCCACCTAGTTTCCTTTAAAAGAAGAAAGTAAAACAAAAAGTACAGATTTTAAACTAAAATAGGTGGGGGTCTTCACCCCTCACACCCCCCAATGTGGGGGGCTGCGCCCCCCCAACTGTAATATACCAACTCCAGGATCGCACAACATTAGGGAGGGGGACTAATCACAGTTTTATCCCTTGAATACTGGTTTTTGATCAAATAAAATTTCGATCAAATGGGTTTAGGTCAAATGGTCTTTCGATCAAATGAAGTAGACCCATATATATACATATAGTAGTTCCAACAGTTAAAAATCTTAGTTTCAACAGAATGTTGATGTTACATTTTACAGCTGTCATTAGGTACAGCAAGGATAAATATAATTTCAGAACATTCACCTGTACTAATTTTTATGCAGCTTTATGCATGAACAAATATAATAATAGTATAACACATCACAGCGATGACTAGACTAGTACCATCTGACTGCACTGTACCAGCCAAATGAACCCTCCAGTGAATTAATGGCAAGATAGTTAGCAATTGTTTAGGAAGAGATTTTACAGGGACAAGTCCCCTACATGGTCTCATACTGTTTCATTCTACCTGTAAAGTTATGCTACCGTGCAAGTGAGTGCAAAATTATTTTAAAAAGAATGTCTTTTCACTGAGGTGGTTAGGGGGTGTGAAGTGTAGCCTTTTAGATGTAGAGTGTGGAGTGGTTTGCCTCCTGCAAAAAAACACTGAATACATCACCACGTCTCTGTCATTTAAGGCATAAGCAGAGAGTGTAGGTAAATTGGTACTAAAATGTACTTATGCAAAGGTTACCACAATGAATTCTGTGGGTAATTCTTCTGAAATGACACCCCACTGATGACATGCATGCATGAGAGCAGTTGTACACTGACTGCATGTGTGGAAGCACCCAGTCATTCATCATGCAACTTATGATGTAGGACTTAAGTTTAAGGGGCAGCATTTTGGTTAGCACAAATGTAGCATGTGTTCTAGTATCAAAGATGTAAGTGAAACTGAAAGTGTAAAGTGAACTGAGGGAGGCGATAACTGTGTCCAGGGGGAATATATGCTCAATATTTTACTAGGCATCATATTAAAGAAGTTTAACATAATACTTTACCACATTCTGCATCCTTAATGTGATATTTAGTATATATACAATAGATAAAAGGTCAGGATGTTATGTGAATCAGATATTTCTTGCTTATTACAAGCTATCCAACAAAATATTTTTAATATACCAATTTTAGTGCATGTGAAACATTTTTGATTCTGTATTTGGTATATCATAGATAAAAGGGCAGGAGTTTGGCAGACACACATCTCTTTTGCTCCAGTTAAAAACCTGTTGCTGTAATCATTGCAGTATACATGGTGCAGTTTTAAGTCTCTGTTAAAAGGGCAGGAGTCTGGTATTCACATCAGAGGTTTCTCATTAGTACTCCTGCAAGGAAACAGTTTGTATTCAGAGAACAAAAATATGGAGATCCTGGGTGCATATGTGATTAAAAAACACAGAAAATGAGGAAACACCAACTGCAGAAGCATAAAATCCAAAAATGATTAATACTCCAGCTGGAAGGAGGTCTGATTCCAAATGTTTTGCTGGAGTGGGATGTATATAACACAATGTTTCTGTCAGATGCCAGTTTGCATTTTAAAATCACCATCACCTGGTTTGGTGTAAAACAAGAATTGCATTCTGCAGTAAGTAACTATCTTCCCTGTTGTCCTTAGCTGTTAGTCCACAAGCTTGCCAGAACTTTTGCAAGGCCATGGAGAGAATTATCATGGACCTGATCAATCATGGCATAGAAATTCTCCAAACACTGGACCAGACCAAATTTGGCTTTGTCAGAGGGAGGTCTTGACTGCTTAATCTGGTGGACTACAAGAAAGTCACCAGGGATACGGATTAGGGTAACACAGTGCACACCTCTTATCTAGGCCTGGCAAAAGCTTTTGACACAATCCCTCACCTGAGGATCATAGATAAACTTACAGAGTCAGGTACGAACCCCTACATCATAAGATGGATACCAAACTGACTCACTGAAAGGACACATGTTGTCCAGATAGGTGAATCCACCTCCGGTAACATACCTGTTACTAATGGTGTCCCAGAGGCCTCAGTGTTGGGACCCCTCCTGCTTGGTGTATACTTCTCTGAAGTGAAGCACAAAGTTGGGAGCCTCTGGCTTACCAAGTTAACTGACAACTGTAAGGTGGGAGCAATCACTGGATCCCTAAATAATGTTGACATCCTACAAACAGGCCTAAAAATGAAAAATGGCTAGTGCCAAAACCGTGGCCCAATAGTAAATGCTAAAAAATGCATACTCCTATCCTTTGGTAAGTCAGAGATCCCTGCAAATGATAATATTGATTGCATAACCCTAAAAGTAGACACAGTGTTGAGGGACCTAGAAATACAGATAGATAGAAACATAAACTTTGACCACCAGATAGCTATGGTAGTGAAGAAATCCTTCTGTGTAGCTCAACTTATAAGTAAAGGTATGACATCAAGATCAAAGGAAGTTATAGTGCCCTTGTACTCGAGCCTCATCAGGCCAACAATCGAATACAGTGCTTCCAGGCACTTACACCAATTCGAGTGGCCCTAGAGCTGTCTCACTAAAAAATACAAAGTGCAAGACACATATCTTATGCAGCCTGATTAAAGGCCCTCTCCCTTTACCCCATCTCACATCATTTATTAATAGGTGACTTACACCAACATGGACAATGACAGAGTCATATTTGTACTTGTTGCGGAGTGACCTGAGTGTGTGCTTTATGTGGCGGATCCTGGCACCTGACAGGCAGCTGATAGTAACTTTCTCCTTGTTTAGCCTGGTGAGTGGATCATCAGTGTGCTTTGTTTTATGAAGGTGGTAAGTTTATTCCATAGATGAGGTAGCCTTTGGGATATGAATCTGTCTCTCCAGTAAGTTCTGTTAGAGTCACAAATAAGGTTCAGACCCATGGAATTTATAACTGTCTTATACGTTTTCTTGCAAATATGTAACATTTTCATCAGGGCTGGATCAGAGAATGTCTTGTAGGTCAGGCATAAATGACATGAGACATACCTCCCTGGACTACATGAAAAGAGGCATGGAGAAGCTGTCCAATCTTGTAGCCCAGGCAGGTATGACCCTAGCCCTGAATAGCATTCTGCCATCACCCAGAATGATACCACAGTACAAAGACAAAATAATTGACTTCAACAATTGGCTAAGCTTCTGGTGTCATTTTAAGGGGATCCAGTATCTGTCTGCCTGGGATGACATGATCGACAAACTACGATGTTTTGCCAGAGATGGCCTGCACCTGTCGCGCTTGGGATTCTGGATACAAGCTAAGGCTCTTGCCACCCCTATAGTGCCTTTTTTAGGCAAGGTTCAAATGACAAATTCACCACCGTAACAGTTACAAGCAAGCAAAATCTGAGGGTAATGCTACTCAATGCTAGAAGTCTAAATCTCAAAATGCACTTACTCGAGGCACTCCTTAAAATGGAGAACATCGACATCTGTGCAGTGACAGAGACCTGGTTCAAGGCTCCAGAGAGCACTTCTGCATTACCAGGCTATAATTCATATCACACCTTTCTGCCACCTAACCTGGACCGAAACACTAAAGGCGGAGGCGTGTCCGTATTCACTAAGGAGATCCACACCTCCAGGCTAGTTGCTCAGCATAATGCATCTGAGATTATCCAAGTGCAACTAACTCTGGGCAAGACCGCGATCCAAATTGTAGCTTGCTACGGATCCTCCACCATGCCCCAGGATTCCCATTCCTCATTTCTTGATACACTGGAAAATATTAGGGTACAACCTAACACCCTAATAATGGGTGATTTCAACTACCCCACCATTAACTGAGAAAACTACTCATGTACCAACTCTTGTGCTCAACATTTTCTGGAATTCATAAATTCCAGTGCCTTGGATCAACTTATCCACACCCCCACCAAGGACAGCAATATCCTAGACCTGGTCATTACCAACATAGGCAACCAGTGTTCCACACCTGAGCCCAATTCCTCGTTGGTCAGATCCGACCACAAACTAATCACCCTAGACATCCACATCCCACCCCCACCCCCCATTAGGGAAACCACTGTAAAAAATTTCTCCAAAGCCAACTTCACGCTTCTTAAAACAGAAGTGGCAAACTTCACTCATGCTGACGGACAATAGAGGTACAACTGCTGAATCCTACACAAATACACTTTATAAGCACTTACACGAGTGCATGGATTGTGCTATCCCTAACAGAACCAAGATGCTTCCAAAAAAAGAAAGCCAATCTAGTAGTCCCCTGCCATAAATTCTACAACAGAAGAAAAAAACTGTTGCAAAAAAGAGAAAAATTCCATGATTGGAGGAGCTCCCTGGTCAGCCTCAGTAAGAAGCTGAGATCCCTCATAAAATCCTCCAAGGCTAGTTATGAAAACAAAATTGCCACTGATTCTAAAGACAACCACAAAGCATTCTATAGCTATGTCAAGAATCTCAATGGCAACACTCAGATCTGCTCTGAGTTATAGCACAATGGCACTAAATATACAGAACCAACTGATATTGCCAACATCCTGGCAAATAGGTTCAGTGTTAACTTTACCCTGCACTCATCCCCTAAACGGCCCATCTCTATACTGGAAGAATGCAAAGTTCCTGTGATCATGGCTGCACAGGTAAAAAACACACTCTCCAAAGCCAAGAATACAACATCCATAGGACCTGACAACATCCCAAGCTGCGTTCTACACAAACTACAGAATGAACTGGCACCCCACCTAAGTATAATGTTCAGTCATAGCCTCACCTCAGGCTTTGTGCCCACTGAATGATGCACAGCAATGGTTATCCCACTCCACAAAGGGGAAGTCACCATGGACCCTGGGAACTACCACCCCATTAGCCTGACGAGCCTGGTCTGCAAGGCTATGGAACATATCATCATGGAACTTATAAACAATGACATTGGTAATCTCCAAACTCTGGACCCTACCCAGTTCAGGTTTGTAAAAGGCAGATCATGTCTCCTAAACCTGATAGACTTCTTTGAAGTGGTCACCAAAGCCGTAGATGAGGGTAAGGTGGGTCACACAGCCTATCTAAATCTCACCAAGGATTTCAACATAATCCCCCACTCTGGAATTATAGATAAACTCACTAAGCTAGGTATAAATCCCTATATCACAAGATGGGTTACCAAATGGCTCACTGACAGAACCTACACTGTGAAAGTAGCAGACTCCAAATTCAACTTCAGACCAGTGACAAGTGGAGTACCACAGGGTTCAGTCCTGGGTCCTCTCCTGTTTGGTATCTTCTTCTCTGAAGTACAGGTTAACACAGAAGGTCTTTAGCTAACAAAGTTTGCAGATGACTGCAAACTAGGAGCCATAATCAAAACTCCTAACAATGTGGATATCCTACAAAAGGGACTCACTGAGACAGATGCCTGGTGTCAAAGCCATGGCCTCAAGCTCAATGTCAAAACATGCATTGTCAACCCTTTTGGTAAAAACTCTGTACCCATGAACTACCACAAAGGCAGTAGTCTACTTAACACCGAAAGTGTGATGAGACCTTGGGACACAGGTGGACAGTAGTCTCTCCTTTGATAATCACATCACCACGGTAGTCAGGAAATCCTTCTACATGGCACACCTCATCACAAAAGGTTTATCATCCAGGAAAAAAAGAGGTCATTGTTCCCCTCTACTTGTTACTCATTAGACCCATTATAGAGTATAAGGCCCCTTTTGGCATGTACCTCACAAGACATCTACAACAACTGGAAAGGCCACAGAAATACCTCACAAAGAGGATTACCGGCCTCAAACAGATGCCCTATGCAGACCATCTCAAAAAAACTTCAGCTTTACTCCATCGCATATCACCTACTCAGAGGCAGTCTCTGCCTAACATACAAATCTATGTCAAACCCAGAGCTGTTGGACATGCTCCACTTGAAATCCCAATCCCTCTGAGCTACATGTTCTAGGGACCTAAACCTTGTCACCACAATAAACAGAACATGCTGGAGGGATAGATTCCTGTCCCAGAGACTTCCCATACTCTGGAACAAACGACCTATCTATATCAAACAAAACTCCTCATTAGCACTCTTCAAGAAAAATCTTGATGATTGGATAGGAAATAGGAAATTCACCCTGGGGATCACTTCTGTGGTTCTGCTCGACGAGGGCACAGGAAAATAATTTTCCTGGGTGGCGAAAGCCAGGGTACCGCTTGGCTAGGCTTATATAGGCCCTAGGGCCAATAGCCTAGTACCTACCTATGAACACTCACCACTAAATATGTGCTTTCAGATAAAAAAGTATGG
The DNA here is from genome assembly GCF_019279795.1 of Protopterus annectens. Classification (NCBI taxonomy): domain Eukaryota; kingdom Metazoa; phylum Chordata; order Ceratodontiformes; family Protopteridae; genus Protopterus; species Protopterus annectens. The sequence goes on along the minus strand of NC_056733.1, from coordinate 961,143,168 downwards.
AGAAACTGCAGTGTTTTAAGGGAGAATTGTGAGTCACAGACAATAGCCAAAACAATGAGTGATAGTGAAGCATTGGCTTCAAATAAAAAATTAAAGTGTATTGGTCATGACTGAAAGCATCTTTCTTTTACAATTAATTTCATTTCCCTTTTATTCACGATACAATTCCAAGTGGTTTTAGAATCAATCAATCAATCAGTCAAGCAATAAAATAAATGTGCTATTTGATTTATTTCAATGATTATTCATTTTTTATAACCACGCACAAAATATGATGTCATTGTAGGTACTGAACAATTATTTAAATGCAACTGCAAAACATTAAGAGTAATCAGCAACCAAACTATTTTATTCCCTCAGGAAAAACTGGAATATTTTTTCTTGCTTCAGTGGTTATACTGAAGTATTTGGGGATTGCCCCCATATTGTGTATAGAAAAGGTAGAGCATTTAAGGAAATTTTAGAAGGAGGGAATAATGTTTTGAATGAGACCATTGAAACAAGACAATGTAATTTTAAATGTGGGTCTTGCAATCAATGTAAGGATTTGACTAATAGGAATTTTATATGTGTTAACAACATTAAGGTTAAGACATCATATCACTGTGCCTGCAACTCAGTGGGTGTAATATTCCTGGCCCTGTGTGGATTGTGTTACTGTTTTTATGCAGGGAAACCCCAAAGAAGATTTAAAGACCTTATTTATGAGCATTCCCTAGGTATTAGAAACCAGAATATTAATAATGCACTTTATAAACATGTTGAAAGAAATTCAGGGCATACATTTGAATACATGGTGATTGATCAGGTTATTAAGGGTGGTCCTTGGGTTGACTGGATTGAGGCTGTGGAGTTGAAATGGCAGCTCAGGCTAAGTGCATGTGTTTACCCAGGCTAGAATGACAAGATTTCCTTACACAGTATTTTGAAATTATGCTCATACACTCTTTAAAGCTTTTAGTTATCAGGTATTTTAACTTTATGTTTTTCATAGTTAAGAATGACTTTATGTTTTATTTTATTGAAAAATGTTTTTAGATTTCTATTGACCCGTTGCAAGGATTCCTTTTACTCAGTTTCATCTTATTAAGCTTTTTTCTCAATTTTTTTTATTTTTCAGATACATTTGAATGAATTCCATAGTATTTATACATAACATCTTAAATAACTATGTACACTATTTACATTAGCCTGACACTATAACAGATCTTAATGTATACAGTTACTTTATAAGCATGTCCAATCCATTATCAGAGTATCTGGTCAATTATTGTATAGTGTCAATCAATGATAAGACTTTTCCAAAAGGGTTGCTGATAAATGGGTTTGGATAAATTTTTAGTTCTTTAATTTTAATTTCTAGTAATGATGTGGTCTTCAGTAGGCTGTAGAAGTCTTCCAAAGTTGGTATTGTGTTTGTATTCCATGTTCTTGTTATACACTTCCTTGAAATTGCAAGTATAGTCCATACTAGATACATGTTTGACCTATTCAAATGAGGACCTTCGTTCACATTTAATAACACAAGAGCTTTAGTTAAATAAAATGATTCATTAAATAAAGCTTGTAGAAAGTTATTAATACCATTCCAAAATGGCTTACTTTTAACACAATCAAAGAAAATGTGGTTCCAATCTGCACTGTGTACTTGCTCACATCAACAACATAGTCCTTTTATGTAAGAACTAATTTTACTGATTCTGTCTGGGGTTAAGAATGCTCTGTGCAAACATTTCCAATTAAAAACTTTCCAGTATTGTGTAAAGGATGTATATTTTATCGATAATAAGATATTTGTTTTAATATCTTCACTGTATTGAGTGTCCTTTTGTTATATATTTCCAATATGAGGTTTTGGGTGTTGTTTTATAGTTTATCAATTCTTCTTCTTCTTTCGGCTTTTTCCCGGTTAGGGGCAGCCACAGTGGATCATCTGTCTGCTCATGATTGACAGTGGAGTTTTATGGTGTCGAGTTGCCAGCCCGGTGCCCAACCTTCCACAGAAGGCACACACATGCACACACTCACACCTAGGGCCAATTTAGAGTGTCCAATCCACCTACAGCATGTCTTTGGGATGTGGGAGGAAACGTTTTGTAAAATTTTGAAATACTGTTTCCCATGTCAAAGTCATTATATATGATTTCATATATGTATTTCATAAATTTAGTTATTTCTTTAAATGAAGAATTGTTAATTATTCTACTTAAATCTTGCAAATATAACAGAATAGTCTGTAAAGCTAGCCAGTCCTGTTGTGGAATTTTGTATGTTGTTTTTATTTCTTGCATATCTAAAACTTTTAGTTCTTTGATACATTGGAGCCAACAAACAAATCCTACTAGGTTATGAATGTGTTGTCGGTTTACCATCCATTACCTATTATAATATTACCAGGTTATGAATGTGTTTTCAGTTTAATATCTATTCCCTATTATAATATTACTAGGTTATGAATGTGTTGTCGGTTTACCATCCATTCCCTATTATCATATAACCAGGTTATGAAGGTGTTGTCAGTTTACCATCCATTCCCTATTATAATATTACCAGGATATGAATGTGTTGTCGGTTTACCACCCATTCCCTATTCCTCGACTGGGGTGCCTTCTGTGTGTAGTTTGCCTGTTCTACCTGTGTTCGCCTGGGTTTCCTCTTGGTACTCCGGTTTCCTCCCACATTCCAAAGACATGCATGTGGAGCAATTTTCCCCAGGCCTCCGCTGAAAACAGACTCTGGTGAACCTAGTCGGACATTCCCGGTCAACAAATGTTAAAAAAATTAATAAAAAAAAAAAATAATATTACCAGGTTATGAATGTGTTGTCGGTTTAACATCCATTCCCTATTATAATATTACCAGGTTATGAATGTGTTGTCAGTTAACCATCCATTCCCTATTATAATATAACCGGGTTATGAATTTGTTGTCAGTTTACCATCCATTCCCTATTATAATATTACCAGGTTATGAATGTGTTGTCAGTTTACCATCCATTCCCTATTATAATATTACTAGGTTACGAATGTGTTGTCGGTTTTCCATCCATTCCCTGTTATAATATTGCTAGGTTCTGAATGTGTTGTCAGTTTGCCATCCATTCCCTATTATAATATTACTAGGTTATGTACCTGTTGTTGGTTTACCATCCATTCCCTATTATAATATTACCAGGTTATGAATGTATTGTCAGTTTACCATCCATTCCCTATTATAATATTACTAGGTTATGAATGTGTTGTCGGTTTACCATCCATTCCCTATTATAATATTGCCAGGTTATGAATGTGTTGTCAGTTTACCATCCATTCCCTATTATAATATTACCAGGTTATGAATGTGTTGTCAGTTTACCATCCATTCCCTATTATAATATTGCCAGGTTATGAATGTGTTGTCAGTTTACCTTCCATTCCCTATTATAATATTACCAGGTTATGAATGTGTTGTCAGTTTACCATCCATTCCCTATTATAATATTACTAGGTTATGAATGTGTTGTCAGTTTACCATCCATTCCCTATTATAATATAACCAGGTTATGAATTTGTTGTCAGTTTCCCATCCATTCCCTATTATAATATTACCAGGTAATAAATGTGTTGTGAGTTTAACATCCATTCCTTTTATAATATTACTTGGTTATGAATATGTTGTCAGTTTACCATCCATTCCCTATCATAATGTTACCAGGTTATGAATGTGTTGCCGGTTTACCATCCATTCCCTATTATAATATTACTAGGTTATGAATGTGTTGTTGGCTTACCATCCATTCCCTATTATAATATAACCAGGATATGAAGGTGTTGTCAGTTTACCATACATTCCCTATTATAATATTACCAGGTTATGAATGTGTTGTCGGTTTACCATGCATTCCTCTATAATAATATTACTAGGCTTCGAATGTGTTGTCGGTTTACCATCCATTCCCTATTATAATATTACCAGGTTATCAATGTGTTGTCAGTTTACCATCCATTCCCTATTATAATATTACTAGGTTTTGAATGTGTTTTCAGTTTACCATCCATTCCCTATTATAACATTACTAGGTTATGAGTGTGTTGTCAGTTTACCATGCATTCCCTATTATAATATTACCAGCTTATGAATCTGTTCTTAGTTTACCATCCATTCCCTATTATAATATTACTAGGTTATGAACCTGTTGTTGGTTCACCATCCATTCCCTATTATAGTATTACCAGGTTATGAATGTATTGTCAGTTTAATATCCATTCCCTATTATAATATTACCAGGTTATGAATGTGTTGTCAGTTTAATATCCATTCCCTATTATAATATAACCAGGTTATGAATGTGTTGTCAGTTTACCATCAATTCCCTATTATAATATTACTAGGTTATGAATGTGTTGTCAGTTTACCATCCATTCCCTATTATAATATAACCAGGTTATGAACCTGTTGTCAGTTTACCATCCATTCCCTATTATAATATTACCAGGTTATGAATGTTTTGTCGGTTTACCATCCATTCCCTATTATAATATTACCAGGTTATGAATGTGTTTTCAGTTTATCATCCATTCCCTATTATAATATAACCCGGTTAAGAATATGTTTTCGGTTTACCATCCATTCCCTATTATGATATTACCAGGTTATGAATGTGTTGTCGGTTTACCATCCATTCCCTATTATAATATTACTAGGTTATGAATGTGTTGTCGGTTTACCATTCTTTCCCTATTAGAATATTACTAGGTTATGAATGTGTTGTTGGTTTACCATCCATTACCTATTATAGTATTACCAGGTTATGAATGTGTTGTCAGTTTAATATCCATTCCCTATTATAATATTACTAGGTTATGAATGTGTTGTCGGTTTACCATCCATTCCCTATTATAATATTACCAGGTTATGAATGTGTTTTCAGTTTATCATCCATTCCCTATTATAATATAACCCGGTTAAGAATGTGTTTTCGGTTTACCATCCATTCCCTATTATGATATTACCAGGTTATGAATGTGTTGTCGGTTTACCATCCATTCCCTATTATAATATTACCAGGTTATGAATGTGTTGTCCATTTACCATCCATTCCCTATTATAATATTACTAAGTTATGAATGTGTTGTCGGTTTACCATCCATTCCCTATTATAAAATTACCAGGTCATGAATGTGTTGTCAGTTTAATATCCATTCCCTATTATAATATTACTAGGTTATGAATGTGTTGTCAGTTTACCATCCATTCCCTATTATAATATTACCAGGTTATGAATGTGTTTTCAGTTTATCATCCATTCCCTATTATAATATAACCCGGTTAAGAATGTGTTTTCGGTTTACCATCCATTCCCTATTATGATATTACCAGGTTATGAATGTGTTGTCGGTTTACCATCCATTCCCTATTATAATATTACCAGGTTATGAATGTGTTGTCCATTTACCATCCATTCCCTATTATAATATTACTAAGTTATGAATGTGTTGTCGGTTTACCATCCTTTCCCTATTATAATATTACTAGGTTATGAATGTGTTGTCAGTTTACCATCCATTCCCTATTATAAAATTACCAGGTCATGAATGTGTTGTCAGTTTAATATCCATTCCCTATTATAATATTACTAGGTTATGAATGTGTTGTCGGTTTACCATCCATTCCCTATTATAATATTACCAGGTTATGAATGTGTTGCCGGTTTACCATCCATTCCCTATTATAATATTTCTAGGTTATAAATGTGTTGTCGGTTTGCCATCCATTCCCTATTATAATATAACCAGGTTATGAAGGTGTTGTCAGTTTACCATCCATTCCCTATTATAATATTACCAGGTTATGAATGTGTTGTCGGTTTACCATCCATTCCCTACTATAATATTACTAGGCTACGAATGTGTTGTCGGTTTACCATCCATTCCCTATTATAATATTACCAGGTTATGAATGTGTTGTCAGTTTACCATCCATTCCCTATTATAATATTACTAGGTATGAATGTGTTTTCAGTTTATCATCCATTTCCTATTATAATATAACCAGGTTATGAATGTGTTGTCGGTTTACCATCCATTCCCTATTATGATATTACCAGGTTATGAATGTGTTGTCGGTTTACCATCCATTCCCTATTATAATATTACTAGGTTATGAATGTGTTGTCGGTTTACCATCCTTTCCCTATTAGAATATTACTAGGTTATGATTGTGTTGTCGGTTTACCATCCATTACCTATTATAATATTACCAGGTTATGAATGTGTTGTCAGTTTAATATCTATTCCCTATTATAATATTACTAGGTTATGAATGTGTTGTCGGTTTACCATCCATTCCCTATTATAATATAACCAGGTTATGAAGGTGTTGTCAGTTTACCATCCATTCCCTATTATAATATTACCAGGATATGAATGTGTTGTCGGTTTACCATCCATACCCTATTCCTCGACTGGGGTGCCTTCTGTGTAGAGTTTGCATGTTCTCCCTGTGTTCGCCTGGGTTTCCTCTGGGTACTCCGGTTTCCTCCCACATTCCAAAGACATGCTTGTGGAGTAATTCTCCCCAGGCCTCCGCTGAAAACAGGCTCTGTGGAACCTAGTCTGACATTCCCGGTCAACAAATGTTAAATAAATAAATAAAATAATATTACCAGGTTATGAATGTGTTGTCGGTTTAACATCCATTCCCTATTATAATATTACCAGATGTCCTTCAAGGATGCATCTGCAGTCCTAACATATGGGTTGTCCTACCTCAGTCTTTCTTGCCACGTGGTGCCCGAAGCAGAAGCTGTTCGCAAGTGCCGGTCAGTCAGATCCAGAGATTTCTACTACCGAAGACTTCTAAAAGCTAAGTACCCCGTTGGGGACTCTTTCTTGCCTCAGCCGATGTCAGAAAAAGTAAATAATTGTTTAACTTGTGGGAAACAAATACCTCATAAGGATTTCCACTCTTACTGCCTTCCTTGCTTAGGCCCAGACCACGACGTATCAGCTTGTCTAACCTGTGCTTCCTTCAACCGACGGACACTTAGACGTCGGTCGGAGTTTGCAGAGGAGTTTTTTGGTCCCACTTTTGCTTACAAAATGCCGTAGGAGACTCCGACTACACAATTAGCTAAAACGCGCAAGGAAAAGGACCGACACTCGCGGCCCGCGGTTTCGGCTGAAACCACGGTTAGGCCAACTGCGAGTGTCTCGGTTTCGGCTGAAACCGAGTCCTCGGTTCTTCCTTCGGCCGAAAGCATGCCTCCGATAGCCGTGGCCTCACACAGCATGGCTGAATCTGCTACTGAAATTACTGCTACAGAAGCAGGCACCCAGGACTTGTCAGACACTATTCCTTTAAACATATCTACCCCTGCACGTGGGGCTGCTAGACCCCCTGCTTCTATGTCTATCAAGGCTTTTGCCAGGGCTAAAGCAGCTAAATCTTCTAAGGCCTTACCTGCTAAAACTTCCTCACATAGGCCTACCTCTAGTTCCCAAATACTCAGCCTGGCTGAGGATCTCATTTCTTTGATCAGGGGATCCCACCCTCACCCAGACAGGGCCTCTCAGCCCCCTCCAGATAAGAGTCCTAGGACTGAACCCTCGGAACCTGTCTCTACAGACTATTCCTCGGATGATTCAGACATTTTAGTCCCTCAGGAAGGCCCATATTCTCCTTATGAGGATTCTGATGCAGAAGACTCCATTCCTTCTGCTTCTCCTCCTGAAGAATTTTCTTTTGGGGAAACCTTACATGCTATGAGGGAACACTTCCAATGGCAAGGCCAGGATTTTTCAGATTCAAGGAAAAGGCTAAGGACTTTTTTACACTTACCACAGCATAGGCCTTTAGCCATTCCTCCAGTACTAACAGTCGTTGATGATGCATATAATGATGCCTGTACTGCCCCTGATTCTCTTCCTCCGGCCCCTGCCAAGCCTGACAGATATTACAGGGTCCCAGACACACACTACCATTTGTATAAGGCTCCTGTTGCAGACCCTGAAACCATTTCACAGGGCCCTAAAGGTGTGGCAGCTGCTTCTGCCAAAAACCCTCTTCCCTCTGAAAGGGAATCTAGAGCATTAGAGAGATGGGGTAAAAAGGTTTATACTTCTGCTACTCTTTCGGCCAGGGCCTTAAACTGTCATTTTCACATGATTCAGTACCAGGAATTTTTGTTAGACCAGCTAAATAAAAAACTGGCCTCTCCTGAACCTATAGACCGCAAGTCCCTTCAGGATTTGGTACATAACTCTCAGCAGGTCAGTAACCATTTCTTAAAATGTGGCTATGATGCACTGGAGGCTTCCTTTAGATCAGCTATGACTGGAACAGTGATTCAAAGGCATGCCTGGTTAAAAGAACAATCCTTACCAGACCATGTTAAGTCAAAACTCCTAGATGCTCCCATGGAGAAACAAAGTTTGTTTGGCTCCCCTGCACAGGAGGTTCTAAAGAAGGTGGAAGAAAAAGCAAAATCTGTCCAAACAGTCAAGGATTTCTTACAGGTCCAGCCCCCCAGGTTTAGCAGAAATTGGCCTTCGAAGAATTGGTCCTTTCCAGACAGCTCCAGAGCACAGAGAGGCAGAAATAGACACCCAAGAGGCAGAGGTCAATCTAGGGGTGCCCGTGTGTTGTCAGTTTACCATCCATTCCCTATTATAATATTACCAGCTTATGAATCTGTTGTTAGTTTACCATCCATTCCCTATTATTATATTACCAGGTTATGAATGTGTTGTCAGCTTAATATCCATTCCCTATTATAATATTACCAGGTTATGAATGTGTTGTCAGTTTACCATCCATTCCCTATTATAATATTACCAGGTTATGAACATGTTGTCAGTTTACCATCCAATCCCTATTATAATATAACCAGGTTATGAATGTGTTGTCAGTTTAATATCCATTCCCTATTATAATATTACCAGGTTATGAATGTGTTGTCAGTTTACCATCCATTCCCTATTATAATATTACTAGGTTATGAATGTGTTGTCAGTTTACCATCCATTCCCTATTATAATATTACCAGGTTATGAATGTGTTGTCAGTTTAATATCCATTTCCTATTATAATATTTCCAGGTTATGAATGTGTTGTCAGTTTACCATCCATTCCCTTTTATAGTATTACTAGGATATGAATGTGTTGTCCGTTTACCATCCATTCCCTATTATAATATGACCAGGTTATGAACCTGTTGTCAGTTTACCATCCATTACCTATTATAATATAACCAGGTTATGAATGTGTTGTCAGTTTAGCATCCATTCCCTATTATAATATTACTAGGTTATGAATGTGTTGTCAGTTTACCATCCATTCCCTATTATAATATTACTAGGTTATGAATGTGTTGTCTGTTTACCATCCATTCCCTATTATAATATTACTAGGTTATGAATGTGTTGTCAGTTTACCATCCATTCCCTATTATAATATTACCAGCTTATGAATGTGTTGTCGGTTTACCATCCATTCCCTATTATAATATTACTAGGTTATGAACCTGTTGTCAGTTTACCATCCATTCTCTATTATAATATTACCATGTTATGAATGTGTTGTCAGTTTACCATCCATTCCCTATTATAATATTACTAGGTTATGAATGTGTTGTCGGTTTACCATCCATTCCCTATTACAATATTGCCAGGATGTCCTTCATGGATGCATCTGCAGTCATAACAAGTGGGCAGCCCTTCAGTCGGCCGGATTCCAAAGTCCGGGTCCGGCTTCGGCTGATGTCGCACTCCACCCGACGTCATCTCTGTTGGTCTTCGGGTATAAAGGCATCAGCCGACGCCATTTTCCTCAGTCTTTCTTGCTGCGTGGTGCCCGAAGCAGAAGCTGTTCGCAAGTGCCGGTCGGTCGGATCCAGAGATTACTTCTACCGAATACTACTTCGAAGACTTCTAAAGCTAAGTACCCCGTTGGGGACTCTTTCTTGCCTCAGCCGATGTCAGAAAAAGTTAACAATTGTTTAAACTGTGGGAAACAAATACCTCATAAAGATTTCCACTCTTACTGTCTGCCTTGTTTAGGCCCAGCCCACGACGTAGCAGCCTGTTCGGCATGTGCTTCTTACAACCGACGAACGCTTAGGCGTCGTCGGAGTTTGCAGAACAGTTTTTCGGTTTTGATTTTGCGTACATTATGCCGTCGGATCCTCCGACTACCCAATCTACCAAAAAACGCAAAGATAAAGACCGACACTTCGGGTCCGCGGTTTCGGCCGAAACCATGGTCAAGCAAACCACGAGTGTCTCGGTTTCGGCCGAAACCGAGAAAACTGAACAAAGTACAGCTGAACCTATTCCTACAACTGAGGCCCCTGCTACAACTCTTGAATCGACCTCAGAAATTTTACCCACTACGGTGGTTGACTTATCAGACACCATCCCTTGGATGTCTCTACCCCAGCACGTGGTACTGCTAGGCCTCCAGCAGCCATGTCCATTAAGGCCTTCGCCAGGGCTAAAGCAGCCAAGACTACTAAAACAGTGTCTGTTAAACCCCCCACATCCAGGCCCTCTTCTAGTTCTCAAATGCTTACTTTGGCAGAAGATTTAATTTCTTTAATTAGAGGATCTCAATCTCACCCAGACAGGGCCTCTCAGTCCCCAGTGAAGAGACCTAGGGCAGAGCCCCCCGAGCCAGTGTCCTCTGATGATTCTGCTGATGAATCAGACATAACTGACCAGCCAGAGGCTCCCTTCTCCAATTTTGAAGATTCTGATGCTGAAGAATCCATTCCAGCTGCTTCCCCACCAGAAGAATTCTCCTTTGGGGAAACCTTGCATACCATGCGAGAACAGTTCCAATGGCAGCAATAGGATTTTTCAGACTCCAGAAAAAGACTTAGGACTTTTCTGCACCTCCCACAGCACAGGCCCTTAGCTATACCTCCTGTTCTCTCTGTGGTGGATGATGCTTTCAATGATGTTTGCTCCGCTCCAGATTCTTTACCCCCAGCCCCTGCCAAACCAGACAGATTTTACAGGGTGCCAGATACTCATCACCACCTTTACAAGGCTCCACTTGCAGACCCAGAAACTATATCCCAGGGTCCCAAGGCAGTAGCCGCGACCATAGCTAAAAACCCTATTCCTTCTGAAAGGGAAGCAAGGTCATTAGACAGATGGGGTAAAAGGTCTACACTTCAGCTACTCTCTCAGCTAGAGCTTTAAACTGTCAGTTTCACATGATACAATACCAAGAGTTTATGCTTGATCAGTTAACTAAAAAACTAACCACTGATGAATCTCTTGATAAGAAATATGTATTAGAGATGGTAAATAACATACAACAGGTTAGCAACCATTCCTTAAAATGTGGCTATGATGCACTGGAGGCTTCATTTAGATCAGCCATGACAGGCACAGTGATAAGAAGGCATGCATGGCTAAAGGAACAAGCTTTACCGGATCATGTTAAAGCTAAGTTGCTAGATGCTCCTATGGACAAGACAAGTTTGTTTGGTACACCTGCCCAGCAGGTTATGAAGAAAATGGAAGAAAAGGCAAAATCTGTTCAAACTGTTAAAGATTTTTTGCAGGTTCAACCCCCAAGGTTTAGCAGGAACTGGCCTGCCAAAAATTGGTCCTTTCCTGACTCCACAAAATTTCAAAGGGGCAGGAATAGACGTTCCAGAGGCAGAAACCAATCCAGAGGAGGGGCCTACAGAGGAAGACAGTGGCAAGGTAACAACAGAGGCACAGACACAGCCACTGCCACTACATCAACACAACCACAGTGACTTAACCCTAAATCCGCCTACCAGGGAACAAATAGCAGCTCCTCTAGGCGGAAAGTTAACCTTATTTTCAAAGAACTGGCACTACATAACAAAGGACAAGTGGATTTTACAAACCATAGATCAAGGTTACCGGTTTCACTTCCACACTTTACCAGTCAAAAGAGGAATAGCAAATCTACCTCCAAATCAAAAAACAGAGGCTCTACGCCAGATAATGGAGTTAGCAAACATGAGAGCTGTGGAAAGAGTGCCAACAGCAGAGCAAGGAAAGGGGTTCTACTCCAGACTATTCCTAGTTCCAAGAAAGGAAAAAAGTTGGAGACCAATTCTCGACCTGTCCACCTTAAATACATACATCATTGTCCCAAAATTCAAAATGCTGACCCTACAGCAACTTCTTCCCATGCTGGGCAAGGAGTCTTGGCTGGTAACTCTAGATCTCAAGGAGGCATACCTGCACGTACCCATTCGACCAATCTGCAGAAGATACCTCAGATTTCTTGCAGGATCAGAGCACTATCAATTCTCAGCATTGCCTTTTGGCTTATCTACTGCGCCCAGAGTATTCACAAAATGCCTGGCATCAGTAATCACCCATTGCAGACTTCAGGGAATTCAAATTTACCCATACCTGGACGACTGCCTGCTACAAGGGGACAACAAAAGCAAGCTGACAACAGATTTACAAAGGGTCATTTACTTGCTACAAGCACTGGGATACACAGTCAATTTACAAAAGTCAAGGCTGATACCATCCCAAACAAGGACATTCTTGGGCTGAATTGGACACAGTACAACAAATGGCATTCCTGACTACAGAAAAACAAAAAAGAACTTCCTCTTTACTTCTTGGCACTAACAAAACTGAACAAGTTAACAGCAAGAAAAGTACTGCAGGCCTTGGGCTTCATGGCATCATGCATAATCTTGGTTCCATTTGCCAGACTACATATGAGAAAACTACAGTGGTACCTAAAGAATTTATGGTCCCAACACAGACACAGTCTAGAAACAGAAATCCCACTAATTCCATGCTTAAAACAGGAGTTCCTATGGTGGGCTCAGGCATGCCAGTCAAACCCAGGCCTACCCTTTCGCAGATGTCAAGCAAGCCAGACCATCACAACAGACGCCTCAGACCTAGGATGGGGGCCCACATGCTGGACAAATGCGTGCAAGGATTGTGGACACAGGATCAACTTCAACTGCACATCAACCTAAAAGAAATGCTGGCAGTAAAACTGGCTATCCAAAAGTTCAAACCATTTCTCAAAGAGGGCCAGTTGATGATAAGGACAGACAACACCACAGTCATGTGGTACATCAACAAACAGGGAGGCACTCATTCATACCCCCTATGCAGAATGACCTTGGAGCTGTGGACCCTGGCACTCAGCTACAACATCCAGTTACAGGCAATATTTGTACCAGGGAAAGACAATACCCTAGCAGACATATTAAGCAGAACCACTTCGGATGCCCACGAATGGAAGCTTCACCCGGACATCTTCAAGACCATCTCAAAGAAATGGGAATGCCACAGATAGACCTATTCGCATCACCTCTCAATCACCAGCTCAAAAAATTCTGCACAAGGACATTCCACCCACTAGCATGGAAAGTGGACTCACTCTCCTTCAACTGGAAAGGCCTAACAGCATATGCATTCCCGCCTCTTCCTTTGATACACAAGGTACTACTGAAAATCAAGGAAGAACGTCCAAGGATAATCCTGATAGCTCCAAACTGGCCAAGACAACACTGGTACCCACTACTGAGGAGCATGTCTCGGAACAATATGTGGACAATTCCCCTGATGCCTTTGATGTTAACGCAGAACAACTACAGCATCATACATCCAAACCTAAAAACCTTGCAACTGACTGCATGGAACATCACATAACAGCAGCTATTCCAGAACTTTCCCAAAGAGTTAAAGACATTATTCTTGAAGCACGCAGACCTTCAACAAGAAGGAACTATGCTGGAAAATGGAAAAGGTTTGTCATCTGGAGTACGGAAAGAGGAAAAGATGTGTCAAACATAGATATGCCTAACATTCTGGAGTATCTGGCCGAACTTCTTCATTCAGGCCTGTCCTACTCCTCCATCAAGATACATGCATCAGCTATTTCAGCAGAATACAGCTTTGATACACCTGTTTTTACACACCCTTTGCTCAGGCAGTTCCTCAGAGGAATCAAGAATGTAAAACCTCCAAGGAAACCACCATTACCAGCTTGGGATTTAAACTTTGTGCTAGAAAAGTTGACACTATCACCCTTTGAACCAGCAGCAACAGCAGACCTACAACACCTGTCATGGAAAACTGCTTTCCTACTGGCAATTACTTCAGCAAGGAGGGTTTCAGAACTACAGGCCTTAATGGCAGTGCAACCCTTCCTAATCTTCCACCAAGATAGAGTGTCCATGAGGACTAATCCTACATTTATGCCCAAGGTGGTATCCAGAGTGTCTTTAAACCAGGCAATCCACCTATCTACATTCTTTCCCAACCCACAAAACAGAGGGGAAAGAATACTGCATACCTTGGATGTACATAGACAGCTACGCTACTACTTGGACAGAACAAAAAATAGCAGAAAGACTGACCAACTTTTTGTAGCCTATGCAACAGGAAGGGAAGGAAAAGCTATTTCCAAACAGACAATCTCCAAATGGATAGGAAATTGCATACGATTCTGTTACTCCTTCCATGGAAAACCAATTCCACAGAACATAAGACCTCATTCTACAAGGGCAACAGCCACTACCACAGCCTTCTTACGAGGAGTGGCAACCAAAGACATTATTGAGGCGGCTACTTGGACCTCCGTGCATACATTTGCCAAGCATTATAATTTGCCACTATATTCCAGATCCCGAGCAGGGTTTGCCACTGCTGTACTGCAAGGGATCCTAAACACACCATAATCTACTTTTATCCTCCTCCCCTAGTTGGCTATGGTATTCTACCCACTTGTTATGACTGCAGATGCATCCATGAAGGACATAGTACAGTTTTGTACCTACCATAAATGTAGATGTCCGAACTGGATAGCATCTGCAGTCAGGATTACCCTCCTCCTTCCCTCTGTGGTACTCCTAGGGTGTTTACCCTTCTAATAGCTAGCTGTTGGGGGGGAGTCTTTTATGGTGTATTTGTTTGTATATATGTACATACATGCTTATTGTTGTGTTTACCTCTATCTATTTGGAAACATTGGCATCTATCCAAATTTTAGCCTGCAAGAGGGCTACTGGCATCTGGGGCAAGAAGCACTGAGGAAAATGGCGTCGGCTGATGCCTTTATACCCGAAGACCAACAGAGATGACGTCGGGTGGAGTGCGACATCAGCCGAAGCCGGACCCGGACTTTGGAATCCGGCCAACTGAAGGGCTGCCTGACGACAGGACAACCCACTTGTTATGACTGCAGATGCTATCCAGTTCGGACATCTACATTTATGGTAGGTACAAAACTGTACTTTATGAATGTGTTGTCAGTTTACCATTCATTCCCTATTATAATATTACCAGGTTATGAGTGTGTTGTTAGTTTACCATCCATTCCCTATTATAATATTACCAGGTTATGAATGTGTTGTCAGTTTACCGTCCATTCCCTATTATAATATTACTAGGTTAGGAATGTGTTGTCAGTTTACCATCCATTCCCTATTATAATATTACCATGTTATGAATGTGTTGTCAGTTTAATATCCATTCCCTATTATAATATTACCAGGTTATGAATGTCTTGTCAGTTTACCATCCATTCCCTATTATAATATTACTAGGTTATGAATGCGTTGTCAGTTTACCATCCATTCCCTATTATAATATTACCAGCGTATGAATGTGCTGTCGGTTTACCATCCATTCCCTATTATAATATTACTAGGTTATGAATGTGTTGTCGGTTTACCATCCATTCCCTATTATAATATTGCCAGGTTATGAATGTGTTGTCAGTATAATATCCATTCCCTATTATAATATAACCAGGTTATGAATGTGTTGTCGGTTTACCATCCATTCTCTATTATAATATTACCAGGTTAGGAATGTGTTGTCAGTTTATCATCCATTCCCTATTATAATATTACTAGGTTATGAATGTGTTGTTGGTTTACCATCCATTCCCTATTATAATATTACTAGGTTATGAATGTGTTGTCAGTTTACCATCCATTCCCTATTATAATATTGCCAGGTTATGAATGTGTTGTCATTTTACCATCCATTCCCTATTATAATATTACCAGGTCATGAGAGTGTTGTCAGTTTACCATCCATTCCCTATTACAATATTACTAGGTTATGAATGTGTTGTTGGTTTACCATCCATTCCCTATTATAATATTACTAGGTTATGAATGTGTTGTCAGTTTGCCATCAATTCCCTATTATAATATTGCCAGGTTATGAATGTGTTGTCAGTTTACCATCCATTCCCTATTATAATATTACCAGGTTATAAATGTGTTGTCATTTTACCATCCATTCCCTATTATAATATTGCTAGGTTAGGAATGTGTTGTCAGTTTACCATCCATTCCCTATTATAATATTACCAGGTTTTGAATGTGTTGTCAGTTTAATATCCATTCCCTATTATAGTATTACCAGGTTATGAATGTCTTGTCAGTTTACCATCCATTCCCTATCATAATATTACTAGGTTATGAATGTGTTGTCAGTTTACCATCCATTCCCTATTATAATATAACCAGGTTATGAACCTGTTGTCAGTTTACCATCCATTCCCTATTATAATATAACCAGGTTATGAACCTGTTGTCAGTTTACCATCCATTCCCTATTATAATATAACCAGGTTATGAATGTGTTGTCAGTTTACCATCCATTCCCTATTATAATATTACTAGGTTATGAATGTGTTGTCAGTTTACCATCCATTCCCTATTATAATATTACCAGGTTATGAATGTGTTGTCAGTTTACCATCCATTCCCTATTATAATATTACTAGGTTATGAACCTGTTGTCAGTTTACCATCCATTCCCTATTATAATATTACCAGGTTATGAATGTGTTGTCAGTTTACCATCCATTCCCTATTATAATATTACTAGGTTATGAATGTGTTGTCAGTTTACCATCCATTCCCTATTATAATATTACCAGGTTATGAATGTGTTGTCAGTTTACCATCCATTCCCTATTATAATATTACCAGGTTATGAATGTGTTGTCAGTTTACCATCCATTCCCTATTATAATATTACCAGGTTATGAATGTGTTGTCAGTTTACCATCCATTCCCTATTATAATATTACCAGGTTATGAATGTGTTGTCAGTTTACCATCCATTCCCTATTATAATATTACCAGGTTATGAATGTGTTGTCAGTTTACCATCCATTCCCTATTATAATATTACCAGGTTATGAATGTGTTGTCAGTTTACCATCCATTCCCTATTATAATATTACCAGGTTATGAATGTGTTGTCAGTTTACCATCCATTCCCTATTATAATATTACCAGGTTATGAATGTGTTGTCAGTTTACCATCCATTCCCTATTATAATATTACTAGGTTATGAATGTGTTGTCAGTTTACCATCCATTCCCTATTATAATATTACCAGGTTATGAATGTGTTGTCAGTTTACCATCCATTCCTATTATAATATTACCAGGTTATGAATGTGTTGTCAGTTTACCATCCATTCCCTATTATAATATTACTAGGTTATGAATGTGTTGTCAGTTTACCATCCATTCCCTATTATAATATTACCAGGTTATGAATGTGTTGTCAGTTTACCATCCATTCCCTATTATAATATTACTAGGTTATGAATGTGTTGTCAGTTTACCATCCATTCCCTATTATAATATTACCAGGTTATGAATGTGTTGTCAGTTTACCATCCATTCCCTATTATAATATTACCAGGTTATGAATGTGTTGTCAGTTTACCATCCATTCCCTATTATAATATTACCAGGTTATGAATGTGTTGTCAGTTTACCATCCATTCCCTATTATAATATTACCAGGTTATGAATGTGTTGTCAGTTTACCATCCATTCCCTATTATAATATTGCCAGGTTATGAATGTGTTGTCATTTTACCATCCATTCCCTATTATAATATTACCAGGTTATGAATGTGTTGTCAGTTTACCATCCATTCCCTATTATAATATAACCAGGTTATGAATGTGTTGTCAGTTTACCATCCATTCCCTATTATAATATTACCAGGTTATGAATGTGTTGTCAGTTTACCATCCATTCCCTATTATAATATTACTAGGTTATGAATGTGTTGTCAGTTTACCATCAATTCCTTATTATAATATTACCAGCTTATGAATGTGTTGTCAGTTTACCATCCATTCCCTATTATAATATTACTAGGTTATGAATGTGTTGTCAGTTTACCATCCATTCCCTATTATAATATTACTAGGTTATGAATGTGTTGTCAGTTTACCATCCATTCCCTATTATAATATTACCAGGTTATGAATGTGTTGTCAGTTTACCATCCATTCCCTATTATAATATTACTAGGTTATGAATGTGTTGTCAGTTTACCATCCATTCCCTATTATAATATTACTAGGTTATGAATGTGTTGTCAGTTTACCATCCATTCCCTATTATAATATTACCAGGTTATGAATGTGTTGTCAGTTTACCATCCATTCCCTATTATAATATTACCAGGTTATGAATGTGTTGTCAGTTTACCATCCATTCCCTATTATAATATTACCAGGTTATGAATGTGTTGTCAGTTTACCATCCATTCCCTATTATAATATTACCAGGTTATGAATGTGTTGTCAGTTTACCATCCATTCCCTATTATAATATTACTAGGTTATGAATGTGTTGTCAGTTTACCATCCATTCCCTATTATAATATTACCAGGTTATGAATGTGTTGTCAGTTTACCATCCATTCCCTATTATAATATTACCAGGTTATGAATGTGTTGTCAGTTTACCATCCATTCCCTATTATAATATTACCAGGTTATGAATGTGTTGTCAGTTTACCATCCATTCCCTATTATAATATTACCAGGTTATGAATGTGTTGTCAGTTTACCATCCATTCCCTATTATAATATTACCAGGTTATGAATGTGGTGTCAGTTTACCATCCATTCCCTGTTATAATATTACCAGGTTATGAATGTGTTGTTTACCATCCATTTTCCTTTATAATATTACTAGGTTATGAATGTGTTGTCAGTTTACCATCCATTCCCTATTATAATATTATAACCTTTATAAATTTTTTTTTTTAATTTCCATTTAATATTCCATTATAAGTTTGTGGGTTTTCCATCCATTCCTTTTTAAAATTCCGGTTTAAATTTTGGTTTCCCAAAA
>NC_056733.1:961106806-961123529 GCF_019279795.1 Protopterus annectens | reverse complement strand
TTTAAAATTTGAATGTGTTTTCAGTTTACCATCCATTCCCTATTATAATATTACCAGGTTATGAATGTGTTGTCAGTTTACCATCCATTCCCTTTTATAATATTCCCAGGTTATGAATGTGTTGTCAATTTAATATCCATTCCCTAGTATAATATAACCATGTTATGAATGTGTTGTCAGTTTACCATCCATTCCCTATTATAATATTACCAGGTTATGAACCTTTTGTCAGTTTACCATCAATTCCCTATAATAATATTACCAGGTTATGAATGTGTTGTCAGTTTACCATCCATTCCCTATTATAATATTACTAGGTTATGAATGTGTTGTCGGTTTACCATCCATTCCCTATTATAATATAACCAGGTTATGAATGTGTTGTCAGTTTACCATCCATTCCCTGTTATAATATTACTAGGTTATGAATGTGTATTCAGTTTACCATCCATTCCCTATTATAATATTACCAGGTTATGAATGTGTTGTCAGTTTAATATCCATTCCCTATTATAATATTACCAGGTTATGAATGTGTTGTCAGTTTACCATCCATTCCCTATTATAATATTATCAGGTTATGAACATGTCAGATTACCATCCATTCCCTATTATAATATAACCAGGTTATGAATGTGTTGTCAGTTTAATATCCATTCTTTATTATAATAGTACCAGGTTATGAATGTGGTGTCGGTTTACCATCAATTCCCTATTATAATATTACCAGGTTATGAATGTCTAGTCAGTTTACCATCCATTCCCTATCATAACATAACCTGGTTATGAAGGTGTTGTCAGTTTACCATCCATTCCCTATTATAATATTACTAGGTTATGAATGTGTTGTCGGTTTACCATCAATTCCCTATTATAATATAACCAGGTTATGAATGTCTTGTCAGTTTACCATCCATTCCCAATTATAATATTACTAGGATATGAATGTATTGTCAGTTTACCATCCATTCCCTATTATAATATTACCAGGTTATGAATGTGTTGTCAGTTTAATATCCATTTCCTATTATAATATTACCAGGTTATGAATGTGTTGTCAGTTTACCATCCATTCCCTATTATAATATTACTAGGATGTCCTTCATGGATGCATCTGCAGTCATAACAACTGGGTTGTCCTGTCGTCAGGCAGCCCTTGCGGCGGATTCCAAAGTCCGTCCGGCTTGGCTGATGTCGCACTTCACCCGACATCATCTCTGCTGGTCTTGGTATAAAGGCATCAGCCGGCCATTTTCCTCAGTCTTTCTTGCCGTGGCGCCCAAGCAGAAGCTGTTCTCAAGTGCGGTCGGTCAGATCCAGAGATTACTACTACCGAATACTACTTCGAAGACTTCTAAAAGCTAAGTACCCCGTTGGGGACTCTTTCTTGCCTCAGCCGATGTCAGAAAAAGTCAATAACTGTTTAACTTGTGGGAAACAAATACCTCATAAAGATTTCCACTCTTACTGCCTGCCTTGCTTAGGCCCAGACCACGACGTAGCAGCCTGTTCGCCTGTGCTTCCTTCAACCGACGAACGCTTAGGCATCGGTCGGAGTTTGCTGAACAGTTTTTCGGTTCAGAATTTGCGTACATTATGCCGTCGGATCCTCCGACTACCCAAATTGTTAAAAACGCAAGAAAAGACCGACACTCGTGGTCCGGTTTCGTCCGAAACCATGGTTAAGCAAACCGCATAGTGTCTCGGTTTCGGCGAAACCGAGAAAACTGATCAATCTACAGCTGAATCTTTGACTACTACTGAGGCTCCTGCTACCTTACTTGAATCGGCCTCTGAAATTTTACCTACTACAGTGGTTTCTAGTGAATTATCAGACACCATCCCTTTGGATGTTTCTACCCCAGCACGTGGTGCTGCTAGGCCTCCTGCAGCCATGTCCATTAAGGCCTTTGCCAGGGCTAAAGCAGCCAAAACTGTTAAATCAGTGCCTGTTAAGCCCCTCAACCAGGCCTACTACTAGTTCTCAAATGCT
This sequence comes from Protopterus annectens, assembly GCF_019279795.1. Classification (NCBI taxonomy): domain Eukaryota; kingdom Metazoa; phylum Chordata; order Ceratodontiformes; family Protopteridae; genus Protopterus; species Protopterus annectens. The sequence continues at coordinate 961,121,536 of NC_056733.1, read as the reverse complement.
TACTCTGGCAGAAGATTTAATATCCTTAATTCAGGGATCTCTATCTCATCCAGACAGGGGCTCTCATCCCGGAGAGAAGAGATCTAGGGCAGAGCCCCGAGCCAGTGTCCTCTGATGATTCTGGATGACTCAGACATTACAGACCAGCCAGAGGCTCCTTTTCTAATTATGAAGATTCAGATGCTGAAGAATCCATTCCAGCTGCTTCTCCACCAGAAGAATTCTCCTTTGGGGAAACCTTACATGCCATGAGCGAACTATTCCAATGGCAGCAACAGGTTTTCTCAGATTCCAGAAAAGACATAGGACCTTACTGCACTTTCCACAACACAGGCAATTAGCTATACCTCCTGTTCTGCCTGTTGTGGATGATGCCTTTAATGATGTCTGCACTGCACCTGATACTTTACCTCCAGCCCCTGCCAAACCAGATAGATTTTACAGGGTGCCAGACACTCATCACCACCTATACAAGGCCCCACTTGCAGACCCTGAAACTATATCCCAGGGGCCTAAGGCAGTAGCCTCGACCTCAGCAAAACCCTATTCCTTCTGAAAGGGAAGCCAGGTCCTTAGACAGATGGGGAAAAAGTATATACCTCAGCTACTCTCTCAGCTAGAGCTTTAAACTGTCAGTTTCATATGATACAATACCAAGAGTTTATGCTTGATCAGTTAACTAAAAGCTGTCCTCTGATGACTCCTTAGATAAGAAATATGTATTAGAAATGGTGAATAACATACAACAGGTTAGTAACCATTCTTTAAAATGTGGCTATGATGCACTGGAGGCTTCATTTAGATCAGCCATGACTGGCACAGTGATAAGAAGGCATGCATGGTTGAAGGAACAGGCCTTACCGGATCATGTTAAAGCTAAGCTGTTAGATGCTCCTATGGATAAGACCAGTTTGTTTGGTACACCTGCTCAGCAGGTAATGAAGAAAATGGAAGAAAAGGCAAAATCTGTTCAAACAGTTAAAGATTTCTTGCAGGTTCAGCCCCAAGGTTTAGCAGGAACTGGCCTGCCAAAATTGGTCCTTTCCTGACTCCACAAGATCTCAAAGGGGCAGGAATAGACGCTCCAGAGGCAGAAACCAATCCAGAGGAGGTGCCTACAGAGGACGACAGTGGCAAGGTAATAACAGAGGTACAGACACAACCACTGCCACTACAACAGCACAATCACAGTGACTTAACTCTACATCCTACCAGGGAACAAATAGCAGCTCCTTTAGGCGGAAAGTTAACCTTATTTTCGAAAAACTGGCACTATATCACAAAAGACAAGTGGATTTTGCAAACCATAGACCAAGGTTACAGGTTCCACTTCCACCTTACCAGTCAAAAGAGGAATGCCAAACCTACCTCCAAATCAAAAACAGAAGCTCTACAGCAGATAATGCAATTAACAAAGATGAGAGCTGTGGAAAGAGTGCCAATAACAGAACAAGGCAAAGGTTTCTACTCAAGACTATTCCTAGTTCCAAGAAAGAAAAAGTTGGAGACCTATGCTCGATCTGTCCACCTTAAATACATACATCATTGTCCCAAAATTCAAAATGCTGACCCTACAGCAACTTCTTCCCATGCTGGGCAAGGAGTGTTGGCTGGTAACTCTAGATCTCAAGGAGGCATACCTGCACGTCCCCATTCGACCAATTTGCAGAAGATACCTCAGATTTCTTGCAGGATCAGAGCATTATCAATTCTCAGCATTGCCCTTTGGCTTATCTACTGCCCAGAGTATTCACAAAATGCCTGGCATCAGTAATCGCCCACTGCAGACTACAGGGAATTCAAATTTATCCATACCTGGACGACTGCCTGCTACAAGGGGACAACAAAAGCAAGCTGACAACAGATTTACAAAGGGTCATTTGCTTGCTACAAGCACTGGGATACACAGTCAATTTACAAAAGTCAAGGCTGATACCATCCCAAACAAGGACATTCTTGGGCTGAATTGGACACAGTAAAACAAATGGCATTCCTAACTGCAGAAAACAAAAGAACTCCCTCTTTATTTCTTGGCATTAACAAAACAGAACAAGTTAACAGCAAGAAAAGTACTGCAGGCCTTGGGCTTCATGGCATCATGCATAATCTTGGTCCCACATGCCAGACTACATATGAGAAAACTACAGTGGTACCTAAAGAATTTATGGTCCCAACACAGGCACAGCCTAGAAACAGAAATCCCACTAATCCCATGCCTGAAACAGGAGTTCCTATGGTGGGCTCAAGCATGCCAGTCAAACCCAGGCCTACCCTTTCACAACTTTCAAGCAAGCCAGACCATCACAACAGACCTCAGACCTAGGATGGGGGCACATGCTGGACAAATGCATACAAGGATTGTGGACTCCAGATCAACTGCACCTGCACATCAACCTAAAAGAAATGCTGGCAGTAAAACTGGCAATCCAAAATTTCAGACCATTTCTCAAAGAGGGCCATTTGATGATAAGGACAGACAACACCACAGTCATGTGGTACATCAACAAGCAGGGAGGCACTCATTCATACCCCTATGCAGAATGACTTTGGAGCTTTGGAACCTGGCACTCAGCTACAACATCCAGTTACAGGCAATATTTGTGCGGGAAAAGACAATACTCTAGCAGACATATTAAGCAGAACCACATCGGATGCTCACGAATGGATGCTACACCGGACATCTTCAAGACCATCTCAAAGAAATGGGAATGCCCACATAGATCTATTCGCATCCCCTCTCAATCACCAACTCAAAAATTCTGCACAAGGACATTCCACCCACTTGCATGGAAAGTGGATTCTCTATCCTTCAGCTGGAAAGGCCTAACAGCATATGCATTTCCACCTCTTCCCTTTGATACACAAGGTATTACTAAAAATCAAGGAGGAACGTCCAAGGATAATCCTGATAGCTCCAAACTGGCCAAGACAACACTGGTACCCATTGCTGAGGAGCATGTCTCAGGGACAATGTGGTCAATACCCTGATGCCTTTGATGTTAACTCAGAACAACTACAGCATCATACATCCAAACCTAAAACGTTGCAACTGACTGCATGGAACATCACATAGCAGCAACTAACCTAGAACTTTCCCAAAGGGTTAAAGACATTATCCTTGAAGCCCGCAGACCTTCAACAAGAAGGAACTATGCAGGAACATGGAAAATGTTTGTCATCTGGAGTACTGAAAGAGGAAAAGATGTGTCAAACATAGATATGGCTAACATTCTGGAGTATCTGGCAGAGCTTCTACATACAGGCCTGTCCTATTCCTCCATCAAGATACATGCATCAGCTATTTCAGCAGAATACAGCTTTGATCCACCTGTCTTTTGCATCCTTTACTCAGGCAGTTCCTCAGAGGAATCAAGAATGTAAAACCTCCAAGGAAACCACCATTACCAGCTTGGGACTTGAACTTTGTGCTAGAAAAATTGACACTCCTCCATTTGAACCAGCAGCAACAGCAGACCTACAACACCTATCATGGAAAACTGCTTTCCTACTGGCAATTACTTCAGCAAGGAGGGTTTGAACTACAGGCCTTAATGGCAGTACAACCCTTCCTAATCTTCCACCAAGATAGAGTGTCCATGAGGACTAATCCTACATTTATGCCTAAGGTGGTATCCAGAGTGTCTTTAAACCAGGCAATCCACCTACCTACCTTCATTCCCAACCCACAAAACAGAGGGAAAGAATGCTGCATACCTTGGATGTACATAGACAGTTACGCTACTACCTGGACAGAACCAAAAGTAGCAGAAAAACTGACCAGCTTTTTGTAGCCTATGCAACAGGAAGGGAAGGAAAAGCAATTTCCAAACAGACAATCTCCAAATGGATAGGAAATTGCATACGATTCTGTTACTCCTTCCATGGAAAACCAATTCCACAGAACATAAGACCTCATTCTACAAGGGCAACAGCCACTACCACAGCCTTCTTACGAGGAGTGGCAACCAAGGACATTATTGAGGCGGCTACTTGGACCTCCGTGCATACATTTGCCAAGCATTATAATTTACCTCTATACTCCAGATCCCGAGCAGGGTTTGCCACTGCTGTGCTGCAAGGGATCCTAACACACCATAATCCTTTTTCCTCCTCCCTAGTTGGCTATGGTATTCTACCCATTTGTTATGACTGCAGATGCATCCATGAAGGACATAGTACAGTTTTGTACCTACCATAAATGTAGATGTCCGAACTGGATAGCATCTGCAGTCAGGATTACCCTCCTTCCCTCTGTGGTACTCCTAGGGTATTTACCCTCCTAATAGCTAGCTGGGGGGGGGGGGAGTCTTTTATGGTGTATTTGTTTGTATATATGTACATACATGCTTATTTTTTGTGTTTGCCTTCTACTTATTTGGAAACATTGGCATTTATCCAAAATTTAGCCTTCCAAGAGGGCAACTGGCATCTGGGGCAAGAAACACTGAGGAAAATGGCGTCGGCTGATGCCTTTATACCCAAAGACCAACAGAGATGACGTCGGGTGAAGTGCGGCATCAGCCGAAGCCGGACCCGGACTTTGGAATCCGGCCGACTGAAGGGCTGCCTGACGAGAGGACAACCCAGTTGTTATGACTGCAGATGCTATCAAGTTCGGACATCTACATTTATGGTAGGTACAAAACTGTACTTTATGGATGTGTTGTCAGTTTACCATCCATTCCCTATTATGATATTACCAGCTTATGAATGTATTGTCGGTTTACCATCCATTCCCTATTATAATATTACCAGGTTATGAATGTGTTGTCAGTTTACCATCCATTCCCTATTATAATATTACCAGGTTATGAGTGTGTTGTCAGTTTACCATCCATTCCCTATTATAATATTACCAGGTTATGAATGTGTTGTCAGTTTACCATCCATTCCCTATTATAATATTACCAGGTTATGAATGTGTTGTCAGTTTACCATCCATTCCCTATTATAATATTACCAGGTTATGAATGTGTTGTCAGTTTACCATCCATTCCCTATTATAATATTACCAGGTTATGAATGTGTTGTCAGTTTACCATCCATTCCCTATTATAATATTACCAGGTTATGAATGTGTTGTCAGTTTACCATCCATTCCCTATTATAATATTACCAGGTTATGAATGTGTTGTCAGTTTACCATCCATTCCCTATTATAATATTACTAGGTTATGAATGTGTTGTCAGTTTACCATCCATTCCCTATTATAATATTACCAGGTTATGAATGTGTTGTCAGTTTACCATCCATTCCCTATTATAATATTACCAGGTTATGAATGTGTTGTCAGTTTACCATCCATTCCCTATTATAATATTACCAGGTTATGAATGTGTTGTCAGTTTACCATCCATTCCCTATTATAATATTACCAGGTTATGAATGTGTTGTCAGTTTACCATCCATTCCCTATTATAATATTACCAGGTTATGAATGTGTTGTCAGTTTACCATCCATTCCCTATTATAATATTACCAGGTTATGAATGTGTTGTCAGTTTACCATCCATTCCCTATTATAATATTACCAGGTTATGAATGTGTTGTCAGTTTACCATCCATTCCCTATTATAATATTACCAGGTTATGAATGTGTTGTCAGTTTACCATCCATTCCCTATTATAATATTACCAGGTTATGAATGTGTTGTCAGTTTACCATCCATTCCCTATTATAATATTACTAGGTTATGAATGTGTTGTCAGTTTACCATCCATTCCCTATTATAATATTACCAGGTTATGAATGTGTTGTCAGTTTACCATCCATTCCCTATTATAATATTACCAGGTTATGAATGTGTTGTCAGTTTACCATCCATTCCCTATTATAATATTACCAGGTTATGAATGTGTTGTCGGTTTACCATCCATTCACTATTATAATATTACCAGGTTATGAATGTGTTGTCAGTTTACCATCCATTCCCTATTATAATATTACTAGGTTATGAATGTGTTGTCAGTTTACCATCCATTCCCTATTATAATATTACCAGGTTATGAATGTGTTGTCAGTTTACCATCCATTCCCTATTATAATATTACCAGGTTATGAATGTGTTGTCAGTTTACCATCCATTCCCTATTATAATATTACCAGGTTATGAATGTGTTGTCAGTTTACCATCCATTCCCTATTATAATATTACCAGGTTATGAATGTGTTGTCAGTTTACCATCCATTCCCTATTATAATATTACCAGGTTATGAATGTGTTGTCAGTTTACCATCCATTCCCTATTATAATATTACCAGGTTATGAATGTGTTGTCAGTTTACCATCCATTCCCTATTATAATATTACCAGGTTATGAATGTGTTGTCAGTTTACCATCCATTCCCTATTATAATATTACCAGGTTATGAATGTGTTGTCAGTTTACCATCCATTCCCTATTATAATATTACCAGGTTATGAATGTGTTGTCAGTTTACCATCCATTCCCTATTATAATATTACCAGGTTATGAATGTGTTGTCAGTTTACCATCCATTCCCTATTATAATATTACCAGGTTATGAATGTGTTGTCAGTTTACCATCCATTCCCTATTATAATATTACCAGGTTATGAATGTGTTGTCAGTTTACCATCCATTCCCTATTATAATATTACCAGGTTATGAATGTGTTGTCAGTTTACCATCCATTCCCTATTATAATATTACCAGGTTATGAATGTGTTGTCAGTTTACCATCCATTCCCTATTATAATATTACCAGGTTATGAATGTGTTGTCAGTTTACCATCCATTCCCTATTATAATATTACCAGGTTATGAATGTGTTGTCAGTTTACCATCCATTCCCTATTATAATATTACTAGGTTATGAATGTGTTGTCAGTTTACCATCCATTCCCTATTATAATATTACCAGGTTATGAATGTGTTGTCAGTTTACCATCCATTCCCTATTATAATATTACTAGGTTATGAATGTGTTGTCAGTTTACCATCCATTCCCTATTATAATATTACCAGGTTATGAATGTGTTGTCAGTTTACCATCCATTCCCTATTATAATATTACCAGGTTATGAATGTGTTGTCAGTTTACCATCCATTCCCTATTATAATATTACCAGGTTATGAATGTGTTGTCAGTTTACCATCCATTCCCTATTATAATATTACCAGGTTATGAATGTGTTGTCAGTTTACCATCCATTCCCTATTATAATATTGCCAGGTTATGAATGTGATGTCAGTTTACCATCCATTCCCTATTATAATATTACCAGGTTATGAGTGTGTTGTCAGTTTACCATCCATTCCCTATTATAATATTACCAGGTTATGAATGTGTTGTCAGTTTACCATCCATTCCCTATTATAATATTACCAGGTTATGAATGTGTTGTCAGTTTACCATCCATTCCCTATTATAATATTACCAGGTTATGAATGTGTTGTCAGTTTACCATCCATTCCCTATTATAATATTACCAGGTTATGAATGTGTTGTCATTTTACCATCCATTCCCTATTATAATATTACCAGGTTATGAATGTGTTGTCAGTTTACCATCTATTCCCTATTATAATATTACTAGGTTTTGAATGTGTTGTCAGTTTACCATCTATTCCCTATTATAATATTACCAGGTTATGAATGTGTTGTCAGTTTACCGTCCATTCCCTATTATAATATTGCCAGGTTATGAATGTGTTGTCATTTTACCATCCATTCCCTATTATAATATTACCAGGTTATGAATGTGTTGTCAGTTTACCATCCATTCCCTATTATAATATTACCAGGTTATGAATGTGTTGTCAGTTTACCATCCATTCCCTATTATAATATTACTAGGTTATGAATGTGTTGTCAGTTTACCATCCATTCCCTATTATAATATTACCAGGTTATGAATGTGTTGTCAGTTTACCATCCATTCCCTATTATAATATTACTAGGTTATGAATGTGTTGTCAGTTTACCATCCATTCCCTATTATAATATTACCAGGTTATGAATGTGTTGTCAGTTTACCATCCATTCCCTATTATAATATTACCAGGTTATGAATGTGTTGTCAGTTTACCATCCATTCCCTATTATAATATTACCAGGTTATGAATGTGTTGTCAGTTTACCATCCATTCCCTATTATAATATTACCAGGTTATGAATGTGTTGTCAGTTTGCCATCCTTTCCCTATTATAATATTACCAGGTTATGAATGTGTTGTCAGTTTACCATCCATTCCCTATTATAATATTACCAGGTTATGAATGTGTTGTCAGTTTACCATCCATTCCCTATTATAATATTACCAGGTTATGAATGTGTTGTCAGTTTACCATCCATTCCCTATTATAATATTACTAGGTTATGAATGTGTTGTCAGTTTACCATCCATTCCCTATTATAATATTACCAGGTTATGAATGTGTTGTCAGTTTACCATCCATTCCCTATTATAATATTACCAGGTTATGAATGTGTTGTCAGTTTACCATCCATTCCCTATTATAATATTACCAGGTTATGAATGTGTTGTCAGTTTACCATCCATTCCCTATTATAATATTACCAGGTTATGAATGTGTTGTCAGTTTACCATCCATTCCCTATTATAATATTACTAGGTTATGAATGTGTTGTCAGTTTACCATCCATTCCCTATTATAATATTACCAGGTTATGAATGTGTTGTCAGTTTACCATCCATTCCCTATTATAATATTACCAGGTTATGAATGTGTTGTCAGTTTACCATCCATTCCCTATTATAATATAACCAGGTTATGAATGTGTTGTCAGTTTACCATCCATTCCCTATTATAATATTACCAGGTTATGAATGTGTTGTCAGTTTACCATCCATTCCCTATTATAATATTACCAGGTTATGAATGTGTTGTCAGTTTACCATCCATTCCCTATTATAATATTACCAGGTTATGAATGTGTTGTCAGTTTACCATCCATTCCCTATTATAATATTACCAGGTTATGAATGTGTTGTCAGTTTACCATCCATTCCCTATTATAATATTACTAGGTTATGAATGTGTTGTCAGTTTACCATCCATTCCCTATTATAATATTACCAGGTTATGAATGTGTTGTCAGTTTACCATCCATTCCCTATTATAATATTACTAGGTTATGAATGTGTTGTCAGTTTACCATCCATTCCCTATTATAATATTACCAGGTTATGAATGTGTTGTCAGTTTACCATCCATTCCCTATTATAATATTACCAGGTTATGAATGTGTTGTCAGTTTACCATCCATTCCCTATTATAATATTACCAGGTTATGAATGTGTTGTCAGTTTACCATCCATTCCCTATTATAATATTACCAGGTTATGAATGTGTTGTCAGTTTACCATCCATTCCCTATTATAATATTACTAGGTTATGAATGTGTTGTCAGTTTACCATCCATTCCCTATTATAATATTACTAGGTTATGAATGTGTTGTCAGTTTACCATCCATTCCCTATTATAATATTACCAGGTTATGAATGTGTTGTCAGTTTACCATCCATTCCCTATTATAATATTACCAGGTTATGAATGTGTTGTCAGTTTACCATCCATTCCCTATTATAATATTACTAGGTTATGAATGTGTTGTCAGTTTACCATCCATTCCCTATTATAATATTACCAGGTTATGAATGTGTTGTCAGTTTACCATCCATTCCCTATTATAATATTACCAGGTTATGAATGTGTTGTCAGTTTACCATCCATTCCCTATTATAATATTACTAGGTTATGAATGTGTTGTCAGTTTACCATCCATTCCCTATTATAATATTACTAGGTTATGAATGTGTTGTCAGTTTACCATCCATTCCCTATTATAATATTACCAGGTTATGAATGTGTTGTCAGTTTACCATCCATTCCCTATTATAATATTACCAGGTTATGAATGTGTTGTCAGTTTACCATCCATTCCCTATTATAATATTACCAGGTTATGAATGTGTTGTCAGTTTACCATCCATTCCCTATTATAATATTACCAGGTTATGAATGTGTTGTCAGTTTACCATCCATTCCCTATTATAATATTACCAGGTTATGAATGTGTTGTCAGTTTACCATCCATTCCCTATTATAATATTACCAGGTTATGAATGTGTTGTCGATTTACCATCCATTCCCTATTATAATATTACCAGGTTATAAATGTGTTGTCAGTTTACCATCCATTGCCTATTATAATATTACCAGGTTATGAATGTGTTGTCAGTTTACCATCCATTCCCTATTATAATATTACTAGGTTATGAATGTGTTGTCAGTTTACCATCCATTCCCTATTATAATATTACCAGGTTATGAATGTGTTGTCAGTTTACCATCCATTCCCTATTATAATATTACTAGGTTATGAATGTGTTGTCAGTTTACCATCCATTCCCTATTATAATATTACCAGGTTATGAATGTGTTGTCAGTTTACCATCCATTCCCTATTATAATATTACCAGGTTATGAATGTGTTGTCAGTTTACCATCCATTCCCTATTATAATATTACCAGGTTATGAATGTGTTGTCAGTTTACCATCCATTCCCTATTATAATATTACCAGGTTATGAATGTGTTGTCAGTTTACCATCCATTCCCTATTATAATATTACCAGGTTATGAATGTGTTGTCAGTTTACCATCCATTCCCTATTATAATATTACCAGGTTATGAATGTGTTGTCAGTTTACCATCCATTCCCTATTATAATATTACCAGGTTATGAATGTGTTGTCAGTTTACCATCCATTCCCTATTATAATATTACCAGGTTATGAATGTGTTGTCAGTTTACCATCCATTCCCTATTATAATATTACCAGGTTATGAATGTGTTGTCAGTTTACCATCCATTCCCTATTATAATATTACCAGGTTATGAATGTGTTGTCAGTTTACCATCCATTCCCTATTATAATATTACCAGGTTATGAATGTGTTGTCAGTTTACCATCCATTCCCTATTATAATATTACCAGGTTATGAATGTGTTGTCAGTTTACCATCCATTCCCTATTATAATATTACCAGGTTATGAATGTGTTGTCAGTTTACCATCCATTCCCTATTATAATATTACTAGGTTATGAATGTGTTGTCAGTTTACCATCCATTCCCTATTATAATATTACCAGGTTATGAATGTGTTGTCAGTTTACCATCCATTCCCTATTATAATATTACTAGGTTATGAATGTGTTGTCAGTTTACCATCCATTCCCTATTATAATATTACCAGGTTATGAATGTGTTGTCAGTTTACCATCCATTCCCTATTATAATATTACCAGGTTATGAATGTGTTGTCAGTTTACCATCCATTCCCTATTATAATATTACTAGGTTATGAATGTGTTGTCAGTTTACCATCCATTCCCTATTATAATATTACCAGGTTATGAATGTGTTGTCAGTTTACCATCCATTCCCTATTATAATATTACCAGGTTATGAATGTGTTGTCAGTTTACCATCCATTCCCTATTATAATATTACCAGGTTATGAATGTGTTGTCAGTTTACCATCCATTCCCTATTATAATATTACCAGGTTATGAATGTGTTGTCAGTTTACCATCCATTCCCTATTATAATATTACCAGGTTATGAATGTGTTGTCAGTTTACCATCCATTCCCTATTATAATATTACCAGGTTATGAATGTGTTGTCAGTTTACCATCCATTCCCTATTATAATATTACCAGGTTATGAATGTGTTGTCAGTTTACCATCCATTCCCTATTATAATATTACCAGGTTATGAATGTGTTGTCAGTTTACCATCCATTCCCTATTATAATATTACTAGGTTATGAATGTGTTGTCAGTTTACCATCCATTCCCTATTATAATATTACCAGGTTATGAATGTGTTGTCCGTTTACCATCCATTCCCTATTATAATATTACCAGGTTATGAATGTGTTGTCAGTTTACCATCCATTCCCTATTATAATATTACCAGGTTATGAATGTGTTGTCAGTTTACCATCCATTCCCTATTATAATATTACCAGGTTATGAATGTGTTGTCAGTTTACCATCCATTCCCTATTATAATATTACCAGGTTATGAATGTGTTGTCAGTTTACCATCCATTCCCTATTATAATATTACCAGGTTATGAATGTGTTGTCAGTTTACCATCCATTCCCTATTATAATATTACCAGGTTATGAATGTGTTGTCAGTTTACCATCCATTCCCTATTATAATATTACCAGGTTATGAATGTGTTGTCAGTTTACCATCCATTCCCTATTATAATATTACCAGGTTATGAATGTGTTGTCAGTTTACCATCCATTCCCTATTATAATATTACCATGTTATGAATGTGTTGTCAGTTTACCATCCATTCCCTATTATAATATTACCATGTTATGAATGTGTTGTCAGTTTACCATCCATTCCCTATTATAATATTACCAGGTTATTAATGTGTTGTCAGTTTACCATCCATTCCCTATTATAATATTACCAGGTTATGAATGTGTTGTCAGTTTACCATCCATTCCCTATTATAATATTACTAGGTTATGAATGTGTTGTCAGTTTACCATCCATTCCCTATTATAATATTACCAGGTTATGAATGTGTTGTCAGTTTACCATCCATTCCCTATTATAATATTACCAGGTTATGAATGTGTTGTCAGTTTACCATCCATTCCCTATTATAATATTACCAGGTTATGAATGTGTTGTCAGTTTACCATCCATTCCCTATTATAATATTACCAGGTTATGAATGTGTTGTCAGTTTACCATCCATTCCCTATTATAATATTACCAGGTTATGAATGTGTTGTCAGTTTACCATCCATTCCCTATTATAATATTACCAGGTTATGAATGTGTTGTCAGTTTACCATCCATTCCCTATTATAATATTACCAGGTTATGAATGTGTTGTCAGTTTACCATCCATTCCCTATTATAATATTACCAGGTTATGAATGTGTTGTCAGTTTACCATCCATTCCCTATTATAATATTACCAGGTTATGAATGTGTTGTCAGTTTACCATCCATTCCCTATTATAATATTACCAGGTTATGAATGTGTTGTCAGTTTACCATCCATTCCCTATTATAATATTACCAGGTTATGAATGTGTTGTCAGTTTACCATCCATTCCCTATTATAATATTACTAGGTTATGAATGTGTTGTCGGTTTACCATCCATTCCCTTTTATAATATAACCAGGTTATGAATGTGTTCATAGGTTCATAGGTTCATAGGTTCATACTAGGCTATCTGCCCAAGGGCATTTATAAGCCTAGCCCATAGTTTTGTAACGCCACCCCTTTAGTTTGGAGAAACTATGCCCATTATTTTGCTGTGCCTCTGTCGAGCAGTGACACTGAGGTAACCCCTGGGGTGTATCTGCGATCTCCCATCCATTGGTCAAGATTCCTCTTGAACAAGGCCAGCGAGGTGCTCTGCCTCACATAAACCGGGATTTTGTTCCACAGCATAGGGAGTCTTTGGGTGATGAATCTATCCCTCCAGCACGTCCTATTAATAACCGTGTCGAGGTTTAAGTCTCCCGCCCTTGTGGCTCTGAGGGATCTAGATTTTTTGAGATGAAGCATGTTCATCAAATCTGGGTTTGACATGGCCTTGTATGTCAGGCATAGGTCACCTCTGAGCAAGCGGTAAGCAACTGAATATAACTGGAGTTCTTTCAGTCGGGCAGCATAAGACAGATTTTGAGACCCTTTATCCTTTTGGTGAGGAACTTTGTGGCCTCTCCAGCTGCTGCAAGTGTCGGGTCAGATACATTCGAATGGGGCATTGTACTCGATCATTGGTCTGATGAGTGATGAGTATAGGGAGACTATGACTTCCTTGATCTAGATGTGAATCCCTTCATGATAAGGTGGGCAGTGTAGAAGGTCTTCCTAACTACTTTAGCAATATGAGTGTCGAATGAAAGGCTACTGTCAACCTGGGTTCCCAGGTCCCTAATAACTTCTGTGTTCAGGGATTGCCACCTATATGGTAGCTAGGGGTAACCTTATTTTTCCCGAAGGGTATGACTATGCATTTCTTGGCATTTAACTTTAGGCCATGGCTCTGGCACCAGTTATCCGTTTCTGTGAGACCCTTCTGAAGGATATCTGTGTTGGATGTGTTTTTCAACTACGAGCGCCCAGTTTGCAGTCATCTGCAAACTTTGTCAGCCATAACCCTCCTGTGTTTGCTTGTACTTCAGAAAAGTGCCAAACAAGAGTGGGCCAGGACTGAGCCCTGTGGGACACCACTTGTGACAGGCTTTGAGTCTGACATGGCGCCAGCAACTCTGACCCTGTGGGTTCTGTCACTCAGCCAGTTTTCAACCCATCTTGTAATGTATGGGTTTACATTTAAGTTGATGAGTTTTTCAATGATACCGAGTGAGGTATTTCTATCAAAAGCCTTTGCCAGGTCTAGGTAGGCTGTATGGACTGCCTTTCCTCGTCAATGGCCTTGGTGACTGTTTAGAAAAGTCAACCAAGTTTAAAAGGCATGATCTGCCTTTGACAAAGCCAAACTGGGTTGGATCCAAAGTCTGCAAGTTCCCTATGTCTTTATTTATGAGATCCATTATGATCCTCTCCATGGCTTTGCAGATAAGGCTTGTCAAGCTAATGGGACGGTAATTTCCAGGGTCGGTGGAGGCACCGCCTTTGTGGAGTGGGACCACAGTCGCCACCCCAAAA
>NC_056733.1:961029365-961106306 GCF_019279795.1 Protopterus annectens | reverse complement strand
CTTTAAATTTTTTTAAATATTCCCTTAGTTTTTTTTTTTTTTTTTTGGGAATGTCTTGTCAGTTTACCATCCATTCCCTATTATAATATTACCAGGTTATGAATGTGTTGTCAGTTTACCATCCATTCCTATTATAATATTACTAGGTTATGAATGTGTTGTCAGTTTACCATCCATTCCCTATTATAATATTACTAGGTTATGAATGTGTTGTCAGTTTACCATCCATTCCCTATTATAATATTACCAGGTTATGAATGTGTTGTCGGTTTACCATCCATTCCCTATTATAATATTACCAGGTTATGAATGTGTTGTCAGTTTACCATCCATTCCCTATTATAATATTACCAGGTTATGAATGTGTTGTCAGTTTACCATCCATTCCCTATTATAATATTACCAGGTTATGAATGTGTTGTCAGTTTACCATCCATTCCCTATTATAATATTAACAGGTTATGAATGTCTTGTCAGTTTACCATCCATTCCCTATTATAATATTACCAGGTTATGAAGGTGTTGTCAGTTTACCATCCATTCCCTATTATAATATTACAAGGTAATGAATGTGTTTTCTGTTTACCATCCATTTCCTATTATAATATTACCGTGTTATGAATGTGTTGTCAGTTTACCATCCATTCCCTATTATAATATTACCAGCTTATGAATGTGTTGTCAGTTTACCATCCATTCCCTATTATAATATTACTAGGTTATGAATGTGTTGTCAGTTTACCATCCATTCCCTATTATAATATTACCAGGTTATGAATGTGTTGTCAGTTTACCATCCATTCCCTATTATAATATTACCAGGTTATGAATGTGTTGTCAGTTTACCATCCATTCCCTATTATAATATTACCAGGTTATGAATGTGTTGTCAGTTTACCATCCATTCCCTATTATAATATTACCAGGTTATGAATGTGTTGTCAGTTTACCATCCATTCCCTATTATAATATTACCAGGTTATGAATGTGTTGTCAGTTTACCATCCATTCCCTATTATAATATTACTAGGTTATGAATGTGTTGTCAGTTTACCATCCATTCCCTATTATAATATTACCAGGTTATGAATGTGTTGTCAGTTTACCATCCATTCCCTATTATAATATTACCAGGTTATGAATGTGTTGTCAGTTTACCATCCATTCCCTATTATAATATTACCAGGTTATGAATGTGTTGTCAGTTTACCATCCATTCCCTATTATAATATTACCAGGTTATGAATGTGTTGTCAGTTTACCATCCATTCCCTATTATAATATTACCAGGTTATGAATGTGTTGTCAGTTTACCATCCATTCCCTATTATAATATTACCAGGTTATGAATGTGTTGTCAGTTTACCATCCATTCCCTATTATAATATAACCAGGTTATGAATGTGTTGTCAGTTTACCATCCATTCCCTATTATAATATTACTAGGTTATGAATGTGTTGTCGGTTTACCATCCATTCCCTATTATAATATTACCAGGTTATGAATGTGTTGTCAGTTTACCATCCATTCCCTATTATAATATTACCAGGTTATGAATGTGTTGTCAGTTTACCATCCATTCCCTATTATAATATTGCCAGGTTATGAATGTGTTGTCAGTTTACCATCCATTCCCTATTATAATATTACCAGGTTATGAATGTGTTGTCGGTTTACCATCAATTCCCTATTATAATAATACCAGGTTATGAATGTGTTGTCAGTTTACCATCCATTCCCTATTATAATATTGCCAGGTTATGAATGTGTTGTCAGTTTACCATCCATTCCCTATTATAATATTACCAGGTTATGAATGTGTTGTCAGTTTACCATCCATTCCCTATTATAATATTACTAGGTTATGAATGTGTTGTCAGTTTACCATCCATTCCCTATTATAATATTACCAGGTTATGAATGTGTTGTCAGTTTACCATCCATTCCCTATTATAATATTACTAGGTTATGAATGTGTTGTCAGTTTACCATCCATTCCCTATTATAATATTACCAGGTTATGAATGTGTTGTCAGTTTACCATCCATTCCCTATTATAATATTACTAGGTTATGAATGTGTTGTCAGTTTACCATCCATTCCCTATTATAATATTACCAGGTTATGAATGTGTTGTCAGTTTACCATCCATTCCCTATTATAATATTACCAGGTTATGAATGTGTTGTCAGTTTACCATCCATTCCCTATTATAATATTACCAGGTTATGAATGTGTTGTCAGTTTACCATCCATTCCCTATTATAATATTACCAGGTTATGAATGTGTTGTCAGTTTGCCATCCATTCCCTATTATAATATTACCAGGTTATGAATGTGTTGTCAGTTTACCATCCATTCCCTATTATAATATAACCAGGTTATGAATGTGTTGTCAGTTTACCATCCATTCCCTATTATAATATTACCAGGTTATGAATGTGTTGTCGGTTTACCATCCATTCACTATTATAATATTACCATGTTATGAATGTGTTGTCAGTTTACAATCCATTCCCTATTATAATATTACTAGGTTATGAATGTGTTGTCAGTTTACCATCCATTCCCTATTATAATATTACCAGGTTATGAATGTGTTGTCGGTTTACCATCCATTCCCTATTATAATATTACTAGGTTATGAATGTGTTGTTGGGTTACCATCCATTCCCTATTATAATATTACCAGGTTATGAATATGTTGTCGGTTTACCATCCATTCCCTATTATAATATAACCAGGTTATGAATGTGTTGTCAGTTTAACATCCATTCCCTATTATAATATTACCAGGTTATGAATGTGTTGTCAGTTTACCATCCATTCCCTTTTATAATATTACTAGGTTAGGAATGTGTTGTCAGTTTACCATCCATTCCCTATTATAATATTACTAGGTTATGAATGTGTTGTCGGTTTACCATCCATTCCATGTTATAATATTACTAGGTTATGAATGTGTGTTTAAGTTTACCATCCATTCCCTATTATAATATTACTAGGTTTTGAATGTGTTGTCAGTTTAAAATCCATTCCCTATTATAATATAACCAGGTTATGAATGTGTTGTCAGTTTACCATCCATTCCCTATTATAATATTACTAGGTTATGAATGTGTTGTCAGTTTAGCATCCATTCCCTATTATAATATTACTAGGTTATGAATGTTTTGTCAGTTTACCATCCATTCCCAATTATAATATTACTAGGTTATGAATGTGTTGTCAGTTTACCATCCATTCCCTATTATAATATTACTAGGTTATGAATGTGTTGTCTGTTTACCATCCATTCCCTATTATAATATTACTAGGTTATGTATGTGTTGTCGGTTTACCATCCATTCCCTATTATAATATTACTAGGTTATGAATGTGTTGTCAGTTTAATATCCATTCCCTATTATAATATTACCAGGTTATGAATGTGTAGTCAGTTTAATATCCTTTCCCTGTTATAATATTTCCAGGTTACGAATGTGTTTTCAGTTTACCATCCATTCCCTATTATAATATTACCAGGTTATGAACCTGTTGTCAGTTTACCATCCATTCCCTTTTATAATATTCCCAGGTTATGAATGTGTTGCCAATTTAATATCCATTCTTTAGTATAATATAACCATGTTATGAATGTGTTGTCAGTTTACCATCCATTCCCTATTATAATATTACCAAGTTATGAACCTTTTGTCAGTTTACCATCAGTTCCCTATTATAATATTACTAGGTTAGGAATGTGTTGTCAGTTTACCATCAATTCCCTATTATAATGTTACCAGGTTATGAATATGTTGTCAGTTTAATATCCATTCCCTATTATAGTATTACCAGGATATGAATGTCTTGTTAGTTTACCATCTATTCCCTATTATAATATTACTAGGTTATGAATGTGTTGTCTGTTTACCATCCATTCCCTATTATAATATTACCAGGTTATGAATGTGTTGTCAGTGTAATATCCATTTCCTATTATTATATTACCAGGTTAAGAATGTGTTGTCAGTTTACCATCCATTCCCTATTATAGTATTACTAGGATATGAATGTGTTGTCGGTTTACCATCCATTACCTATTATAATATTACCAGGTTATGAACCTGTTGTCAGTTTACCATCCATTCCCTATTATAATATAACCAGGTTATGAATGTGTTGTCAGTTTACCATCCATTCCCTATTATAATATTACTAGGTTATGAATGTTTTGTCAGTTTACCATCCATTCCCTATTATAATATTACTAGGTTATGAATGTGTTGTCAATTTACCATCCATTCCCTATTATGATATAACCAGGTTATGAACCTGTTGTCAGTTTACTATCCATTTCCTATTATAATATTACCAGGTTATGAATGTGTTGTCAGTTTACCATCCATTCCCTATTATAGTATTACTAGGATATGAATGTGTTGTCGGTTTACCATCCATTCCCTATTATAATATTACCAGGTTATGAACCTGTTGTCAGTTTACCATCCATTCCCTATTATAATATTACCAGGTTATGAATGTGTTGTCAGTTTACCATCCATTCCCTATTATAATATAACCAGGTTATGAATGTGTTGTCAGTTTACCATCCATTCCCTATTATAATATTACTAGGTTATTAATGATGTCCTTCATGGATGCATCTGCAGTCATAACAACTGGGTTGTCCTGTCGTCAGGCAGCACTTCAGTCGGCCGGATTCCAAAGTCCGGGTCCGGCTTCGGCTGATGTCGCACTTCACCCGACGTCATCTCTGTTGGTCTTCGGGTATAAAGGCATCAGCCGACGCCATTTTCCTCAGTCTTTCTTGCCGCGTGGCGCCCGAAGCAGAAGCTGTTCGCAAGTGCCGGTCGGTCGGATCCAGAGATTACTTCTACCGAATACTACTTGAAGACTTCTAAAGCTAAGTACCCGTTGGGGACTCTTTCTTGCCTCAGCCGATGTCAGAAAAAGTTAATAATTGTTTAACCTGTGGGAAACAAATACCTCATAAAGATTTCCACTCTTACTGTCTGCCTTGTTTAGGCCCAGCCCACGACGTAGCAGCCTGTTCGCCTGTGCTTCTTTCAACCGACGAACGCTTAGGCGTCCGGTCGGAGTTTGCTGAACAGTTTTCGGTTCTGATTTTGCGTACATTATGCCGCCGGATCCTCCGACTTCACAATCTACCAAAACGCAAGATAAAGACCGACACTTTCGCGGTCGCGGTTTCAGCGAAACCATGGCTAAGCATATGAGTGTCTCGGTTTCGCCGAAACCGAAAACTGATCAAAGTACAGCTGAATCTATCTCTACAACTGAGGCCCTGCTACCATTCTTGAATCGGCCTCAGAAATTTTATCCACTACGGTGGTTGCCACTGACTTATCAGACACCATTCCCTTGGATGTCTCTACCCCAGCACGTGGTGCTGCTAGGCCTCCAGCAGCCATGTCCATTAAGGCCTTCGCCAGGGCTAAAGCAGCCAAGACAACTAAAACAGGGCCTGTTAAACCCCCTACAACCAGGCCCTCCTCTAGTTCTCAAATGCTTACTCTGGCAGAAGATTTAATTTCTTTAATTAGAGGATCTCAATCTCACCCAGACAGGGCCTCTCAGGCCCCAGAGAAGACCCCTAGGTCAGAGCCCCTGAGCCAGTGTCCTCTGATGATTCTGCCGATGAATCAGACATAACTGACCAGCCAGAGGCTCCTTTCTCCAATTTTGAAGACTCTGATGCTGAAGAATCCATTCCAGCTGCTTCCCCACCAGAAGAATTCTCCTTTGGGGAAACCTTACATGCCATCACGAGAGCAGTTCCAATGGCAGCAACAGGATTTTTCAGACTCCAGAAAAAGACTTAGGACCTTTCTGCATCTTCCTCAGCACAGGCCCTTAGCTATACCTCCTGTTCTCTCTGTGGTGGATGATGCTTTCAATGATGTCTGCTCCGCACCAGACTCTTTACCTCCAGCCCCTGCCAAACCAGACAGATTTTACAGGGTGCCAGACACTCATCACCACCTTTACAAGGCTCCACTTGCAGACCCCGAAACTATATCTCAGGGTCCCAAGGCAGTAGCCGCGACCACAGCTAAAAATCCTACTCCTTCTGAAAGGGAAGCAAGGTCATTAGACAGATGGGGCAAAAAGATCTACACTTCAGCTACTCTCTCAGCTAGAGCTTTAAACTGTCAGTTTCACATGATACAATACCAAGAGTTTATGCTTGATCAGTTAACTAAAAAGCTAACCACTGATGAATCTCTTGATAAGAAATATGTATTAGAAATGGTAAATAACATACAACAGGTTAGTAACCATTCCTTAAAATGTGGCTATGATGCACTGGAGGCTTCATTTAGATCAGCCATGACTGGCACAGTGATAAGAAGGCATGCATGGCTTAAGGAGCAAGCTTTACCGGATCATGTTAAAGCTAAGTTGCTAGATGCTCCTATGGATAAGACAAGTTTGTTTGGTACACCTGCCCAGCAGGTTATGAAGAAAATGGAAGAAAAGGCAAAATCTGTCCAAACGGTTAAAGATTTCTTGCAGGTTCAACCCCCAAGGTTTAGCAGGAACTGGCCTGCCAAAAATTTGTCCTTTCCTGACTCCACAAGATCTCAAAGGGGAAGGAATAGACGTTCCAGAGGCAGAAACCAATCCAGAGGAGGTGCCTACAGAGGACGACAGTGGCAAGGTAACAACAGAGGCACAGACACAACCTCTGCCACTACAGCAACACAGCCACAGTGACTTAACCCTAAATCCGCCTACAAGGGAACAAATAGCAGCTCCTCTAGGCGGAAAGTTAACCTTATTTTCAAAAAACTGGCACTATATAACAAAAGACAAGTGGATTTTACGAACCATAGATCAAAGGTTCCGGTTCCACTTCCACACCTTACCAGTCAAAGAGGAATGCCAAATCTACCTCCAAATCAAAAAACAGAGGCTCTACAACAGATAATGCAGTTAACAAACATGAGAGCTGTGGAAAGAGTGCCAACAGCAGAGCAAGGAAAGGGGTTCTATTCAAGACTATTCCTAGTTCCAAGAAAGGAAAACAGTTGGAGACCAATTCTGGACCTGTCCACCCTAAATACATATATCATTGTCCCAAAATTCAAAATGCTGACCCTACAGCAACTTCTTCCCATGCTGGGCAAGGAGTGTTGGCTGGTAACTCTAGATCTCAAGGAGGCATACCTGCATCCCCATTCGACGAATCTGCAGAAGATACCTCAGATTTCTTGCAGGATCAGAGCACTATCAATTCTCAGCATTGCCCTTTGGCTTATCTACTGCGCCCAGAGTATTCACAAAATGCCTGGCATCAGTAATCCCATTGCAGACTACAGGAATTCAAATTTACCCATACCTGGACGACTGCCTGCTACAAGGGGACAACAAAAGCAAGCTGACAACAGATTTACAAAGGGTCATTTGCTTGCTACAAGCACTGGGATACACAGTCAATTTACAAAAGTCAAGGCTGATACCATCCCAAACAAGGACATTCTTGGGCTGAATTGGACACAGTAAAACAAATGGCATTCCTAACTACAGAAAAACAAAAAGAACTCCCTCTTTACTTCTTGGCACTAACAAAACTGAACAAGTTAACAGCAAGAAAAGTACTGCAGGCCTTGGGCTTCATGGCATCATGCATAATCTTGGTTCCACTTGCCAGACTACATATGAGGAAACTACAGTGGTACCTAAAGAATTTATGGTCCCAACACAGACACAGCCTAGAAACAGAAATTCCATTAATTCCATGCTTAAAACAGGAGTTCCTATGGTGGGCTCAGGCATGCCAGTCAAACCCAGGGCTACCCTTTCGCAGAGGTCAAGCAAGCCAGACTATCACAACAGACGCTTCAGACCTAGGATGGGGGGCCCACATGCAAGACAAATGCGTACAAGGATTGTGGACACAGGATCAACTTCACCTGCACATCAACCTAAAAGAAATGCTGGCAGTAAAACTGGCAATCCAAAAGTTCAGACCATTTCTCAAAGAGGGCCAGTTGATGATAAGGACAGACAACACCACAGTCATGTGGTACATCAACAAACAGGGAGGCACTCATTCATACCCCCTATGCAGAATGACTTTGGAGCTGTGGACCCTGGCTCAGCTACAACATCCAGTTACAGGCAATATTTGTACCGGGAAAAGAGAATACTCTAGCAGACATATTAAGCAGAACCACATCGGATGCCCACGAATGGAAGCTGCACCCGGACATCTTCAAGACCATCTCAAAGAAATGGGGAATGCCTCAGATAGATCTATTCGCATCACCTCTCAATCATCATCTCAAAAAATTCTGCACAAGGACATTCCACCCACTAGCATGGAAAGTGGATTCGCTCTCCTTCAGCTGGAAAGGCCTAACAGCATATGCATTCCCACCTCTTCCCTTGATACACAAGGTATTACTAAAAATCAAGGAAGAACGTCCAAGGATAATCCTGATAGCTCCAAACTGGCCAAGACAACACTGGTACCCACTGCTGAGGAGCATGTCTCGGAACAATATGTGGCCAATACCTCTGATGCCTTTGATGTTAACTCAGAACAACTACAGCATCATACATCCAAACCTAAAAACGTTACAACTGACTGCATGGAGCATCACATAGCAGCAGCTAATCCAGAACTTTCACAAAGAGTTAAAGACATTATTCTTGAAGCACGCAGACCTTCAACAAGAAGGAACTATGCTGGAAAATGGAAAAGGTTTGTCATTTGGAGTACTGAAAGAGGAAAAGATGTGTCAAACATAGATATGCCTAACATTCTGGAGTATCTGGCCGAACTTCTTCATTCAGGCCTGTCCTACTCCTCCATCAAGATACATGCATCAGCTATTTCAGCAGAATACAGCTTTGATCCACCTGTTTTTTCGCACCCTTTGCTCAGGCAGTTCCTCAGAGGAATCAAGAATGTAAAACCTCCAAGGAAACCACCATTACCAGCTTGGGACTTAAACTTTGTGCTAGAAAAGTTGACACTATCACCCTTTGAACCAGCAGCAACAGCAGACCTACAACACCTGTCATGGAAAACTGCTTTCCTACTGGCAATTACTTCAGCAAGGAGAGTTTCAGAACTACAGGCCTTAATGGCAGTGCAATCCTTCCTAATCTTCCACCAAGATAGAGTGTCCATGAGGACTAATCCTACATTTATGCCTAAGGTGGTATCCAGAGTGTCTTTAAACCAGGCAATCCACCTACCTACCTTCTTTCCCAACCCACAAAACAGAGGGGAAAGAATACTACATACCTTGGATGTACATAGACAGCTACGCTACTACTTGGACAGAACAAAAAGTAGCAGAAAGACTGACCAACTTTTTGTAGCCTATGCAACAGGAAGAGAAGGAAAAGCTATTTCAAAACAGACAATCTCCAAATGGATAGGAAATTGCATACGATTCTGTTACTCCTTCCATGGGAAACCAATTCCACAGAACATAAGACCTCATTCTACAAGGGCAACAGCCACTACCACAGCCTTCTTACGAGGAGTGGCAACCAAAGACATTATTGAGGCGGCTACTTGGACCTCCGTGCATACATTTGCCAAGCATTACAATTTGCCTCTATATTCCAGATCCCGAGCAGGGTTTGCCACTGCTGTACTGCAAGGGATCCTAAACACACCATAATCCAGATTTATCCTCCTCCCCTAGTTGGCTATGGTATTCTACCCAGTTGTTATGACTGCAGATGCATCCATGAAGGACATAGTACAGTTTTGTACCTACCATAAATGTAGATGTCCGAACTGGATAGCATCTGCAGTCAGGATTACCCTCCCTCCTTCCCCTCTGTGGTACTCCTAGGGTGTTTACCCTCCTAATAGCTAGCTGGTGGGGGGAGTCTTTTATGGTGTATTTGTTTGTATATATGTGCATACATGCTTATTTTTGTGTTTACCTCTATCTATTTGGAAACATTGGCATCTATCCAAATTTTAGCCTTCAAGAGGGCTACTGGCATCTGGGGCAAGAAACACTGAGGAAATGGCGCTGATGCCTTTATACCCGAAGACCAACAGAGATGACGTCGGGTGAAGTGCGACATCAGCCGAAGCCGGACCCGGACTTTGGAATCCGGCCGACTGAAGGGCTGCCTGACGACAGGACAACCCAGTTGTTATGACTGCAGATGCTATCCAGTTCGGACATCTACATTTATGGTAGGTACAAAACTGTACTTTATGAAGGTGTTGTCAGTTTACCATCCATTCCCTATTATAATATTACTAGGTTATGAATGTGTTGTCAGTTTACCATCCATTCCCTATTATGATATTACCAGCTTATGAATGTATTGTCGGTTTACCATCCATTCCCTATTATAATATTACTAGGTTATGAACCTGTTGTCGGTTTACCATCCATTCTCTATTATAATATTACCATGTTATGAATGTGTTGTCAGTTTACCATCCATTCCCTATTATAATATTACTAGGTTATGAATGTGTTGTCGGTTTACCATCCATTCCCTATTACAATATTGCCAGGTTATGAATGTGTTGTCAGTTTACCATTCATTCCCTATTATAATATTACCAGGTTATGAATGTGCTGTCGGTTACCATCCATTCCCTATTACAATATTGCCAGGTTATGAATGTGTTGTCAGTTTACCATTCATTCCCTATTATAATATTACCAGGTTATGAGTGTGTTGTCAGTTTACCATCCATTCCCTATTATAATATTACCAGGTTATGAATGTGTTGTCAGTTTACCATCCATTCCCTATTATAATATTACCATGTTATGAATGTGTTGTCAGTTTGCCATCCATTCCCTATTATAATATTACTAGGTTAGGAATGTGTTGTCAGTTTACCATCCATTCCCTATTATAATATTACCATGTTATGAATGTGTTGTCAGTTTAATATCCATTCCCTATTATAATATTACCAGGTTATGAATGTCTTGTCAGTTTACCATCCATTCCCTATTATAATATTACTAGGTTATGAATGTGTTGTCAGTTTACCATCCATTCCCTATTATAATATTACCAGCTTATGAATGTGTTGTCGGTTTACCATCCATTCCCTATTATAATATTACTAGGTTATGAACCTGTTGTCGGTTTACCATCCATTCTCTATTATAATATTACCAGGTTATGAATGTGTTGTCATTTTACCATCCATTCCCTATTATAATATTACTAGGTTATGAATGTGTTGTCGGTTTACCATCCATTCCCTATTATAATATTACCAGGTTATGAATGTGTTGTCGGTTTACCATCTATTCCCTATTATAATATTACTAGGTTATGAATGTGTTGTCTGTTTACCATCCATTCCCTATTATAATATTACCAGATTATAAATGTGTTGTCAGTTTACCATCCATTCCCTGTTCTAATATTACCAGGTTATGAATGTGTTGTCAGTTTAATATCCATTTCCTATTATAATATTACCAGGTTATGAATGTGTTGTCAGTTTACCATCCATTCCCTATTATAGTATTACTAGGATATGAATGTGTTGTCGGTTTACCATCCATTCCCTATTATAATATTACCAGGTTATGAACCTGTTGTCAGTTTACCATCCATTCCCTATTATAATATAACCAGGTTATGAATGTGTTGTCAGTTTACCATCCATTCCCTATTATAATATAACCAGGTTATGAATGTTGAAAACATATCTTGAGATTTACTTGCTTATTGCTTGCTGCTTCTTGCTGTGGGATGGATTTGAGGTGTTCTATAGACACTCAGTCTTGCTGTCTGGATTCTGCTAAAATTCAAAGTCTAGTTATATTTGCATTCACAGTCTGTTGCATACAGAAACATGCAGAATATACACTGATGAGAGAATATACTTTGCAGCATCAACTTTAGAGAGCAGTAACAAATAACTTTTTATAATAAACCAAACAGAAACACGTTGCAGCTTAAAAGTATTGTTCCAACTTTACTTCTCATATAGTACAGATGATGTGAGAGATATAACATTTACCTTAGGACTTGTGTCCCTACCATACCTCTAACATAGCTGGATTTATACATCTCTTTATATACACTTTTTAGTCATGCATAAACATATTTTTGAGGAAACTCATTGTTCTGTATTCTATTTTGGAGAATTGCTTATCCTGTAGAAACAATACTAAGCTTCCTTGTTTAACAATGTCTTGTAAGAGACCAGCTTTTCTGACAGTGTGAATATCCTGTAACAGTGTCCTAATGTCCATGTAGAAAAACATATTTTTGAGAAAACACATTGTCAGAGGTCAGCTTTTCTGACAGTGTGAACATCCTGTATTTTATTTGGATCTTTGTATAAAAAAACATCTGTTCTTGTGCCATATCCTGTTTTTCATGCAGAAAAACATATTTTTGAGAAAACACATTGTCACAGTGTCATAAACATATCCTGTTGTTTTAGGAAACATATTGTGTCCATTTTTTATATGCAGAAAAGCATGTCAGTGTTCTTTAAAAGCAGATTTTGCATTTTTGTTCTTGCATAAATCCTGTTTGAGTCTGTAAGGGAAAAATGTCCATTCTTTAAAAGCAGATTTTGTATTTTTGCTCTTGCATACATCCTGTTTGAGTCTGTAAGGGAAGAATGTCCATTCAGCAGATTCATTTTCCAAGCCATGGTCATTTAGTATGACTGCTGATCACATATTACTAAACTTTGTTTCTGCATTTAAGCAAGCCTTTTCTTTCAGCATATTTACAACATAATTAATTTCAGACTTATATTCATAAAATCTAACAATTCCCTCTGTTTTTAAACATACTCAAAACATTTTATATAGAAAACACAAGAAACAAACCTTTAGTTTGATACAACAAATCAAAATGCAATTTTACATAGTTAATACAATGATATTAAAGTATTACTACCAAAACTGAATGTATTTAACAACTTTTTCTTTTGCAGACCATTCTGTGAAAATATTTTTTATCAGTTATGAGCTGTGTCTGCTTTAATGTTATTTTTTTTTTTAACATGATCAATTTATTCTTTTGCAATCACAGAATTTAATTTATGACTTAGAATTGTTTCATTAACTCTTTGCAGCTGTTAAATTAACTATGAGACAATAACTATGTGCTACTGCAAGCATTTATACACTACTGAAAACACACAATTTCAATGTCATTTTAACCATAACATTGTGTTCATGTCTCTGAACTGCTCAATAATATCTTGGTAAAGTACTGAACTGGGCTTAGATAATAAATATTTGAATGCAATTATTTTACTGGGGTAAAACCAGTGATATTACAACTTGACAAATTACTTTTGAACCTATTACAATGTGTTCTGTACAGTATGTATTTACATAGACTGTTTGCTGTTCATGCATTTCAATCTAGTAGGTACCCTGGACCCATTTTTTTAAAACATGTTTTTTCACACATATTTATTACTAGACATTCATTTAATTTGTACTGAATTCTTCTGCATTTGTACATACAATGACTGTAAAGTACATTTAGTCTAATCTTACAAATTTAATAACATTAATATTGAGCAAAATCTTGGAAAATTTTTATGTCTCTTTAGAAATATCTAGTGGAATTGATACCATATCCATATGTCCTGTTATTTTAAACTACATACTTAACAATTAAAAATATTCATGCTTTTTTATACCAACATTGTTTTGCCAAAAACATATTAAAAATTCGTTTTTTTTTTACATATCTTTACTCTCTTTTGTATAGCTGTAATCAGTTTTAAGCCATCTCTTGTTTTTTAAACCATCTTTTGTATAGCTTTACAATTTAACAGGTTGTAAATACAATTTAATACTAAACAATACAATAATAACCATTATGATAGCTATTAACAACTTGTAAAATATCTTATCCTGTCAGGTTTAATCCAGTTTACCAGTATTTCTAATACACTAATACCTGTTTTTCCCCATAAAAGAGTATTGTCAAGAAGGAATGAGATATTTTTTCCTGTAGTTTTATTTCAGACCCTTGTTGTTTATTTTTTCTGTAGCTTTATTTCAGACCCTTGTTGTTTATTTTTTCTGTAGCTTTATTTTAGACCCTTGTGCAGTACTGCTTATACAGTCAGTGTAAAACTGAGAAAGTGCCCCTCCCCCTTATACAGTCAGTGTAAAACTGAGAAAGTACCCCTCCCCCTGTAGTACTTCAGCACTGTTTACCTGCCCTATGCTGTGAGAATAGAATGCATGTCAGACCAACACTTTGGTTATACATGTATTTTATTAGGTTACTAACAAACTATGGACTTTTATTTGATTTGCTCATTTTTTTATAAAGCTTTTGCTGTTTACTACCACTAGTAGGCATTTACATTCTCTTGCACAATTGATTTGAACTGTATAAATACTATAGCCCATTTGCTGGCTGTACTTGATACAACTGAGGTTTTTTTTTTGTCCTTTTAACATTTACTTGCAAACAGATTATAAGTGACATCTATGCACAATTGTGACATTTTATTACAATTACCAAATAGTGTTGCCTGTAAACATTTTAACAATTATGTTTTAATAACAATGATGCTTTAGAAAAACTCAAGCTACTTAACTGGCAATCAGTCTTGTTGTTTATCTTATCTTTCCAGCATTTCCTGTAAATATTCATTCAGTCTAGGAAGGTCTGAGCTTACATTTTATACTCTATAAACTATAGTTAATTATTTTGGTATTTTTCCTTTAATGTGATTGTGATTTGCATAACTATGCATTTATACTACATTACAATTAGCTTACATGGATTTCAGTATTTTTTTATTTATTTGTCTATTTATCTATTTAACTATTTAACTGTCCTGCCATTAATTTTACAAAACCTGTTTGAATAATACCATCTGTGATTTTTTTTTTTTTAAATTCAGAACTTTAACTGTTTGGTGTTACTATATAATTATAAACAAATTGTAAAAAATAAAATAGATAATAGTTTAACCAACACTTTATATTTATATTATTTATATTTGCTGTTGTCTGCCTGTTATTCTTGTATATTGTAACAGATGTACTCTAGATGAAAAGAACACACATGCATGTCTCTCTTGTATATGTATATCTTTATACAAGCATGTCATGTCTTGTGACTTTAAATTTTTACTCATCTATTTTTATTTAATTTATATATTATAATACACTAGAACAGTTTTGTTTACCTTTTGACTATGATAATGAATGGCATTAATATGCTTTACTTTACTGTAGTACTGATAGATGTCTTGCTTTAACTGAATGAAAGTAAAACATTTAAGAATGATTTGTCCAGACATCAGATCCTACCATCCTACCATGTATGTTTAACCATTTTCAAAACATAAACATATTATAAAATATATTTCTTTTGCACAGATTAACTGTGTATGTAGGAAGTTCCCAGTCTTTGTCAATTCAGCTAATTTATTTCCTTTATCCTGCAACTGCTGTTGAATTTTCTGAAATGTTGCATGGTCTT
Organism: Protopterus annectens; assembly: GCF_019279795.1. Classification (NCBI taxonomy): domain Eukaryota; kingdom Metazoa; phylum Chordata; order Ceratodontiformes; family Protopteridae; genus Protopterus; species Protopterus annectens. The sequence continues at coordinate 961,090,833 of NC_056733.1, read as the reverse complement.
ACTGACATTCTTTAGTAAGCTGTTCTGCTGAATTTGAAACTCCTATGCACTTTTGAAAAGATGTATGTGTAACTTGTCTAAGCTTCCTGAACTCATTGTGTCTGTCTTTTAGAAGTTTACTACATTCCTTTGTAACAAAATGTACTAGGGATTCTATCAGTAACTGATTTGACTCACATGTGGTGACAGGACATAACTGTTCAACATCAAAATGTAATGGAAACACTTTACCCTTAGTTAATTCTTCAGATCTGTCTTTACAGTCTATTTTTTAGCAATATGATGCAATATTATTTTATGGCATAATACACAAAATGCAGTTTTTGTTGAAGCACACAATAAACATTTGTCATATTTCACATGGTTTTCTTTGAGATACCAGCCAAACATTGTAATACATTTGCATAATGCCTTACTATCAACCTGCCCTAATAAGGTTTTACATTTACTAATGTGCTGTGTATACCAACATAGCAATTTACTAACGTTTGGTTTACTCCTGCATGAATTATAAATAATATCCATACTGTCTAATCTAATATCCAAGACTGTTTAATATCCAAACTGTCGAATAGCAACCATACTAAAAAATGTGACGTAGAAAAAAGTCTTACCAGTTAGCACGAAAACAGGTGATCAGGCTGTTGTTGCAGATGGCTGGAAATTTTTCAAAGTCACTTGAGAAGCTGGGAAAGCACAACAGGCAGTGGACTGATGGGCTAGTGGATATCCCTCTTTTCTTGAAGAATTTATGGCACTGCGAATTTCTTGAACTAGTCTCACTCCGGATGTAGACGTCTAAAAAACTTTACTACTGCAAGCTGTTGCATACAGAAACTTGCAGAATATAAACTGATGAGAGAATATACTTTGCAGCATCAACTTTAGAGAGCAGTAACAAATAACTTTTTATAATAAACCAAACGGAAACACGTTGCAGCTTAAAAGTACTGTTCCAACTTTACTTCTCATATAGTACAGATGATGTGAGAGATATAACATTTACCTTAGGACTTGTGTCCCTACCATACCTCTAACATAGCTGGATTTATACAGCTCTTTATATACACTTTTTAGTCATGCATAAACATATTTTTGAGGAAACACATTGTTCTGTATTCTATTTTGGAGAATTGCTTATCCTGTAGAAACAATACTAAGCTTCCTTGTTTAACAATGTCTTGTAAGAGACCAGCTTTTCCGACAGTGTGAATATCCTGTAACAGTGTCCTAATGTCCATGTAGAAAAACATATTTTTGAGAAAACACATTGTCAGAGGTCAGCTTTTCTGACAGTGTGAACATCCTGTATTTTATTTGGATCTTTGTATAAAAAAAATCTGTTCTTGTGCCATATCCTGTTTTTCATGCAGAAAAACATATTTTTGAGAAAACACATTGTCACAGTGTCATAAACATATCCTATTGTTTTAGGAAACATATTGTGTCCATTTTTTATATGCAGAAAAGCATGTCAGTGTTCTTTAAAAGCAGATTTTGCATTTTTGTTCTTGCATACATCCTGTTTGAGTCTGTAAGGGAAAAATGTCCATTCTTTAAAAGCAGATTTTGTATTTTTGCTCTTGCATACATCCTGTTTGAGTCTGTAAGGGAAGAATGTCCATTCAGCAGATTCCTTTTCCAAGCCATGGTCATTTAGTATGACTGCTGATCACATATTACTAAACTTTGTTTCTGCATTTAAGCAAGCCTTTTCTTTCAGCATATTTACAACATAATTAATTTCAGACTTATATTCATAAAATCTAACAAATGTGTTGTCAGTTTACCGTCCATTCCCTATTATAATATTGCCAGCTTATGAATGTGTTGTCAGTTTACCATCCATTCCCTATTATAATATTACCAGGTTATGAATGTGTTGTCAGTTTACCATCCATTCCCTATTATAATATTACTAGGTTAGGAATGTGTTGTCAGTTTACCATCCATTCCCTTTTATAATATTACCATGTTATGAATGTGTTGTCAGTTTAATATCCATTCCCTATTATAATATTACCAGGTTATGAATGTCTTGTCAGTTTTCCATCCATTCCCTATTATAATATTACTAGGTTATGAATGTCTTGTCAGTTTACCATCCATTCCCTATTATAATATTAATAAAGGTTATGAACCTGTTGTCAGTTTACCATCCATTCCCTATTATAATATTACCAGGTTATGAATGTGTTGTCGGTTTACCATCCATTCCCTATTATAATATTACCAGGTTATGAATGTGTTGTCGGTTTACCATCAATTCCCTATTATAATATAACCAGGTTATGAATGTCTTGTCAGTTTACCATCCATTCCCTATTATAATATTACTAGGTTATGAATGTGTTGTCAGTTTACCATCCATTCCCTATTATAATATTACCAGGTTATGAATGTGTTGTCAGTTTAATATCCATTTCCTATTATAATATTTCCAGGTTATGAATGTGTTGTCACTTTACCATGCATTCCCTATTATAATATAACCAGGTTATGAATGTGTTGTCAGTTTACCATCCATTCTCTATTATAATATAACCAGGTTATGAATGTGTTGTCGGTTTACCATCCATTCCCTTTTATAAAATTACTAGGCTATGAATGTGTTGTCGGTTTAACATCCATTCCCTATTATAATATTACCAGGTTATGAATGTGTTGCCAGTTTACCATCCATTCCCTATTATAATATTACTAGGTTTTGAATGTGTTGTCAGTTTACCATCCATTCCTTATTATAATATTACTAGGTTATGAATGTGTTGACAGTTTACCATCCATTCCCAATTATAATATTACCAGCTTATGAATGTGTTGTCAGTTTACCATCCATTCCCTATTATAATATTACTAGGTTATGAACCTGTTGTTGGTTTACCATCCATTCCCTATTATAATATTACCAGGTTATGAATGTATTGTCAGTTTAATATCCATTCCCTATTATAATATTACCAGGTTATGAATGTGTTGTCAGTTTAATATCCATTCCCTATTATAATATAACCAGGTTATGAATGTGTTGTCAGTTTACCATCCATTCCCTATTATAATATTACCAGGTTATGAATGTGTTGTCAGTTTACCATCCATTCCCTATTATAATATTACTAGGTTATGAATGTTTTGTCAGTTTACCATCCATTCCCGATTATAATATTACTAGGTTATGAATTTGTTGTCAGTTTACCATCCATTCCCTATTATAATATAACCAGGTTATGAACCTGTTGTCAGTTTAATATCCACTCCGTATTATAATATTACTAGATTATGAATGTGTTGTCGGTTTACCATCCATTCCCTATTATAATATTACTAGGTTATGAATGTGTTGTCAGTTTACCATCTATTCTCTATTATAATATTACCAGGTTATGAATGTGTTGTCAGTTTACCATGCATTCCCTATTATAATATAACCAGGTTATGAATGTGTTGTCAGTTTACCATCCATTCCCTATAATAATATTACTAGGTTATGAATGTGTTGTCAGTTTACCATCCATTCCCTATTATAATATTACCAGGTTATGAATGTGTTGTCGGTTTATCATCCATTCCCTATTATAATATAACCTGGTTATGACGGTGTTGTCAGTTGACCATCCATTCCCTATTATAATATAACCAGGTTATGAATGTGTTGTCAGTTTACCATCCATTCCCTATTATAATATAACCCGGTTATGAATGTGTTGTCGGTTTACCATCCATTACCTATTATAATATTACTAGGTTACGAATGTGTTATCGGTTTACCATCCATTCCCTATTATAATACTACCAGGTTATGAATGTGTTGTCAGTTTACCATCTATTCCCTATTATAATATTACTAGGTTTTGAATGTGTTGTCAGTTTCCCATCCATTCCCTATTATAATATTACCAGGTTATGAATGTGCTGTCGGTTTACCATCCATTCCCTATTATAATATTACTAGGTTACGAATGTGTTGTCAGTTTACCATCCATTCCCTATTATAATATAACCAGGTTATGAATGTGTTGTCAGTTTACCATCCATTCCCTATTATAATATAACCAGGTTATGAATGTGTTGTCGGTTTACCATCCATTCCCTGTTATAATATTACCAGGTTATGAATGTGTTGTCAGTTTACCATCCATTCCCTATTATAATATAACCAGTTTATGAATGTGTTGTCAGTTTACCATCCATTCCCTATTATAATATAACCTGCTTATGAATGTGTTGTCGGTTTACCATCCATTCCCTATTATAATATTTCCAGGTTATGAATGTGTTGTCGGTTTACCATCCATTCCCTATTATAATATAACCAGGTTGTGAATGTGTTGTCGATTTACCATCCATTCCCTATTATCATATAACCAGGTTATGAATGTGTTGTCGGTTTGCCATCCATTCCCTATTATAATATTACTAGGTTATGAATGTGTTGTCAGTTTACCATCCATTCCGTATTATAATATTACCAGGTTATGAATGTGTTGTCAGTTTAATATCGATAGTTCTCAGGTTCATATGTTCCTAGGTTCATAGGTTCATAGGTGGTTGCTAGGCTAATGACCACAAGGGCCTTTTTAAACCTAGCCATGCATCCCAAATCTCTGACAAGTTCTGATACCCTTGATAAGTGTAAGAATGGGCCTGGGAGATGAACCATTTACAGGCTACCTGTGTCCATTAGAGACATAGGAGCCAATCCAGGGATGAATTTTCAGTTTCCCATCCAATTGTCCAAGTTGCACTTGAATTGGGTTCGGGAGGAATTCTGCTTTACATGGGTTGAGAGCCTGTTCCATAGATGGGGTAGTCTCTGGGATACATACCTATCTCTCCTGCAGGTCCTGTTTATATCACAGGCAAGGTTTACATCTTTAGAAAGTGTAATTCTGGTGCTGTTTGTTTGTGGATATGCAGGAGTTCCTTCAGAGTGGGGTCTTACAATGCCCTGTATGCAAGGCATAGATCTCCCCTCAAAATCCTGTAGGAGACAGAATACAGGAATAGGGCCTTGAGGCAGTCTGCATAGGACATATTTCTTATGCCCCTGTATTTTTTTAGTGAAGAACCCCTGTGGACATTCCAATTGTTGGATATGCCTGGTTAGGTACCTACCAAAGGTGGCATTGTACTCAATGATAGGTCTGATTAATGCTGAATACAGTGGAACAATGACTTCCTTGGACTTAGATGCCATATCTCTGTTTATAGGTTGCACAATGTAGAATGATTTCCTCACCTCTATAGACACATGATGGTCAAAGACTAGATTTCTATCTATGTGTGTCCCTATAAATCTAGTTACCAGGGATGGATGACTTCCCAAGGGATATTATTATGCATATGTCGGCATTTAGTTTTAAATCGTGGCTCTGACACCAGTTGTTTGTCTATGTCAGCCCCTCTTGGAGAACATTTATGTCAGTGTGAGATTCAATGGCAGCTCCTAATTTGCAGTCATAAGCAAATTTATTCAGCCAGAGGCAACTGACATTTGCCTTGACTTCTGGAAAGTAAATGCCAAAAAGGAGCATTCCAAGGCCTGATCCCTGAGGGACTCCACTTATGACTGGCTTCTTTGTAGAGGTACCCCCCCCCATTCTAACTTCCTGGGTCTTGTCTTTGAGCTAGTTGGTTATCCACCGGGTGACATACGGGTTTGTACCTAACCTCTTGAGTTTGTCAACAATCATACCTCTCAACCTGGAAATATCAAAAATCTAGGCAAGGCCCATGAAAAATAGGTACAAATCTGTATGCTGAGTAACATAAAATTTGCATACATAATTATGTACCCCCACCCACTGCAATGGAATTGTGGGATACCAACTTTCAAATGCAAACTGAAGAACAGAGAACCAAAATATGGCATCAGAGTCCCCATGCAGACATTCCAATGTCCCATTACCTGGCTATTTCACCCCATTTACCATAAACACTAATGTGCATACTGCTTTACTTCTACAATGATTATTTGGATTTTATTTTTACATTTTATAGTACAATGCACAAACACTAACAGACATCTGCTAAACAAAACAATACTGTCTCACAAGGAAAATAGACTTAGCATTAAAACACCTCTGCCCTTGAAACTCACATTCATTGAAACAGCATTGAAACCCACACCACATCCAAAGAAAATGCATCTGGCCAGCGGTGGATAAAGATTACCTTTGGGCTGTTTTCAAATCATAGGCCCCTTGCACACAAAACAAGAAACATACATGTGTTCTTTGATACACCTTCCTGACTTTATTAAATTATATTCCTTGTGTAATACATCACACTTGTTAGACTTAGAGCGAATTTTAAATTCAACATTGAACATTTTTTCAGTAGGCATAGGCAATGAAGCAAAAAGCATGAACCAATAATGACAAAATTGCCTAATTCAGAACATTTCCATCATAAAAGTCTACGTATATATACATACACACACACACACGCATGCACACACACACACACACACACACACACACACACACACACACACACACACACATACCTTCTCTTCTCATGATAAACAGCATAACGTTCCCTTCTCTTTCTCATGAACAGCAGCAGCGTAATGTACCTCGTCTCATAGACAGCGGCAGCCCGCATCTTCCACATGAGAATTTTAATGTTTTCTGCAGTAACACCAAATCTCATTTCGTTTCGGGTACTTAAACTACTCTGTTTTGGCTGCTGTTTAGTCTATAAATATATAATAAGGTAATTATGTTTGTCATTTAGTGTTACAATCTCTTTTCTTTTACTTTTCTAAGAAGAAAGCATATTCATCACTTTTCTCTTTCTTTCTTTTTAGAGCTTTTGATACATAATAAGTAATCTGGTTTCTAAGGACCTTCATATTCAAGTATTTCAGCACACTTTTATGAGGTAATTTAAGAATAACTATAACAAACCTTAATTAAAAAAAAAAAAAAAAAAAAAAAGAGTTCATTCCTAATCCAGTTAGAAAATCTAATTAAACTAACCATCACTGAAAAGGGTTTCTGGACTAAACCCCTTACTTGATTACCGAGTAGTAAATTCAATAAACAGATAACTGTGCTTCTCCCAATGCTTGTACAGTCCATCAACTCATAGGTTCATAGGTTCATAGGTTGGTACCAGGCTATCAGCCCTAGGGCCTATACAAGCCTAGCCATAACAATTCCCTGGCTATTTCTTCCCACACTATTTACTTCCCTGGACCCCTGTCTAGCAGGGCAACTGACACGATCCCCGGGGTGAATTTCCTTTCTCCCATCCAATCATCAAGGTTCCTTTTGAAGAGGGCCAGAGAGGCACTCTGCTTGACATGTATGGGCAATCTATTCCAGAGTCTGGGGAGTCTCTGGGTCAGGAACCTATCCCTCCAGCATGTTTTGTTTATTGTGATGACAAGGTTTAGATCCCTGGAGTGTGTGGCTCTGAGTGTTTGGGATTTCTTTAAGTATAGCATGTCCAACAGCTCTGGTTTGACATGGCCTTGTATGTTAAGCAGAGATCGCCTCTGAGTAGACGATATGCGACAGAGTATAGCTGGAGTTTTTTAAGGCGGTCAGCATAGGGCATCTGCTTTAGGCCTGTGATTCTTTTAGTGAGGTAGAAAGGAATTCCAGCAGAAAGGGATTTAAACTTCATTAAATGTGTTTAAAGTTTATCATTTTATTCCTTACTTTCACTCTAAGCATTCCTATTTCAACACTGCTTTGTTATTTTCTTCCTTCTAGTTAATATTCACAGTTCATGTTAAGTATGTTATTTATCAAATAAACTAACCTATTTCTATAATTGATGTTGCTACATTATATAATTGCATCATCATTATATATTTAAAGTAGGAACATTGTTCAACAGTCGTTTATACTATATAATTTCAAATGCCAGATCTGAAGTTGCAAAAGCGTTGTATTCAATCAGTTGTTAAAAAGTCTTTACCCTTTTATGTATTCTAGTGTATTTCCATCAGTTAACATTTTAACATTTAGTTTGTTGCAACTTTTATGGTTTCACCTTCACCCTCGTATATCATTTTTATCAACTGTTAATATGCTTAGCTGGGGATCATAGAATATATGAAACAGACATAACTCTCTTTGCTTAAGACTGATGTTTTGCAGTCTCTCTTTCTCTTGCACATCTAGCAGGAAGCAATACATCTTAACCTTCTCACAGCATTTGAATAGTTAACACACACTGTTCTTTATTTGTGTTTATAATACTGAAATCAGCAAATACCTCTCGCTGCCTGCATAATGTTCCTTCCAACTTGCATGTTCAGCTATGAGCATTTAGGCCACCAGCAGCTGGAATTCAAGAATGCAAAAGAGTACCATGAAAATACAGATGAGAGGAGTATTGTCTAAATGCACCAAGCAGAGGGCTGCTGAGAGATGCTGTTCATGAGCTCAAAAAGTCATATTCTGCTGCAGAAAGCCATGGTTTGAAGTACACTCGTAGTATATTTTTTAGGAAGTAGGTAATAGTAACAGTCAGTGTTTTATAGGCATAAGAAAGGATTGGTTAAACATAAAAGTATGGTTTGATGGTTTGTAAGAAGTCAACAAAAGTGAAGAGGAAAAAGCTGCTGATCAGAGAAAAAAGCAATAGGAAACAGACAGAAGATCAGTGATACAAAAATCTTTAGAATGCGGTTGGTGTATAAAATGAGGAAACTTTAAATTAAAGGTCAGTTAAGCAAGGGAAAAATGTAGTGTTATAAAAGTTCACCTAACCTGTAGGTGAAATTCAGTCTCTCCTAGTATTCCCTGAAACTACCCCACAACAGCAGTAAGTCGTTGCATATAAAGACTCTTATTATTTCTCATATGTAGGTGCTGTACATCCTCTGGCATTCGGAGTCAACATCCAACACCACTGCTGTTATTTTCTGAATCCTTTGGTCTGCGAGTCAGACTTAACATCACAAAAAAATTCCTCTACATTAACCTTGTCACAATGCATTCTTTTTAACTGTCTGACCTACCTAACAGCAAAATAGCCACATGATACTTTTCATGTATTCCCTTTTAATTCTAGTAGCTCATGTCAAAGAAGATTACTGAGAACATGGAGAATGTGTGTATTAATTAAGCAGTTCTTTCAAAGAAAATAGCATCTGATTGGGTAACTTTTCACAATGATCAATTTAATGCATCTGTCAGCACCCATAAACTTTAAAGGTCCGTACACTATTACAATAAATGGGAGAAATTGCAGAAGATTCTTTCTCTAGCAGATACCACTTTATGCTTTATGCTGACAACCAATCAAATCACTAAAAAGAAAGCAAAACTGGGATGCATATTGTCTTGAGTTTTGTGCAGACAATGAATTAAGTCACTACACAGCTACAATTCATATTTAAAATAGTTTAACACACTGTATTCAATAATACATTCAATAATATATTCACTATTTAGTTTTACATTTCATACCCATTATGAGTCCATTTTGCAGCACTCATTGCAGCAGCATAACGCGTCTCATAAACAATTACTTCCAGCAAATACCGCTTTTGCAGATTCCCGCCCAGAACCATCATTCCCTTGCGTCTGGAAATAATGTACGCATAAGCTAACAGCTAGCTCAATTCTGACAGGCTGGCAGAGCTGACATCATCGTGCATGTGATGATGTCAGCTCAAAAAGCCGGAACAAAAAAACTGAAAATAAAATGCTGGGAAATTCGAAATTAATGGGTGCCAGTCAGGAATCATGGCACCCCATTATTTTGAACCCAAAACTCGGTAAAAAACGAGTAATTTGGGACAGTCAGGAGGTATGTCAACAATGCCTGAGTGAGGTATTGTGTCAAATGCCTTGGTCAGGTCAAAGTAGGCAGTGTGAATGATTTTGCCCTCATCCATTGCTTTGGTGACCTTCAAAAAGAAGTCCACCAGTTTGAGTAGGCATGATCTGCCCTTGAAAAAAATGAAATGGGATTGGGTCCAGTGTTTGGAGGTTTACTATATCTCTATTGATCATCTTCATGATAATTATTTCCATGGCTTTGGATATAAGACTAGTGAGACTTATGGGCCTGTAGTTTCCAGGGTCTGTAGATGGCACACCTTTGTGCAGAGGGATGACTGTTGTCTTTCTCCATTCATGAGGCATGAAGCTTGTTTGGAGGCTACAGTTAAACAGTAATTCCAGAAACCCTGCTAGGTCATGTTTCATGCTATTTAGAAGGCATCCTGGGAAATTGTCTGGGCCCACTGGTGCAGTGTTCTTGGTCTTAGAGAGAGCATTGAGGACCTGTTCCCTAGTGATAGTAAGGGGAGTTATATTTGATTATATTTCCTGAAGGAAGGCTGCAGGGGAGAGAGGAGTAAAGTTGGAGCTGAAAGGTTGTGGACATAGCTAAAGAATGCTTTGTGGTTGTCCTTGGCCTGGGAGGCCAAACTTACCCCAAATTTGTCTTTGGTAGACTTTATTTTTCCACTGAGTTGTTTAGTTTGATGAGGGTGCTTTTATCTTGCTGGGTGCTGCACCTCCTAATTTTACCATGATGTTCTTCCTCCTGTTATACAGCCTGTTGATTTTGTGATTCCACCAGGGTGGCTTGTTTTTTGAGTTAGTTTTTCCTGGTGGGTACAGCTGCCTCTGCGCAGCTATTAACATGCATGTACATGGTTTCTGTGAATAGTTCTGCATAGGCAGAAGTGTTTTCAGAGTTTATGGGGGCTTGACATTTTGCCAGGTTCACACTTAATAACAGGAGGTTACCCTCCTTAGAATAATACCTAAATATCCCAGGTTTAGCTGGGAATCCAGGTTTTATTTTTACTTCAAAGAAGAACATTTTGTGGCCTGACCTTACCAGAGAAAGCATTACAGTAGAGGGTGTGGAGCAGTCTCCCATATTAGTGAAGACCAGATCCAGTATGGTTGCACCTCTGGTTTGTGTATTGACTATCTAGTCCAGGGGGTTTATGTTTACAAAATCCAATCAGTAAAATCAAAATGAAAACTGCACTAGAGCTAGAACTTCCACTGAGTGACCTCCCAAACCTCTTGTATCAGAGGCACATGGGATATATGCAAATGATCCATATGAACATCAGGTGTTTCAGCTAATTGGCGATTCTGAATGCCCATGATTTTTTTCATCGTTTTAATGGACAATTCCAGGCCAATAAAGCCAAACCCCACTAGCTGTGGATATATGTATTTCGGCCTTGTTATGACCTCATCAGCACAGCACAAGCAGAGTGTTTGACTAAGCATTAGGAACACAGGGCTGTTATACCCAGCTGATGTCCATTATCATTAGGGTCACTGCAAAAATATCCCAAACTAAAACAATAGTTTTCATTTTGTTTCAGTGACCTTCTCACTGTTTTTTTTTTTTTTTTTTTTTTACAAAATCCAGGAATCTCTGTGCATGTATATTTGGTGTCATATAGGATTCCCAATTAATAGTGGGGCAATTAAAGTCACCCATGAATATGGTATTGGGTTGGATGCATGATATATGCTGCAATTCTCTCTAGGTGCTATATTTGTAAATCCAAGTTGAAACTATTCTTGATTTTGTAGAAAGTTCTTCAGTTTGCCTCATCTTGATCTGCTTCTGACAGAATTTGGGGTCAACTGTCCATATAAATTACGAAATCCCAAACTGATGGGTCAGCACCTATGGCTGTGTTGTCAGTGTCATACTCAACTTTCCAAAGGAGATGATAATGCATTTTTGACATTTAGCTTTAGACAGTGGCGGCTGGTGACTTCAAATCAAAGGGGGGCTGCAGGAGACAGCTGAATGGGTGGGGTCAATGGGAAGGGGTGGGGTCAACTAGAAAGGGGAGGAGCTATGCTCAAAACCACAAAAACTAACTAAATTCACTGCCCTGGGTGCCAAACCATCATTATGAGAGTCCAATCAAGACAAAATGAAGTGTAGAAGAATAAAAAATATTTCAATGCATTGGCTGCATAACAGCTTACTTAATATCTAGATGGAAACAAAAAGGTTGTGAGGCATGAAAAAATAAATTACTTTTTAAATACATTAATGGAATGCCAGTCAAAATCAAGTATAAGAAAAACAAACAGCACTCAACTCAAACCACTTCTTGCACTGCAGTTCTAATTATAATTTATATTCAGCTTTATCAAAGTACCAAGTAACATGCTAAAGGTAGAAATCTCTGATGCCCCCACTTGTAAAAATGGTTCTTATCCAAAAAAAGACCTGCTGCCTGACAACTATCTACTTGTTTCATGGGGAAAACATGATCAAAGTAAAAAATGAAAAGCAAACAAGAAATAAGCTCAAGATACATTGCTTAAAAGGATTACTGTACAGGTTATGGACCACACGACTGGCATTCTGTTTAGTTTACGGGTAAAGCCTGCAGAGATGACTGGAAGTCTCCAAGTGTAATGAGCTTCTTAAAATAATGTAATCATGTCCTTTATTACAAATACTGTCATATGCATTTCAATACCCAAGGCTTATACATTATCTAGTTAAGTATTCTCTACATTTCAACAACAGAAAGGCTTTCAATGCTGGCAGTTCTTTAACAGTATGCTTATTAAAGCTTACTTGCATCTTATGATCTCAGCCAAGCTAACCTGATGGTCATTAAAGTATTGCTACTTAAACACAGAGCAACAGGCACTTTGAGTAATAAGCATAAATCAACAGTACAAAAAATATGACAGAAACCAGACCATTCTGCAAAAATCAAGGACAGATGAAAAGCCACTCTAGTACTTGTGTCTACACTGGATGGGGGGGGGGGGGTACTCTGCACATTTACACTGCATCCTTGCCTTGCTTGGACACATCCAGAGTCACTACATGGGGGAGTGGGGGTGCAACAAGTTTGTCACAATTTGAAATGTCTCTGGCTGACTGTGATGGCCCTGACACATTTGTCATACCTTTCAACTTCAGAGCAAGAAATCTGGACAAAGCCATACAAAGAAGTGGGACAAAGGCCCAACAATAAGGACACTTTTTAAATATTGCTCTTATAAACTTAGAAAGATAATATAATAGGTCTTGCATTAGTATGAATTTTCTGAATGGTATGAAATCTGAAACTCAAATGTCTGTCATTATATTCTAACTTTAGTCTTTAATGATTTGTCACTAATTTGCCAAAAAACACAATTTTATGAAAAATGGACCAAAAATGTGATGTAAAAATATAAAATAGCCACACAATACAGCTGGGAACCTGTCAAAGAATGGACACTTTAATATTAGTACTGCTAACTTGAGCAGCTGACAAAATAAAAGAATCTACATGCATTTCTGAAATAAAAGTAATCTTTAACTCTGATTATTACAGTTATTTCTTAATTGTAAGCCCTCCATGTTTTCTTCCAAAATTGCTATTTTGCAGAGGGATTATTAAGGGGAAGAGCAACATTTTGAGCCAAAATCAGGGTCAGTTGAGAGGTTTGGCTATACCTAATTCTATAAAGCAATTTATTTGCATGTACCTCTCAACCTGTTAATGCAATAAATCTGGACAAGGCCAAATATATTGGGGGAACATATAAACAGTACTAAAAATTGCTCTTGTATAGAGTGAGACAGTTGATAGAATGACAGGTCTTACTTTAGCATGCATTTTTCTGAAGGTTATGAAGTCTGAAACTCAGTGTGTCATTATTTAGTGACTTAATTCCTAAATGATTTGCCAGAAAACCACAAATTTTATGAGGAACAAACCAAAAATAAGAAGCAAAAATCTATTAATTCTTTGAAAATCTGGACAGTTAGGAGGTATAGTTCAGCTGGGGCTGTCTTTAAGTTTGCTGCCCTTCCCCCTCACAAATTCATGGTCAAATAAAGCCTCCCCCTGTAGCCATTCCAATGATCCATTACTTGGTTATTTCACTCCATTTACCACAAACACTAATGTGCATACCGATTTACTTCTTTGATGATTTGGATTTCATTTGAAAGTTTTATTTTGCATTTTACAGCACAAACACTATGACATCTGCTAAACAAACTTAGCATTAAAACTTCTCTGCCCCTGAAACTCACATTCATTGAAACAGCATTGAAACCCACATTCAAAGAAAATACATTTTACCAGTGGCAGATAAAGATTAATTTTGGGCTGTTTTCAAATCATAGGCCCCTTGTATATGAAACATACATGTGCTCTTTGATACACCTTCCTATTATTTTGAACATTTTTCCAGGAAACAATGAAACAAAATGCATGCACCCATAATGACAAAACTGCCCAGTTCAGAACATTTCCATCATAAAAGTTTACTCAAACTTCTACAGTCCACTATTATCAGTAAATATGCACAATTCTACATTCCACTATTATCAGTAAATATGCACAATTCTACAGTGCACCATTATCAGTAAATATGCACAATTCTACAGTGCACCATTATCAGTAAATATGCACAATTCTACAGTGCACCATTATCAGTAAATATGCACAATTCTACAGTCCACCATTATCAGTAAATATGCACCGTCTCTGAAGAAGTAAAAAAGTCATCTAAATAATTCCACATTAAATAAATCTGTAGCTAATGAAGAGGTTACTGCTAGCAAACACCTTTATATTTCATGGTTTCATCGAAAAATAAAGTGTCTGATGCCCCTGAGGAATAAATTGCCTATATTACATTAAAATGATAAGCTAGTAATATTGCAATAGGAAATGGATGGCAAACTGATAACAGGCTCATAGTTTGTATCTTAACTTTTTCAGTATGGGAGCATTCACCTATTGTGGGAGTAGAACCAACAACCTTTTGCATCTAAAGCAACTACACAACCTGTTGTGCTATTAACAATGCAAGCTGACTTAGCATAAGCAGCACTAAACTTCTGTTCCCCTGCAGCTCTCAGCTCCTTGTAAAATCTACTCAATACTCAACTGCATCTCAACTTCGCAGCACAAGAAATCTGGAAAAAGCCAAATTTATTGGGGGGGTGGTCAAAAGCCCAAAAACCAGGGACACATTAAACATTGCTTGTATAATCTTGGAAAGTTGCTAGAATAAAATGCTGTGTTACCACCATACATTTTACTGCCAAGGTCCTTGTGCAAAAGAGTCAGAGCAACATACCACTATGCCAAATCAGCTGCTTTGTGAAAGAAAAATTCTGTGTTACCACCATACATTTTACTACCAATGTCTCTGGGCAAAAGAGTCAGAGCAACATACCATGATGCCAAATCACCTGCTTTGTGAAAGAAAAATGCTGTGTTACCACCATACATTTTACTGCCAAGGTCCCTGTGCAAAACAGTCAGAGCAACATACCACTACGCCACATCAGCTGCTTTGTGAAAGTGCGTAAGACTGAAACTTAAATGGCTATCACTTAATGAATTCAGTTCTCACCATAGCTGTCAACCTTGAACCTCTTAGCACAAAACACCTGGACAAACCCAGTAATGAGGGAATAGAGCCCACAAACATATTCAGTGAATTCAGTTCTTGCCATAGCTGTCAACCTTAGCACAAAAACCTGGACAAAGCCAATAATGGGGTAATACAGTCCCAAAAATAAGGACAAATTTCAAATATTCATCTTATAAACTTAGGTTGTGTTACTATGTATTTTCTGCAGAATATGAAGTCTGAAATTCAAATGCCTGTCAATTTTACTTCTGACAGAACAAAAACAATTTTCAGCAGTGGCCCAGGGAGAAATACTGCAGACACATGTCTTTGTAAAATGGCAGGACACCAGAACAAATCCACACAAACACAGGGATAAGATGCAGACTCCACACAGAAGGCACTCCAGCCAAGAATCAAACCAGAAAACCTATAGCTCTGAGGCAACAATGCTACCACTACACCACCAAATATGGAAGGAATTAAACATTCAGAAACCTGAAGTCTGAAATTCAAAGGCTTGTCAATTTTATTTAACATTTGTTAATCAGGACAGTCTGACTTGGAACAAAAAAACAATTTTCAGCAGAGGCCCATGAAGAAATAATGCAGATATGTCTTTGTAACATGGGAGGACACAAAAGCAAACCCACACAAACACAGGGAGAAGATGCAGACCCCACAAAGAAGGCACCCCAGCCAAGAATCAAACCTGAGAACCTGCAGCTGTGAGGCAAGAATGCTACCACTGCACCATCAAATATCAAGCACTGTAACATTTAGAAACCACATATATTATGAGGAACAGATCAGATCAAATATAAGGCAAAAATCTGCAATTTTTTTACAAATGGTGGTGGGTAGGGAATTCAGGTCTTTAACACCTGCATACAAGGTACAGGGTTCAAACCTGAGGTATTCCCTACCACCACCATGAGTCTAGCCATCAGTATATAGCAACCAGGACACACACACACACACACACACACACACACACACACACACACACACACACACACACACACACACATACTTCCTTACCTGTAGTAGATCTCGTCACACACTTCCTTACCTGTAGTAGATCTCGTAGCTACTCCAAATCCCCGTCCACATATATAACCAAACTGTGCCATAACATATATCCATAGCTGCCTGTCCACATTGCAAGATCTTCCTGCCCGTCCAGTGTCCACATAGCTCCAAATCCCATTGCAGTCCGGCTCCAATGAGTTTCCAGGACAGTCTATTGCAGTTACAACTGCATAGACTTCTGGGATCATGCTCTTACATGTTTCCCAGTCCGGACTGCTGCTGAAACAACTGCGAATTTTGAATTTTTTTTTTTATCTTTTATTTTCTTTTTTATCTTTTATTTTCTTTTAATTTCTTTATTGTTTACAGCTGGGCGGGGGGGGGCTGCAGTCCGGCAGTCCAATAGCACAGGCCACCCCTGGCTTTAGACCATGATTCTGACATTAGTTATTTGTTTGGGACAAGCCTTCCTATAGCATGGCTGAGTCTTTTGGGGATCTGATCATTTGTTTGGGACAAGCCTTCCTGTAGCATGGCTGAGTCTTTCGGGGATTTGATCATTTGTTTGGGACAAGCCTTCCTGTAGCATGGCTGAGTCTTTCGGGGATTTGATCATTTGTTTGGGACAAGCCTTCCTGTAGCATGGCTGAGTCTTTCGAGGATCTGATCATTTGTTTGGGACAAGCCTTCCTGTAGCATGGCTGAGTCCTTCGGGGATCTGATCACTGCTTCAAGCTTGCTCTTTGCTGGCCATTATTTTGTTTCATTTTATGATTATTATTAACAAAACTATTATCACAGAGGAGAACATGTAGAAAAAGAAATCTCCGGGGGGGGGGGTGTTAAAAAGCTTTGCTCTAGGTGTCAAATGTGCTAGGTACACCACTGTGAAAATGGAGTCTTGGCCAGGTAAAGTATATTTAAGGGATGCAGTAAAAAGCTGAAGAGAAAGACAAAATGTGAGTAAAGTAAGAATAAAGTAATGTAGTTGGTGTTAGAAAGCCAGGGTGGGAGTGTAGGAGGGTCTCTGGAAGATAAGTGCAGGTAGGAAGCTGTGGGCAGTAGAAGTGTCACCATGGAGTCCTCAGCCTAGAACACTGTTTCACCCTGATCAGAAGAAGTATTAATTCACAGAGAGGGTACTGCTTGGCTTGACTAGAACACACTTCCTGAAGCGGAAGGAGACTCAAAACTGTAATAAAACTTTGTAAAGGGCAGAGAAAAAGTTAAAAAGGAAACTGTTACATAGAAAATCTGGTTAAGTAGGCAGTTATAAGGGTCATTGTCTGCCTTTGCAGACTATGTTTATACACACGAATAGCCTATGAGTAAAAACAAAATGTTTGCAGACTGTGAACTGCTCACCATGTTCACATACTAATTACTGTCACTCTGAGAATGTGCTGTATGAACGATATCTCTTCACTTATCCTTTTATTTCTTTTCTTTTCTTCTCCTTTTAACGTCACCTTCTTATGCTGCATCACAGTAATGTATACCAATCCAGTTCCTAAAGTTAGTCTTACAATACAGGAAAAACAGCCAGTGACAGTCATCTTAGGGTAGATATAAAAGGAGAGCTCCTATTACTTCTATAACTAAAAATGATTTTTGTAGCATGTAGAAACTTGTTTGCCACAGATATTTTTTAAATTATTTATTTACATTTGATTAGCAGAAAAGTCTGACTACTTAGTTGTTCATTTTTAGAGGGTCCTGGGGAGAAAAGTTCCAAACTATTACAAAAACATTTTAAGAACAATAATTTTACAAGTTTCAAAAACAAAAATGTCTACAGTTTAAATAATTATACCAAATAATGTGACAACATTGCTTACAAATAAATACAACTTATATAAAAATAATTTAAAATTTAGAGAAATGTTAGCCAATTTATGGAAATTAAAGGTAAGTTGGTATGACACAAACAGGAATTGCAATGTGAAGTGAAAGATAAAAAATGGGGTTATGGCATATTTCGATTAAGAGTCTGGGGAGAGAAACCGATTGTAGTTGGGGACTGAGTAAAGAAAGGGGAGTGAGGTTGATATAAGGTATGACTAGATACTTGTGCATATTGAGTGATGTTGTTTATTTTGGGGTTTAGCAAGAACAAGACAAATTTTGGTTATGAAGTCTTTCAGAATGGTTTTAAATCACAAAGATCACCAATGCAGCTGATAAATCCTCCTGACATCCAGGAACCCTGTGTATCACAAAAAGTGAGCCACAGGATGAACAAGTACAAAAACCATAACAGAGATGCCAGGAGATAGCGGTACCCAGAGTTAAGGTACAGGACTGACATCACTTCCTTATTATTTCTGAGAAGTGAAAAATAAAAACACTTAAATGTTACCGTATTAAGCAACAGTAATAAACAGTCTAAAACTCCAGATGTTAACTCCTCTTTTCAGCAGAGGCTTGGGGAGAAAAGCTGCATGGTTACATATACAAAGTCAATATCACAATGTGCAAAACATCTGTTACAGCAAAACAATTTATAAAGCTGTAACAGAGATATATCAAGACTTTAACAATGAATTAATTTTACTGTGCAATACACGTACATTAAAGTAAATGTTTTATAAAACTATACAAAGACAGTGTTGGAAGTAACATTCTGGTGCACATACATTAAGGTGAATCTTTTATATAAAATAAAACAAGTACAGTTTTGGTGGTTGTACTTTACAAGTCCCATATTATAAAGTAAAGTTTTGTGTTAAGACAGTGTTGGAGATAGTTAGGCACTCAGCTAGGGCTGATACAAGTGTGAAAGAGTGAAAAGACAGAGGGGGTGAGAGATATCACTGTGCAGTGAAAAGGACACCCCCGGATAGGGATAGAAAAGAAGATTCGTGTGAGATGAGACAGAAATGAAGTTCTGGGAGTGACAAGGTGGTGAGGAATATATAGCAGAAGATATGTGGGGAGGTATCAAGTGACCAGAGAGACATGTGCCTGGGGAAAGGACTAGATGGGGACGTTGAGAAGGTCAGTGATATATTAGGGGAGCGTCCTGATGATGGTTAGTTTAAAAGAAGTGAGTCTGCTGAACAGGTGTGCTGTAGTTGGTGGTAGCAGTCTGCTGTTATATGGGGACAGGTGGAAGGAGACGAAGGAGGTGGTCAGTTAGTTCGGAGCAGTGACATTGTATGTGTCAAGAAGGAATGATTCTGCATCCTGTTTGAAGACTTTGGGTGATTTTATTTGGCAGGTGAGGTTGTGAGGGAGTTCCATTATTTTGCCAAGTGGCAACCATATATGGAGTCGACATTACAGTCGTGTGAAAGAGTCACATTTCCAGATATTTTTCACATGAACAGAGGGTGTGACAAGGGATATATCAGTGCAGTAGACAGCTGAGGGGGGCCAGGATTGCAGATTGTGGAGGACGTTTTGTGCTCTTTTCATTTGTAGGTTTTGAAGAGGTTGTCAAAGTTGAGTTGGTTTAACTATTTAAGAACTACATAATGGTCTGTTCTATTATGAAGGCTAGTGGAAAATTTTGCAATCTTGTATGATTGCTCAAATGTTCTAAATTGTGTTGAATGCAGATTGGTAAAGAATGCTGAGGCACATGTCAGGGGTGGGAATAAGGTAGGAAACAGCAGCCTTTCATATTTGATCAGATAAAACGTTTTTGGATTGATAGAGCATACCTAATATTTTGATTGGTATTATGGGTTACTTGGTGAATGTGTGGGTCACATTTTTAGGTGTTCATCAATAATGATTCAATGTAGTTTAGTTTGGTGGACGAGTTCAATTAATGTGCCATCAGCTGACAGAATGGTAAGGGGGTTGAGCTGTGTTCATACTGGTTTAAGTGCAAAAAGTATAAGTACTGTTTTTTTGTGGGATTATGTCTAGGTTAGATCCCAAAAGTCAGGTTTCCACAGATGGGAAGAAATGTTGGGTGATGTTTTCAAGTTCAGAGATAGACTGAACTGAACAGATGGTGGTGGAGTTATCTGTCAAACTGATCAGAGCAAAGTTAGTTAGTGCAATGGGCAGATTGTTGATGAATATATTGAAAAGAAGTGGACCAAGGACAGATCCTTGGAGGACACTAACTGGAACCTGGCAAAATATGTAGGAGGCTTGTGGATATTTTGTACACTGAATTCTATAGTGAAGGTAAGATTTGAACCACAGGATGGCTTTGTTTGATATGCCTATCTTGGAAGGTTTGTGAAGGAGAAGGGGATGTGAGATAGTATTAAATGTTTTAGAGAGATTGAGGAAACATGAGAAGACTAGGAGATTTCTGTTCCTAGGTATATTTACAGTGTTGAGAAATTAGAGGAAGCTGTGGTTGTTTTGTGATAGGGTCAGAAGCCATGTTGGCATGGTGAGTGGATATTATGGTTGAGGAGGAAAGCTAGCAGTTATGACTGGATATTTTCTCTAAGAGTTTTAAGAGGGGTGATAAAATAGCTATAGGTTTGAAGTTAAACGAACCAGAGGATGAGCCACCTTTGTGTAGTAGGATGGTGAAGGATTTTTGTTTTCAAACAGAGAGGAGGTATGCTTCCTGAACTGATCTGTTAATTAGGATAAAGACAGGGTAAGATAAGCTTTCAGCTGCTAGTTTTAGATATTCTGACAGATTATCGGGGACTGTGGTGGTGATAATTTGTTTTCTGAGGTGCTGTTTGATGGTTTTGGTGGGGCTGGTTTGAGGTCAAGAGTATTTTCATTATGGCCTGTGGTAGCTTGAGTTGGGTCTGCACTGTGGTCAGAGTCTCACAGAAAGAGAGGCATCGCCATTGACATAGTGCTTGTTGGAGGAACACGCCACATTGAAATCAGATTCAGTAGGCAGAGGATTGGGTTATGAGGGCTTTCCTGGGTTTAAAAGGTTAGAAGAGGTACAATAGAGCAGTTTGGGTAGAAACTTAAAACTACAACTCATTCAACCAAACATTACTGATTTTGACAATGCTGAAATATTATGTGCCAAACTTGAAATCAAACCCAACAAGCACCTAACTATAATTGATACTTACATTGCCCCTGGCAACAACCTGAACATAACTGAAAACATTCTTAACCGGGTATCTTTCATATTCTTATAAAAAACTACCATAATGGGTGACTTCAACATTAGTCGATACTCATAATTCTCTGACAATCCCAACAATTTTATTAACCTCCATGGCTTTACCCAGGTCATATAAACTGCAACTAGAATAGATACAGTAACCAAAAGGCAATCTATACTTCACTGGTTCCTAACCAACAAACCCTGTCTAGTGTTCAAATCTGGCTGTCTTCCTGCTTGCATCAGTGACCATCTTCCTACTTTCCCTGTAAGACATCATATTAATCCCATCAGACACACCTACTACCATTAATTTCACTACAAAAAAAAAATAATTCCCAAACTTTTAACTCAGGCTTACAACTCTGTGACTGGACTCCACTAAAGCCCCTTCCTCTTGATTATACTCTACACTATTTTAATTCCACCTTTCTAAACATACTAAACAGCCAAGCCACCTGTAGAACTACCAGAGTAAAGACTAACTATGCACCCTGGTTAACACACAACACTAAAGACCTACTTAAACTAAGAGATAAAGCCTGGAAAGTATGACATTCCAACAAAAATCAAGTTAACCTGGACTACAAGTTAACCTGGACTATTACAGGCAACTTCAGAACCAGGCCAAGTCACAAATTAAACTAGACCAAAACGATACTTCACCAGAATTCAACAATGGCAACACAACAATCCCAGAAAGTTTTGGACTACCATAAATAAACTACTCAAACCAGGTTAACCAACTGCACCTACTTCTTCTACTAATAACAACAGCATAGATGCACAATTCAGTACATTCATTATAAATTCCATTTGCTCTCTTTCCAATGAATCTCCTTCTGTTCCAGCCATACCAAATGATACTAAGGCAATTTCTCCTTTTAACCAGTTTAAACTTCTACAATAAAAACTGTTCTAAACTCAAGCTCACAACTCTAGCAGTAGACATCCTACTAACATAATTCCTAAAACTAGCTACAGGTGTGATTGCTTACCCCATCACTATCCTAACCAATCACCCTATCACTGAAAACTGCATCCCCTTAATCTAGAAAATATTGTATATTCTCCCCTTACATAAAGGTGGCAACTCTACAGAATTCTCCAGCTATAGACCCATAGCCATCTTATCTCCCCTATCTAAAATCTTAGAAAAGTGCATCCGTAGCCAACTTTTAAACTAACTCTTATCAAGCACACAGCATGGAACCCACCCCAATCATAGCACCACAACTGCCTTCCTACATTCCAACAACATCATCAACCAATACAGAAATAATGGCACCATGGACCATGGTAGCCTCCATTTTCTTGGACCTGTCCAAAGCATTCGATACTATCTCCCATTGGAAACTTCTTGATGAGTTATCCACTTTAAATCTTAGCCACTCATCACTATCACGGATGCACAGTTACCTAACCAGCCATCAACAACTCTCATCCCTTCTACCTGTTAACACAGGGGTTCCCCAGGATCAATTCTAGGTTCTCTTCTTTTCAGTATTTTCACCAACAAACTACACTTACCTTCACCTCTAGCCTCCATCAGTCAATATGCAGATTACTCAGACCTTATCTGTGCCACCCCTTCTTTGAAACAACTTGAAGACGTAACACAGCTGTCCTTCTCTGCTGTTGAATCCTGGTTGTCTAACTCTCACCTAATCCTTAACCCATCTAAGACTAAACTGGTGCACTTTCACTCCACCAAATCATGTAATCCACTTACTCCTCTCCCAATTCATTCATCCAACAACTCTACAATAACAATTGTTTCACAAGCTACATTATCAGGAGTTCTAATAGACAATAACTTGAAATTCAACATCTACATATCTCAGTCAATCAAAAAGACACACATTAAACCTGGTTCTCTGTGCAGAATTAAACCTTATCTTACTAATACTATGAAACAGGTACAGAATTAAACCTTATCTTACTAATACTATGAAACAGGTACAGAATTAAACCTTATCTTACTAATACTATGGAACAGGCAACTGCTAGAACTCATCTACTCCCACCCTGCTATATGCCTCTCCTATTCTCACTAACCTAAGAAAAACAGATCTAGCCAATCTTGAATCTTGCTACAATAAAATAACAAAAGTTGCTACTAATCCTTCACATAGGTCTCACCACTGCTCCTCCCTCCAGCAACTTGGATGATTAGGACTTCACAATTACTTACTGCACGCTCAACTTTCCACCACCCATAAAATGGTTCACAAACCTGATAAGACCCCAACACTTCAATTTTTTCTTCAGCTTCATATCAACACACGTGAACTTGGATCCTCAAATAAATCCCTATTACTGGTCTCTAAATACAACAATAACGCTGATGACTCCCTCTATTTATTTATTTATTTAACATTTGTTGACCAGGAAAGTCCGACTTGGACAGAACTTAATTTCAGCAGAATACCAAGGAGAAACACTCCAGACACATGTCTTTGGAATGTGGGAGGAAACCAGAGTACCCTGAGGAAACCCACGTGAATGCAGGGAGGACAGGGAGGACATGCAGACTCCACACAGAAGGCACTCCAGCTGATAATCAAACCAGAGAACCTCTTGCTCTGAGGTGACAATGTTAACTGCTGCACCCGTGCACTGCCCACTCTAACTTCATCTCCAAAATATGGAATATCATACCACAACACAATACAGCTACTGCTGACCCAATACAGTTCAAAAAATAATTAGAATCCACCTCAATAGCAAATGGCTCTGTCTTTGTACTGGCCCAGGTTAAACTCTACTCCCCCATCCTCCACCACAACCACTTAGTCTTCTGCTAAACTACTTCCCTACCTAGATTATTAAACTTATGTTACTCACTGTCCTACCTAGACATTTACACTAAATTACTCACTGTTCTGCCTAGATTATTACACTTATTTTACCCACTATTCTACCTAGACTATTACACTATATTACTCACTATCCAGCTTTTCTAATCATAATACCAATAATACCAATTTTTGTTTCTCTAGTAGCTGATGTTTTAGACTCCACATAGTGTATTGTTTCCCAATATTTATTTAATTGACTTTCTACCAAGATGTATATATTTAGTTCAGTTCTAATGTATGTAACTCAAGTTAATTTAGTGTTATGTGTAAATAGTTTGTTTCATTGTATCTAATTGTATCTGGAGATTTTCTCCCTGGCACTCTGCTAAAAAAGGGCTCTTATCCAGTCGAACTATCCCAGTAAACAAATGCTAAATAAATAATAAAAATAAAATTGATGTGGTGTTCCTGTTGTGAACTGAAATACGTTTTTATGACTTAATTTATGTGGACTTTGGATGTATTATGAAGGTGGTGGTAATGCTGTTAGTTGTTTGTGGTCATATCCTTTTGCCAGGTGTTCTATGCTTTATTTTATATGTGGATGACTTGTTTGGTAGGCAATTTTACTGTAATTTTAGGATACTTTACCAGATTAAGGTAATTTGTATCTTTCTTTATAGTAAAAAATGCATTTTTCTTTTTTAAAATCTGCTTCACTAAGCATACTTCATTGCCAGTATTTGTATTTAGCTGCACTGCAGTGATTCCGAGCTCTACATTTAATGTTTATTTGCAAGTGCATCAATCTAGGGTTATTTCTGGGATATTTGTGAGTTTGCTAGCTGTTTCTGCTGTCTGTACAGCAACCTGCTTAGCAGATAAACCTCAGACAGTATAAACTGTTTTATCTTTTTGCAGGTATGGGTTGTTGAATATTTAACAACCTAGACTTAGCTACATAAATTACTACAGTACGGTGAGATAAATGGTCTAAACTAGTCTGTATTGACTGCAAGGACTCTGTAAATATAGCTGGCTAGTGGTTGAATTTTCTTGCATTTCTCTGACTATAAATAGTCTTGTTACAAGTTTGTTAGCTCATACAGTATTTGCACTAACAAATGGTTGATTTCTGCTGTATTTCTGTGCCTATACATAAAGCTATGTTATATCTCTGTTAACTGACATAGTGTCTGAGCAATGTTGCTATAATATTATGTTCTATTTAGGTGAAGATCATATTTACTGATATCTCTTAATAGTAATACTGAAACTGCTTCTATAAATGTACTGTTCATAATGTCTGCTATGTCTTTTTAAATGTAGGCTGCTATATATGTACACTCTGTTAATGTATCTGTACCTGTAATATCTGCTTAAAGGTCTCACTGTATTCCTCCACATTCCTAACTATTCTGTCTACCTATGAACTACCCATAACCAACAGCTAGACCTGGACTACTACTAATCTATATTAACAGCTAGCCCTGGACTACTACTAATCTATATACCAACAGCTAGCCCTGGACTACTACTAATCTATATTAACAGCTAGCCCTGGACTACTACTAATCTATATTAACAGCTAGCCCTGGACTACTACTAATCTATATACCAACAGCTAGCCCTGGACTACTACTAATCTATATTAACAGCTAGCCCTGGACTACTACTAATCTATATACCAACAGCTAGCCCTGGACTACTACTAATCTATATTAACAGCTAGCCCTGGACTACTACTAATCTATATACCAACAGCTAGCCCTGGACTACTACTAATCTATATACCAACAGCTAGCCCTGGACTACTACTAATCTATATACCAACAGCTAGCCCTGGACTACTACTAATCTATATACCAACAGCTAGCCCTGGACTACTACTAATCTATATACCAACAGCTAGCCCTGGACTACTACTAATCTATATACCAACAGCTAGCCCTGGACTACTACTAATCTATATTAACAGCTAGCCCTGGACTACTACTAATCTATATTAACAGCTAGCCCTGGACTACTACTAATCTATATTAACAGCTAGCCCTGGACTACTACTAATCTATAGTAACAGCTAGCCCTGGACTACTACTAATCTATATTAACAGCTAGCCCTGGACTACTACTAATCTATATACCAACAGCTAGACCTGGACTACTACTAATCTATATTAACAGCTAGCCCTGGACTACTACTAATCTATATTAACAGCTAGCCCTGGACTACTACTAATCTATATACCAACAGCTAGCCCTGGACTACTACTAATCTATATTAACAGCTAGCCCTGGACTACTACTAATCTATATACCAACAGCTAGCCCTGGACTACTACTAATCTATATTAACAGCTAGCCCTGGACTACTACTAATCTATAGTAACAGCTAGCCCTGGACTACTACTAATCTATATTAACAGCTAGCCCTGGACTACTACTAATCTATATACCAACAGCTAGCCCTGGACTACTACTAATCTATATTAACAGCTAGCCCTGGACTACTACTAATCTATATACCAACAGCTAGCCCTGGACTACTACTAATCTATATACCAACAGCTAGCCCTGGACTACTACTAATCTATATACCAACAGCTAGCCCTGGACTACTACTAATCTATATACCAACAGCTAGACCTGGACTACTACTAATCTATATTAACAGCTAGCCCTGGACTACTACTAATCTATATTAACAGCTAGCCCTGGACTACTACTAATCTATATTAACAGCTAGCCCTGGACTACTACTAATCTATATTAACAGCTAGCCCTGGACTACTACTAATCTATATTAACAGCTAGCCCTGGACTACTACTAATCTATATACCAACAGCTAGCCCTGGACTACTACTAATCTATATTAACAGCTAGCCCTGGACTACTACTAATCTATATACCAACAGCTAGCCCTGGACTACTACTAATCTATATACCAACAGCTAGCCATGGACTACTACTAATCTATATACCAACAGCTAGCCCTGGACTACTACTAATCTATATACCAACAGCTAGCCCTGGACTACTACTAATCTATATTAACAGCTAGCCCTGGACTACTACTAATCTATATTAACAGCTAGCCCTGGACTACTACTAATCTATATTAACAGCTAGCCCTGGACTACTACTAATCTATATTAACAGCTAGCCCTGGACTACTACTAATCTATATTAACAGCTAGCATTCTCCCCATACTTTGAAAGCTCCCGCTTCTCTCCCTTTCTGTATTTTCTTACTTATCTATGTTGTTCAGCTGGTTGTTTCTCTTATTCAGCTAGTTCCTTTCTCCCCTCTACTTCTAGGTTGCAAAAGTCTACAAATCACTAAACATGAATTCAAGTAACACTTACACCAAGCTCAGATCTTTGAATCTCTGGCCTGCAGCACACCAAAATAAAGTAAATGTTTGAACATTATTTTATCACTCTCCTGCAAGCTATACATTATTTGTAAGGCTCTCTGTAAACCACTGGGCACCACCTTTACTATCACCCCTCTTGTTCATCTCTATTTCTCTGCAAATGATTGTATCCCCTTAAATTTCCTTCCTTTTAACCCTTCTCACAGCTCTGTGTTACTCTGTGATATCTAGTAAACCATACCCTATACTACAGTTCAATCTTGCTTTTTCCTTTCTTTTGCCCTCTCCTTTGCATTCTTGTCATTGAAGAAATACTCTATAATAGTTTAATTACTGATTAGTTTACTGTACTTATGTTCCAGTGATAGGATTCTGCTGATAGCTGCAATCTGGTTCTTTCCGCTGTGTTCAGTTCACACACTCTGCTCCCCTACCTTACCTCCATATTCCACCCGCCCACAGTTTCTCCTCATATCCCCAGCAAACCACTCTCTCTAAATCCATTACCCATTTATATACAACTTACCTGTCCACACCATCACATTCATACCTTGCCTACTTTTATTGAACCAAGCTTATCTGCTTTTCCCTCCCTCTATCACCTTCAATCTCATTCCCCCTACAATAATTCTGTGCATCTTACTATACCTTAGCCCTCACAATACAAACGCCACCTCTACCTATCTTACATTAACTCCAGGTGAATAGAACCACCACTTCTAGCTATCTTACATTAACTTCAGGCAAATACAAACACCACCTCTATCTTACATTAACCCCAGGTGAATACAAACACCACCTCTACCTATTTTACATTAACTCCAGGTGAATATAAACACCACCTCTAACGATCTTGCAGTAACTCCAGGTGAATACAAACACCACCTCTACCTATTTTACATTAACTCCAGGTGAATACAAACACCACCTCTACCTATTTTACATTAACTCCAGGTGAATACAAACACCACCTCTACCTATTTTACATTAACTCCAGGTGAATACAAACACCACCTCTACCTATTTTACATTAACTCCAGGTGAATACAAACACCACCTCTACCTATTTTACATTAACTCCAGGTGAATACAAACACCACCTCTACCTATTTTACAGTAACTCCAGGTGAATACAAACACCACCTCTAACGATCTTACAGTAACTCCAGGTGAATACAAACACCACCTCTACCTATTTTACATTAACTCCAGGTGAATACAAACACCACCTCTAACGATCTTACAGTAACTCCAGGTGAATACAAACACCACCTCTACCTATTTTACATTAACTCCAGGTGAATACAAACACCACCTCTAATGATCTTACAGTAACTCCAGGTGAATACAAACACCACCTCTACCTATTTTACATTAACTCCAGGTGAATACAAACACCACCTCTAACAATCTTACAGTAACTCCAGGTGAATACAAACACCACCTCTACCTATTTTACATTAACTCCAGGTGAATACAAACACCACCTCTAACGATCTTACAGTAACTCCAGGTGAATACAAACACCATCTCTACCTATTTTACAGTAACTCCAGGTGAATACAAACACCACCTCTAACGATCTTACAGTAACTCCAGATGACCACCTTCTCTCCTGCTACTCCTATTTTTTCATTCCACGTATTAATACACACACTAAACTAACACTGCACCATAAATTTACTATTCGCCAATCATGTATCCCCCTCCTTATCACTAATCACAAGACAGATCACCTATCCAGACTGTCGAAACCCACCCTGAAGACAGCACATTTCCATCCTTACCTTAAACTGCTCACTTATCATGAGATAACATAAATCTCTCATTGCATCTGATATTTCATTCTAATACAAAAATACTGCTTCTACTCTTCTAAACCTGCCCTCACACTAGGCATGCTCTTTTTAACCTGGCTAACACCTTTACTATTAATTCTGAACCTCACTACAACTATATCCTCACACCCCCTTCACCAATACACATCAATAACCTGCTCTAACCACCTCCCCAATAAAAAACACAACTTCTCACATATCTCTGTCTACATATTCCTGTATACCCTCCCATATTATTCAATCCACAAAGTGGCCTCCTCACCTCCTATGAAACCGCACTTGACACCAATATCATCACCTATGTATAAAAACATATCCCATGGTACTCATTCTTCATTACCTATCTACTCAAATGTGGAGACATACAACCTAACCCAGGCCCACCCTCTAATCCTAACCCCAAAAGTAACCCCAAAGACTTAAACATACTAACACTGAACCTTAGAAGTATATGTAATAAAATAGCCCAACTGCATGCCTTGATGGTTCAAAATAAACCTGACATACTAGCCCTAACTAAAACATGGATACATGCCAATATAAAAGACTCAGAAATAATACCTCCAAACTTCACAATAACCAGGCAAGATACACCTATATCCCTCTGAACTCAATATCACACCTACACCAGTAATACACCCCTCTTTTCTAATACTGATGTACTCATCTTTTTTTGCACCACATCACAACAAAAATAATTTGCATAATAGTAATATATATATTTATTTATTTATTGCATTTGTTTATCGGGATAAGTCCACTGGGCCTAAAACAGCCCATTTTCAGTGGTGGCCCAGGGAGAAAAGCTCCAACGAGATACAGAAAAAATATAAACATTAATTAGTACAGAAGCAGAAACAGTGTTACAGATAGTAAATATAGTAACATATACAGAATATATACATAAAAGCAGGAATCTAGTTTGTTTGATTACAGTAATATATACAGAAAATATACATTAAAGCAGAATTCAATGAATTCAATCAGAGTGGTATAAACAGAGATCAGTATTATAGTACCAGAATCAACAAGTGAAGATAAAACTAAATATGGAGAAAATATCATATATCCCACCAGGTCACAATATACTTGTGTTGGAAGATATATTATCCTGGACATCCCAAACAATAAATCACAAATTAATAATCTTGGGAGATATAAATATAAATTGGCAGACCATTGCTTCCAACTCCCCCATAAATGCTATCAATCTGTATGTTTTTTCACAGCTTATCAATAGTCCAAGATACAGCAAAGATCTTCCCCATCAATCCACCCTAGACTGGATCATAGTACCCTACCCCACCAATTATCCCTCTTCAGGTACCCTGTCTATTTCCCTGAGCGATCATCTGCCAGCTTATGCCCTTAGAACAAACTACCAACAACTAACAGCACACACTGTAAAATCAGTTAAGAATTCAATTAATTTTTGTAAGCATAAATTCAACAATCTCCTACATGAAATTCCTTCCCAGGAGTTCCAGACACCTCGTTGCAGCCAAAAAAATCAGTAAACCGTAAAATGTAGATAAAACCTTTTACAATTAAAATGTTTTATCTACATTTTATGGTCTACTGATTTTGTGGCTGCTACGAGGTGTCTGGAACTCCTTGGAAGGAATTTCTTCTGTTTTTAACCTTGCTGAGTTAAACTCCTACATGAAATAGACTGGACACCCCTTAAACTATTACCCCTTAATAATGCTATACTATAATAACATCTTCCTTCACATACTTAATACCCTAGCCTCCATTCGTATGAAAATAATCAAAAAGAACTCAGCCCCATGGCTCTCTAAGGAATGTGAACACCTGATGAAGCAAAGGGACCTAGCCTGGAAAACCTGGAAACTAAACAGAAATGAACCAAATCATGTCAACTTCAAAACACTTTGTAACAAAGTGATAAAACTAATCAACAAGGAAAATAAATTATACTATTCCCCACTTCAACTCCAGCATAAAACCAACCCCCAAAATTTATTTTGGCACTCCATATCTACTCTATTTAACCCTGGGACAAATAGAGATCACACTCCATCACCTAATACCCTTCATTCACAGATATTAAAAACCTTTAACAAGCACTTCATAAAATCAACAGCAGATCTACTAACCCCCCTAACACTGGACACCCCCCCATCCTTCAACTATTGACTCACCAATCCTATACCACCTACCACCTCTAACCTTGTCATTAATAACCTCCTATTCAACAACATCTCACAAAAACCCCATTGTCATTTCAGCCCACACCCACAAACATCATAAAGAAACTGCTACAAAAACTAAAACCCTGCTGCACCTCAGCTGATAATCTTCCACCACACTACCTCAAACTGACTGCCAACTCAATCACCTACCCAATCAGTATCCTTATAAATAGGTATTTATCCAAACCAGAAGTACCAACCACATAAAAACAATCTTATGTCATCCCCATCCACAAAGGAGGCAACTCTATTGAACCAACTAACTTCCATCCTATATCCATCTTGTCACCCATATCTAAAATTCTTGAGAGAGGTATACATCAGCAGGTAATGCAACACCTATTACAAAACAACCTTTTAACCTAAACCCAACATGGTTTCTGACCCAGCCACAGCACGTTTAGAGCCCTATTATCTTTTACAGACACTATGAACAAGGCCAGACATGCAGGATGCTATACAGCCTCACTATTCCTTGACCTCTCTAAGGCCTTTGACACAGTCTCTCACCCCCTACTACTGAACACACTGTCTAACTTAGGAGTCACACATAACACAGTAAAATAGTTGCAAAGCTACCTCGAGGATTGTAAACAAGCAGTGAAATGGTACAACAAACTCTCACCCTTTCTCCACAACCCTACTGGAGTCCTTCAAGGCTCCATCCTAGGACCCCTACTCTTCAACATTTTACTAACAACCTTGACACTTCCTCCCACCCTGGAACCCTCATTCAATACACTGATGATTCCACCACAATCTGCACTGCTTAGTCACTACCAGAACTGCTTTGAAAAACTCAACAATGCTTTTTTGTAGTTGAATCCTCGCTAAAAAATGTCCAACTCTTTCTTAATCCAAGGAAGAGTAAATTAGTATTCTTTCACCCCAAAAACACCTCCTCTGCCACCGATCATTTCAAAACTTTGCATCTGACAACACTGTCATAGAAATACTGCAGGAAACCAAACTTCTAGGAGTAATCATTGAAATAAACTTTCCTTCGACCACCCATATACAGACAAATATAAAGAAAATTCATCAAAAACTTGGACTCTTATATAGAAACAAACATTTTTTAACTACAGCAACCAAAGCTACCCTAGCAAAAACCTTTTTACTCCCCTCCTTTATTTACAGTGCCTCTATCCTAACAGATTAGAAATGTCTACCCTAAGCAAGATGGAACAGAGCTACAACAAAGTTTCAAAGTTTGCCACAAACTCTAAATATCACACATACCATTCCACTTTGCACAACCTTATTTTCAAGCCTACTGCCTCTTGCACTAGCCATCCTAGTCACATCTTAAACACCAAATAGATCCCTACGATCAGAAGACAAAGATCTCTTAGCTATCTTAAAACTCGCATAAAAAAACAGGTCAGCAGGTCATATTCTAAATTCACTACCTCTTGCTACCAGGTCCATGCCTGGCCTAACCCATTTCAAAGCCTCTTTAAAAATCATCTCAAAAACACATGAATCCAGTCTAATGCTCAGCTCTTCCTCTTCCTCCACACTAGCTTCATCCTCTTCTTCCCACTAGCTTCGGTCTCTTCTTCTTCTGTGTCATCTCACTCCTTCACAGTCTACAAGATCCTAAGTCTCTCCTAACTCCTTCTCTGTTTCTGTACCGTATCCTTAAGCTACTGCTCGGTGTTTAATGCCTCTATTCTTCTTAACACTCTCACTATCTTTACGCATCTCTAACTTTCCAGCCATTAGTCTCCTAACGTAAACCAACATTTTATTTTTCATGTACAATAACAGCCACTGTCATACATTGTACTACCTATATACTATTTGTATACACTTTACCTATTCACAGACTATGTATATGCTTCTAAAGTGACCAAATTTGTCTATAATGTTACAACTCTATAGCGTTGTCCAGCTGTGCAGTATAGCTTGTAACCTAGTTTTCACTGAATCAATTTATGTTTGTATAGTAGTCCTCATGTCACTTGTATTGTTTGTGGTCTATACTGTATTTGTATTGTACTGTATATGGAGCTTTTCTCCCTGGGCTTCCATTGAAAATAGGTTCTCTAGATCCATTTGAAGGACCCAGGAAAATAAATGTCAAATAAATAAATAGTATGTATAGTGAAACAGGGGGCTGGGGTAGCTTTGGCTCTTTCATATCTGAGTGGGGCATGAGAATTTAGGATGTTTAAGAAAGTATTTTTGTGGTGGTGGGCAGCTTTAGTTAGCAGTAGGAGCTTTACTGTGCTCAACTTGTAACAAAGGAGGCATAAATGGGATAAATCCTTGTTGAAGTTAGAAAGGAACCTGACATTGTGTAGATTGCTGACTTGCTGTGTTTCATTAAGGAGAGGAGAGCGAATATTGGATGGTGGTTACTTAGGATATCTGGTAGAACACCTGCATGACTGATGCTGTTTGGGTTATTATTTAGGACCCAGTATAGTATGGATGATGAGGGGTGTCCGCGGTGATGCAGTGGTTAGCGTTGCCACCTCACAGAAAGAGGTTCACCGATTCATTCCTCGGCTGAGGTGCCTTCTGTGCGGAGTCTGCATGTCCTCCCTGTGGTTATGTGGGTTTCCTCCGGGTGCTCCGGTATCCTCCCACATCCCAAAGACATTCTGTAGGTGGACTGAACACACTAAATTGGCCCTAGGTGTGAGTGAGTGCATGCGTGCATGCCTTCTGTGGAAGGTTGGGTGCCAGGCTGACAACTCGACACTGTAAAACTCCACTGCCAATCATGAGTGAACAGGTGATCCGCTGTGGTGACCCCTAACCGGGAAAAGCCGAAAGAAGAAGAAGTAGATAGTATGGATGATAAGCCTGTGGATTTATTGTAGAAGCTGAGTTGATTAAATCAGTTAATTTGAAAAGGTTATTATAGGGTGACCAATTTGGAAGTGTTCTGGAAGACAAATTTCTTCGAGTATGCTACAGTTTAAACCCTAAGAGGGTGAGATATAGAGGTCTGTTATGCAAATAGACTTGGCAGTGTTAACTTTTAGAAGAGTTATCAGGATTTCGGCTTTTCAAAAAGATGGATGTGATCTATGGTTCAGAGAAAGCTGTACGTTATTTTCACAGAGTAGGGTAATGTCACCCCTTTTTGTTTGAGTGTGGACAAGGCACTGTAAGCTGGTGGCAAAATGTCTTCAGCAGCCATAGTGGGTTTTAACCATGTCTCAGTTGTGGCTAGAATTTCAGGATTGTTTGATTCAATCCAGTTGTGTAGGTAGGGATTTTATTATATAATAATCCCGACATTTAGATGAAGAAGTTTTAGTCTATATATGCTGCTTGAGCATTGTGTCGAGGAGATGGGGGACCCTGGGTGTGCATGGATGCTCCCACTGTGTAAAAATTATCTGAAAGTTGAAGGGAAGATTACTTTGAATGAGTTGTGTAGTTCTGTAGTTTGGTTACAGTGGGATAGCTTGAGATTTTGGTAAGACAGTAAAGTGTTATGAGGTGAAGGGAAGTGGCATGATAAACTTGTGGACTGATAAAGTAAAACTGGCCAAGAACAGGGATATTAGTAGTTGCAGATTTAGTGTACAAGGGTAAAGTGCATGAGCAACGTGGCATTTGGTGAGTCGTGCTGGGATGTATTGTAAGGGCTAGGATTGTCATTTTATTTATATTAGAGGGTAAGACAAAACTGATGTGAAAGATGTTTCAAGTATGTTGCTGATCTGGTGAGTGCAAGGTCGAAATCTATAAGTGGAAGGAGAGAGGCTAAGAAAATATGCAGAGGGAAGGGATACGTAATTATTAGGTGGAGTTTTGAGGACATGCCATTCAAAGACGCGGTAAAGGATGTAAGAGGGATTTTATTTAGTGGGGTTGTGAATGGTTAGTGGGTAAAAAGGGAAGTGGCTGTTTAAGTATAAATGTAGTATAAAGGGGTTATGAGATTTATTGGTTGAACAGGGGAGTGGAGCAAAATTGAGTGAAGGCAGACTGAGTGGGGATGTCACAACAGCAAAGGACTGATGACTTCCTACCAAAAGAAATTATCTGCTTTTAGATAGTTTTAATTTTTACTGGAGCAGCAATTTCTTGAGATCTGCTAAGTTTAACAGAAGACTGCTGTTCTAACAATATGTTTCCTTAGCTGGATACTGGTCACTGCTTCAGGATTGTTTTATGCTGATTGGCTGTGGGATTTACTTTCACCTGGAAAATGTTGCCCTTTTTAAGTAGAATGTGCTAAATTATTAAATTAGATTCGAATAAAGCAGTATAAAGGTCTGTGGGATGGGCAGGTGGTGGGGAGGCCCTCCAGTAGTTTCAGCAGAGCAGCACAGATCACTCTAATGATGAAGTGATGGAAAACGTCTCCAGCTGTAATGATATTTCGGCAGTGTCATGTGATTATTGGGTGATGCCTTACATTAGTTTGAACTGACAGTGTCTTATTCTGATTGCCTTTAGAAACTTGAGTGGAATTCAGTTGTGAAAGTTTCTTAACAGTGAAATTTTCCTAACACTTCTGCAGTAGGAATCTGCAAGACAACCATGTAATAGTACACTTACTGTAGACTGAGACAGCTGGACGGAGCTGGATTCACTTGGGTCAGAGGGTGAAAGAACATACCTGGAAAGTCCAGGCATTTCTGTAACTCTGCTCATCTCTCAGTCTGATAATATGTCCTGCATCATACACATTTGTCTGCAGGACGTTTTCTTTTTTGTAAACCTGAGGTGGTTTTACAGGTTATGGTGACTGCTGATAAAGTGTGTCTTCCCTAACTAATCTCTTTTCTGTCTGTGATATCACAGTTATACCAGATCACCAAGTGTTTACCCCTCTGGGTCTGGGGTACCAGCAGACAGGGACTAGTGAAGATGGGGCGCAGGAGAACAATGAGACTGGGAGCCGAAATGGCTGCCCATAGAGGATGGGTTGACATAGTACTGGGAGGCTGTACCCCTATAAGTTGGTGCCAATCAAAAGGCCATTCTGAGCTATTAGATATGGCCCTCTCTTTAGGTGCAGCTATGACCCCACTTAAAGTGGTGATACCCCCTCATGGCATGCCAGTTCACCTACTCTGGCCACTGTTTCTGGGTTTGCTCTTCAAAGAGACTTCATACATGTCCTGTCTCACACCAGCATGTCATCCCAATGTCCCCTCTGAAGAGGAATGACCAGGCATTGCTTCATCATTCCTCCCTTCCCCACCAGTTCTTACAGGTTCTTGGGACACTCATTGAAACCAGTGTACCCCAGTCACATTGAGGGCTTTATCCCATGCATATCACACATGAACTCTGTGTGTTATATTGTTACTTTACTTACTTCAACAACATTTCCTCTTTTATTTAATTACTCCAAAAACATGGAGTAATACAGTATGAGTTTCTGAAATCCCACCCAATTTTGTTTCTAAAACAAATTCATGTGCAACTTTTAAACAAGGATATGGCATTTAGGTCCAAGGAGGCCATTGTTCCACTTTATTCAGTATTCATCAGACCTGTCATTGAGTACAATGCCCCCTTTGGTATGTACCTAACCAGGCACATCCAACCATTGAAACATCTGCAGAGGTTTCTCACTAAAAGAATACAGGGCAAAAGTAACATGTCCTATGCAGACTATCTCAAACCCTGTTCTTGTATTCTGTCTCCTACTGGCTGTTGAGGGGAGATCTCTGCCTGGCATACAGGCCATTGTCAGACCCCACCCTGATGGACCTCCTGCATATCCATAAAACAAGCAGCACAAAATTATCTGTTCTAGACTTATAAACCTTGTCTGTGATATGAACAGGACTGGCTGCAGAGACAAGTATGTATCTCAGATACTACCCCTTCTCTGGAACAGGTTCCCTATCCATTTGAATCATTGTTCCTCCCTAACATAATTAAAGTGTAACTTGGACAATTGGGTGGGAACAGGAAATTCATCCCTGGTTTGGCATCTATGTCTCTAATGGACACAGGTAGCCTCTAAATGCTTCATCTCCCAAACCCCTGGTTACACTTATTAAAGGTATCAGAACTTGACAGAGATTTGGGATGCATGGTTAGGCTTAAAAAGGCCCTGGTGGTCATTAGCCTAGTACAGACGTAGGAACCTAAGTATGTGGCTAGGTGTGTCCAAAATCCTATCAGAACATGCAACTAACTTTGAAGTCTCACCCCATAAGAAAATGTAACTAAAAGGATACAGGCATGCAGACACATAGACATAAGGATTTATTTATTTATTATTTATTTATATTTGTTGACCGGGAGTGTCCGACTGGACGTAGGTCCATTTTCAGCGGAGGCCCGGGGAGAAAAGCTCCACAGTTAAACTAAACAGACACTAGTTACATTGGATTACATAGCGATTAACAATTTACATAGCAATTACTTACAACATATTTACAGATGAAGAACATAGTACATCAGTAGACAACTAGAATCTTTATCTGTGAAGTACATAACAGACATTAACAGATGTTACAATAAGAAGTTCCTGCTGTATAATAAGTACTAGGCTTATGAGCATCTGAGCTTGCTACAATCAAGGTAGTTAGTGGAGTGGAAAGAAAGGTAGTGGTTGGATGGGGTGGGTGATATTAGATTGGAAGTTGCAAGGGCATAGCCAGCATGTTTTTAGGTGCGCTTTTAGTAAAGTTTTGAAGTGGGTGCATGAAGGTACGGAGGTAATTGTGGGTGGGAGGGAGTTCCATAATTTGGCCTACTGTGTGGCCTTAAACTAGTCACTTAACCAAACATTGCTCAAAGGTTGCCCCTGAAAAGGGACTGTGTGTCCAGTGGACCAACATGGTTAAATGGATGTTATTATTTATTATTATTATTATTATTATTATTATTATTATTATTATTACTAGTAGCAGCAACAGTAGTAGTAGTAGTAGCAGTAGTAACAGTAGTAATACTACTAGCAGCAGTAATAGCAGTAGTAGTAGTAACAGTAGTAACCGTAGTAATACTACTAGTAACAGTGGTAGCAGTAGCAGAAGTAGTAGTAACAGTAGTAACAGTAGTAATACTACTAGCAGCAGTAGTAGTAGTAACAGTAGTAACAGTAGTAATACTACTAGTAACAGTGGTAGCAGTAGCAGAAGTAGTAGTAACAGTAGTAACAGTAGTAATACTACTAGTAACACTGGTAGCAGTAGCAGAAGTAGTAGTAACAGTAGTAATACTACTACTACTACTAGTAGTAGCAGTAGTTGTGGTAGTAGCTGTAGTAGTAGCAGTAGCAGTAGTATTAGTAACAGTAGCAGTAGTAGCAGTAGCAGTATTAGCAGTAGCAATAGCAGTAGTAGCAGTAGCAGTAGTAGTAGCAGCAGTAGCAGTAGTAGCAGCAGCAGTAGCAGTAGCAGTAGTAGTAGTAGCAGTAGTAATAGCAGCAGTAGTAGTAGTAGCAGTAGTAGTAGTAGCAGCAGCAGCAGCAGCAGTAGTAGTAGTATCAGTAGTAGCAGTAGTAGTAGTAGCAGTGGCAGCAGCAGTAGCAGTAGTAGCAGAAGTAGCAGCAGAAGCAGCAGCAGTAGTAGCAGCAGTAGCAGCAGTAGTAGTAGTAGCAGTAGTAGTAGCAGTAGTAGTAGCAGCAGTAGCAGTAGTAGTAGTATCAGTAGTAGCAGTAGTAGTAGCAGTATTAGCAGTAGCAGTAGTAGTAGTATCAGTAGTAGCAGTAGTAGTAGCAGTACTAGCAGTAGCAGTAGTAGTAGCAGCAGTAGCAGTAGTAGTAGCAGTAGTAGCAGTAGTAGTAGCAGTACTAGCAGTAGCAGTAGTAGTAGCAGCAGTAGCAGTAGTAGTATTAGAAGTGGTAGCAGTATCAGTAGTAGCAGTAGTAGTAGTAGCAGTAGTATTTCTATCACTAACTACTGCTTCCCAGTCACACAGGTAGAAGCTGCTAATATGTGAAAACATCCTCTTGTTATCCCTGTTGTCCTGTAGAGCTGTGCATCACTGGTCATTGTACTTACTTAACCATTTTCTGAACCTGCTTCTTTGCATATGTGTAGGTCAATGTACTTGGTAGCACTGTGTTCTCATTCTGTCTTTTGGAATTATTCTGTGCCTCAGTACTGGACATTGTAATGCTTCTTTCCTATTTGTATTTTAATTCAACATTTCTTGTATTGTATTTTATAAGCCTGTGGCTGAAAATGAAACATTATGGTCCAGTCTAGTACCTACCAAAGCAAATAAATAAATAAATAAATACTCCTGGATGTGCCCCGCTTGTAGTGTACAAGGCACAGCCCATTCTGAAGTGGCCATGGGGCAGGCCTGAGTTATGTAGGAGGGATTATATCTCTCAAAGGACCTAGCAGTGACTTGGTATCCCACAAGATGTACTGGAGATTGTTGCTCTGGATAGAGAAGTCTCAAGTGGTGTATTCCAATAATACCACCATTACCCCCAGAAACAGTATAGAAAATTGGATGAATGGAAAGGAATAATTTTCTACACTTGTAAATCTATGAAAATGTGTTTTTAAAATCTTTAACTGAAGCATTCCATGATGAAAAGAACCCATAATAAGAATTTCTACCTGCTGGGTGAAACAGAGTTCATAGTATCCAGGCTCAGGATGTGGACATTTAACTAAAAGATAAAGTAAAGGTAAATGAAGGAAGTTTCCACAATACCGCGATAGTCCAATATTGTGGGGAGGCTAATTTTCCTTTCAAATAAAAAGGTACGTGTAACTTATTGTTAACAATTTTTATTTTTTATCATTTGTGAAAAGCATTGTAGTCAGGTTAATGTGTATTATATTATGGCCGTATTGTGCTTTGTATCTTGAACAAAGTTAATCAGACAGAAAATATATCCGCACAACTGCATTTGTGGTCTTATCTTGGGATCTAATTTGGAAAGTTTCTGCATGTCATAAAATAATCTTTTCATTTTAACTCTATGAAAACACTGTGAATGAACATCAGCCTACTGTCATGTAAAAACATACAGCATAACTATTTCTCAGTGCTGAATGCTGACTTACATTATGTAACATCAGGTTTCATTTAAATGTATTTTGTTACACAAAAATACAGAATTCTCTATGAATAAGTCTGGAAATGCAGCCATATTAAAGCAAGCCTTCACAGTGAACATACAGTTTCAGTGAATGCCCTTTCAATCAAATGATGTTCATTCAAGACTATAGATAAGAACAGAATGTTCAGTATATTTAGTACAACACATTTTGTTTGCAAGGTTCATAGGTTCATAGGTTCATAGGTGTGTATTAGGCTAATGATCTTGGAGCTTTTACAAGCCTAGCCCATAGGATTACCCTGGCATCATGCCACCCAACCTTAGTTCCCAGTGCCTCTGTCGAATAAAGCCACTGGAGTGATCCCCGGGGTGAATTTTCTATTTCCCATCCACTCATCAAGATTTCTCTTGATGAGGGCCAGTGAGGTGCTCTGCTTGACGTGTATGGGAAGTCTATTCCAGAGCATGGGCAGTCTCTGGGTTATGAACCTGTCCCTCCAGTACAGTCTGTTGATTGTGGTAATGAGGTGAACAAATAGCAGAACACAGGACAGACAGAGGCTGGAAAAAAAACAGTAAGGACTGGTAATTTACACAGATAGCACACTGCACAAAACAGGGAATGGAAAGGTGACAATCATGGTATGAGACTTGGGGAATCAGTAAAGATGCTTGTAGAAATGCACATGTTTTTGGTATTATTAGGACATACTTCAGGCACAGTTAATTAAGTTAGTCTGGAGTGATATGCAGAAAGTCGCTGCAGTAGAGG
This sequence comes from Protopterus annectens, assembly GCF_019279795.1. Classification (NCBI taxonomy): domain Eukaryota; kingdom Metazoa; phylum Chordata; order Ceratodontiformes; family Protopteridae; genus Protopterus; species Protopterus annectens. The sequence goes on along the minus strand of NC_056733.1, from coordinate 961,049,437 downwards.
CACTAAGTGCAGAAGTCAGGTCAAATATCCAGCATTCCATAATATTTATAATATTATTCAGGAGGTTCGGAATATGAGTGCAGAAGCTATGGATATCTACCTACACTGTGCATAATAAAACATTCTTAACTGAACTACAGTGTATGCAGACTTTATTCTGAGATGTAGAAGAAGATTTGGCCCATATGCCATCCACTAACTTATAATACATGCTTCCAAGCTGCAAGGGTATTTGTAATACACATATATTAAAATTACTCATTACACTAAACTCAAAGACAATTATGGATATCTACATAATGCATGTACCATTAAAAGATATCGGCTTGGACTTTGGATTCCAATAGAATCTGTAAATTTGCTAATAAAAATTAAAGGCAAAGGGAATCACAGCCACATCGCTATAGCTAACAGTCACTAACAAGGGGTTTGGGACTTGTATGGGGAGCACAAGTAATGCCCACACCCAAGGAAAGTACGAGATAGAAAATAAGACGTATAGTTTGGGTGAAGAAGAGGAACAAACAAGAGGGATGTTGAATGAGAAAAACCTGAGGGAACGTCAGAGGGTCATGGGCAGTTTTTTTTTTTTTTTTGTGGTGGGAATAGGCTCTATCTTTTTCTATTTTTAAGGAACAGAAGGAAAGGTAAAGATAGGGAATAGAGGAGGTGAAGGTAATCACAGCAGGTGTATCCAGAGAACAAATAGCAGAACACAAGATAGACAGAGGTTGGAAAAAAAACAGTAAGGACTGGTAATTTACACAGACAGCACACTGCACAAACCAGGCAATGGGAAGGTGACAAACAGGGTGGGATGCATACCAGCCATGGTAAAATGCAGAACAACAGATCTACTTATGCACTATCATGTTACAACTTGTAACAAACTGTGTTGAAGTCGTACCTGGATGTGTATGACCAATAGTAAATGTGTGTTGTAGAGTAACAAATAAGGATCACAGTACAAACTGGATAAATAAGTACATACACAAATAGTCTGTCAGCGATGCAGCTGTTAGCCAAGTCTAACAATGGTAGACAGCGCGTGATGACAGAACCAAACCTATGATGATGCATGTGAAAAGGAAACAGCCAAGCACTGTGCCAAACAGAAGTAGTGTGAAAAGCAACAAATGCTGCTACATACATAAGTAGGTGTAGAGAACCAAAACAAATGTGTAATGGAATGTGTGTTACACACATGCCATGTCAAAGGCAACACACATGTGTACACGTGTACATATGTGTGTCAGTGTCATAAATGTAATGTACATTAAATCAAGGTCAGTACACATACATACACCAATGACGTAATAATATGTTCAAAAATGTAACAGCAAAGAATAATGAATATAGTAGTTTGTGCACATGGATGTGAAAAACTATATTGGATAACACACAAATATATTAAGAACAAGGATGTATTATAAGCATTAGACATCAACTTGTGTGCACGTCCTGCATTGTACAATGGGCATACATTTGGCACATGTCCTGCATTGTACAGTGGACATACATGTGGTACAGGTCAAGCATTGTACAATGGACATACATGTGGCACATGTCCTGAATTGTACAATGGGCATACATGATGTGGCACATGTTCTGCATTGTACAATGGACATACATGTGGCACATGTCCTGCATTGTACAATAGACATACATGTGGCACATGTCCTGCATTGTACAATGCACATACATGTGGCACATGTCTTGCATTGTACAATGGGTATATATGTGGCACATGTCCTGTATTGTACAATGGACATACATGTGGCACATGTCCTGCACTGTACAATGGACATACATGTGGCACATGTCCCACACTGTACAATGGACATACATGTGGCACATGTCCTGCATTGTACAATGGGCATATATGTGGCACACATGTCAGTCCTCACATGGTCAGAGTTGGGAGTGCCATGTCCGACTCTAAACCGGTTACAAGTGGTGTCCCACAGGGCTCAGTCCTGGGACCCCTCTTGTTTGGTATATTACTTCTCTGAGGTACAGACAAGTATGGGAGGACTGTGGCTGACCAAGTTCGCAGATTATTGCAAACTGGGAGCCATAATCGACTCTCCGGCTGACACAAGCATCCTCCAGAAGGGTCTTATGGACACAGATACCTGGTGTCAGAACCATGGCCTCAAGCTAAATGCCAAAAAGTGTATAGTCATCCCCTTTGGGAAAAACAAGGTGCCCACAAACTACCACATAGGAGGTAATCCACTAAGTACAGAAGAAGTAATTAGGGATCTGGGGACCCAAGTAGATAGTAATCTCTCCTTTGACAATCACATTGCCAAAGTGGTTAGAAAAACCTTCTATATAGCCCATCTAGTCACAAAAGGGTTCACCTCTAGATCAAGAGAGGTCATTGTGCCCCTCTTCTCATTGCTCATCGGGCCAATAATTGAGTACAATGCCCCATTTGGGATGTACTTTACCTGATACCTGCAACAGCTGGAGAGACCTCAAAAGTACCTCACCAAGAGGATCGTGGGCCTCAAACAGATGCCCTATGCAACTCGACTAAAGAAACTCCAGCTCTACTCAGTTGCTTACCGCCTACTCAGAGGTGATCTCTGCCTGACGTACAAGGCCATGTCTAACCCAGAATTGATGGACATGCTCCACCTTATGAAAGCCAAATCCATTAGAGCTACACACTCCATGGATTTAAACTTCAGCACAACAATAAATAGGACATGCTGGTGGGATAGATTCATATCCCAAAGGCTTCCCATACTCTGGAATAGAATCCCAATTTATGTTAGGCAGAGCCCCTCGCTGACCCTCTTCAAGAGAAATCTTGATGAGTGGATGGGAAATCGTAAATTTACTCCTGGGATCACTTCTGTGGCTCTGCTGGACAGAGGCTCAGGAATCTCGTCTAAAAGGGTGGTGAAAGCCAACACATTCTGGCTAGGTTTATAAAAGCCCTAGGGCAGATAGCCTAGTACCTACCTATGAACCTATGTGGCACATGGTCACTGTGTAAAATTAATAAATAGCAACTGTCAGTAGTTTTAACAAAGGCAAACATACCTGCAAAAAATGCTAGGGAAATATGAAGGTGGGAGGGAGATGGACAGCCCGGGACCACATCAGGGTAAAGCAGGACATGGTAAGCTGAAATGATGCAAATGCATGTGTAAAGCATACATGGTGCTGTAGAAGCCACACAGACATACATTTAAACACATGGAAAATGTATGTCCTATGGCCAAATGGATTGCTGATGTCCACAGAACTGGACATGTATAAAACATGCATACACAGTAATGTGCAGTCATGTCACATCAACAAGCATAGGTAAGTAAACTACAAATTACAAGCACATACACAGTAGGTGTGGAAATGCTACATACAACAAATACTGTGCAATGCACTGTGTATAATGTATAAATTGTAACATTGTGTACAAGTTAATGTTACCTTCCTGTTTGATTCTGTCAGAAAAGGAGGACTGCACATAGACAGGATACACCTGTCTATGATCCCACATTACATCAGTATTGCCAAACCATGGGAAAATACCACATCACAACAGTGAAACATCATGACAACTGTCATCCAAATACATGTGGAATGACATGTCTGCATGTTGCACATATCTGATATGGCAAACCAGGAATCCAAGGTATATCACATTGTTAGTGATGGAGTAGAGGCAAAATATGTTGTCTGTCAGTTAGCGCAGTAAGACACCTGTTTACAGGTTGCCTCTTGGAGCACTGTCTGCAGGTTAACTGCCAAAATGCATGGATAGTCAAATGTATGTGGACAGTGTAATGTGTTAATGTGTGTCATGCACACATTGAAACCAAAGTAAATGTGACATGATAACATATAAGCATGACAGATACATGGTATGCATGCACAAGTGCATATATAGTCCAAGCAATTAAATGGCAATCAGCATGTTGGTAGCATAACACAAGTGGAGCACAGAGACAATACTTACTGACTGGAAGGACCAGACGAATGTGGATCAGACTCCCAGATGATCTCATGAGCTACCATCCTGAATGAATCCCGCATAGCCCATGCCATCTCCTTAGAGAAAGTCCCCATCATGTCCTTCATATGTGTTCAGAACAGATCTGTAATGACCTCATGGATTTCCTTCCAAAAACTGTCTCTATCACAATCCTGTCTGTGAAGACTGATAGAGAAATGTGAAGGCTGCCAGCCTAGCCATATAGAATTTTATCGATAATTCTATAATTTGAAAATATGAATGTTGAAATACAAGCTTGTCTTCTTAAATGAAAGAAATACTACTACATGTGGAACTGGAAATAAATGTGACAACAGTGCACTCTACTGACCAAAGTAAAGCCTGTGGTGATTCTTTGAAGTGAACAGTGGTGCCGAAAAAGCTAGATGGAGGCTTCCTGCCTATTGTTATAAGGCTAACGTTAATGACCAGAATTTACATGTGTAATGTCCTTTATTGCTGTAAGTGTAAAAGAATGTAAATGCAGTTTCTGTCAGCCTGGAAACACCAGGAAAGTGTAAAAGATGATGTAATGTTTATCAGAACTGCAGTTTCAATTTAAACAGTGAGAACCAGAGATTATTAAGCATTTTTGTCTTGATAGCCAACTCATCAGCACTCTGCCTGTTGTCGCATGTAAGTTATCTTAGATTTGTGTTTTCTTTTAGAGAGCTAGAAATTAGAAAGTTTAGACTAAGTGTTTTTCAGTTATGTCAGAACTGTACTACTGATTTATTTTAAGTATTTCTGTGTGATCTGTGAACTCTCTTGACTAGCACTGACTGTGTAGTAGAAAGTATTGTCTTGTGGTTTTAATTATTTATTATTAAATATTTTAAAACCATTTAACTGTAGCTGGTTTGTGTAGAGATAAGTTAAGCTCTAGAGTACATTGCATGTATATAAAGATCATGTACCAGGTCACTCTAATAAGCTTTGAGACTGTTTAGTCATACTACCAATTGGATAATAATATTGCACAGTAAGAATTTGACCCCTTTTAAGGGCATTTGAGTAGCTGATAATTATTAGCTGGGTGGTGGCAGTGATTTCTACCGTGTAGTCTGGATAAAAGGGTACAGGTGGAGAACCTGTGCCAGCCTTTCCCAGGGACACGAAGCACTGGTTGGACAGAGAGGGTGCTGGAGATTTTAGCTTGCCCAGCTAGTCTGACATCTGGACCCTGTAGCTGTGCCAGTGGGGAGTCTTATTGGGGACCTGGGGATCGTGGGAGCAACCAGCCCTGGACTGACTGTGATCTCTGTGTGCTCTTAAGGGAAATTGCACTTTACTGTGTGTATTTGTTATCTTTTCCTCTCATATGAGATGCCCTCTCTGGTGTTAGTGGTGAGGATTGAGGCTCCTTGATTGCTGGCCAGGGCATGGGCATCACAGTGTTGACATCTCCTCTGGAGTGCAGGCAGGATGTCTCAGGCAAGGGGTCCAGTTGCCTCATCATCATCATCATCATCACTGTCCACATCATACTTGGAAGAATCTGTCAGTGGCCTCACACTTACACGTTGTTGTCTTCACCTCAGCAAATGTCCTTGCGTACCATGCTTTGTAAAGATTAATTGAAAAACACAACAGAAAATAAAAGAATGTATCTACCATGCAGAGCATTCCCATGAATATCATAGCACAGCACCATATTGTTATGATGACAATTTACACAGGGACTAAGACATATCCATTATGGACAATGTTACCTTTGACTCTACATGTCATATTTCTAAAAAGGACAACAATATTCTTTCCTGACCAATTTGTTATGCTTAGACACACACATGGGTCATTAGCTTTGAAAAATACATGAATGTTCAAATAAACATATTGTGCTGTCTCCATTCAAGTGATTTATGTGAACAGCCACAACATGACAAAATGAGGGGAAAAAAGATATCTGACAATATTGTGGACAAGAGGGAAACCATATGGCATACTTCTGAGACAGGCAACATGATGTACACATCAATATAATGAGTACAACACTAAAAACAGAGTAGCATTAGACATATCAGAGTCTACTATATATGTTAATAACAGTATTGCATGTGTATAGCTGTATGCATTATCTGCAAAAACAATCTAGAATCAGTAGTCTGAAAAACAAAAAATTGTGAATATTCTTGGTGGTAATGAACTTCCAGAATCAAATGGGTACCTGCTCAAATGTCAGTCAACCTGAGCTATAACAGACCTGCTCAAATGTCAGTCAACCTAAGCTATAATAGTGTTTAAAAAAACAGGTTGGAGACAGATGCAGTACCACTGTTAACATACAGGGTGTGTTGATTATGACCTGCTCCAATTAAACCATTACCTGCTCAAGTGTCAATCAGCTTAGAATATAATAAAGTACAGTTTTGTACCTACCATAAATGTAGATGTTCGAGGATCTCCATTGCTGCAGTCCTGACATATGGGTACTCCGCTGTCCACCATCGGCCCGAATACCAAAGGGCTAGAACCGGCGTCGGTCATCGGCGCTCGAGACTGACGTAAGTACATGTCAGTACAAATGCGCATGACCGACGCCATAACCTCAGTCTTTCTTGCCTCAGACGTCAGAATGCAAAAAACACCACCCAAACCCCCACTCTAAAAAGAAAAAGGGGAAAGGAGGGAGGGAAAATTGGACTGCAGCAATGGAGATCCTCGAACATCTACATTTATGGTAGGTACAAAACTGTACTATGTTCTTCGTCTCTCATTGATGCAGTCCTGACATATGGGTAGAATCCCAGAGCAACGGAAAAAAGGGAGGCTGGTCAACTAAATAGCATTAGGAGCTGCAGACATGCCCTGTAAGACTGCAGTGGCAAACCCAGCCCTAGACCTAGAATAAAGAGGTAAATGATAATGCTTTGTAAAGGTATGTACAGAACTCCAAGTAGCTGCTTCCAGAATGTCTTTAGTAGCTACCCCTCTCAAAAAAGCAGTAGATGTGGCCGTAGCCCTAGTAGAATGAGGCCTGATCCCAACTGGAACCTCCTTTCCATGATGAGAGTAACAAAAAGCAATACAATGGCCAATCCACTTGGAAATAGTTTGTTTCGAGACAGCCTTCCCTCTTGAAGTCACAGCAAATGAAACAAATAATTGTTGAGATCCTCTGAACTCTTTGGTTCTGAACAAATAATACCTTAACTGCCTATGTACATCCAAAGAATGCAAAACTTTTTCCCCTTCATTTTGGGGGTTAGCATAAAAAGTAGGCAAATGTATAGATTGGTTCAATGCCACATTAGAAATCACCTTAGGCAGAAAAGTAGGATTAGTACGTAAGGAAACTCTGTCCTGGTGAAAAATCAGAAAAGGTTCCACTGCCATGAGGGCCTGTAATTCAGATACCCTTCTAGCAGAAGTAACAGCCAATAAAAAAGCAGTCTTCCAAGACAACAACTTCAATTCAGCCGTAGCTGCAGGTTCAAAAGGAGGCAGAGTCAGTTTTTCCAAAACAAAATTAAGATCCCAGGTAGGAGTAGGAGCCCTCCGTGGGGGTCTTATATTCTTTGCCCCTCTAAGAAATTGTTTAAGCAATGGATGTGAAAATAAAGGAGGGTCACAATCATAGTGAGCAGAAATAGCAGCAGCATGCACTTTTACAGAAGAGAAGGACAAACCCTTGTCCAATAAAATAGTCAAATATTGCAATGTACAACTCAAATTAGGCAATGTGACATCAAAGCCTTTAGCTGAACTCCAAAGAAAAAATCTCTTCCATTTATCAGCATAAACTTTTCGAGTACTAGGACGCCTGGCTTCCAAAATAACATCCAAAACTTGTTGAGGGAGCTGAAGGCCCTCCTTCTCTAAAACAGAATGCGCCAGGCCGTCAGGTGTAGGGATTGCACCCTGACATTGAGATAATGATTGTTTTCCTGAGACAATAAGTGAGGAATCCATGGCAACGGCCAAGGTGTTCCCTGAATTAGGCTCCTCAACAGAGGGTACCAATGCTGACGAGGCCAATCCGGTGCTATAAGGATCATGCAAGGTTTGTCCCTCTTGACTTTCAACAGCACCCTTGGAAGAAGAGGCAAAGGAGGAAAAGCATACACGTGAAGGTTGCTCCAACTGAAGGATAGTGCATCTATTTTCCAGGCTTTTGGATGAAACAGCCTTGTGCAAAACAGTGGCAGTTGGAAATTCAGAGGAGAAGCGAACAGATCTATGTCTGGAGTTCCCCAAGCCCTGGTCAACTGAAGAAATACCTGAGGGTCCAATTTCCACTCGTGAGGATCCACAATCTGTCTGCTCAGAACATCCGCTAAAGAATTTTGTGCTCCTGGCAGAAACTGTGCTCGAAGAGTGATGTGCAGATTCAAAGCAGTTTCCCATAACAGCATTGCTTGTCAGCAAAGAGGGTAAGAATGAGTTCCCTCTTGCTTGTTGATGTACCACATGACAGTTGTGTTGTCTGTTTGAATCAACACCAGTCCTGGTTGAAGTAGGCTTTTGAATCCTTCCAAAGCAAATTGAACTGCCAGCATCTCTTTCATGTTGATATGCAAGTGAAGTAGCTCTGGGGGCCAAAGGTCTTGAATCCATTTTCCTCTGAAATGAGCTCCCCAGGCTGACTCCGAGGCGTCTGTCGTTAATATCTGACTTGCCTCTGGTTGGGTCACAGAGAGCCCCTTGTTTAGGTGACATTCCTGAGCCCACCACAGAAATTCTTTCTGAATGCAAGGTAGAATCCGAATGACAGTGTCCAAATCGTGGCTGTGTTGAGTCCAAACGCTTTTGAGATACCATTGTAACTTCCTCATATGCAGTTTGGCATTGGGAAGTACTAGAATGCAAGATGCCATGAACCCCAAGGCTTGCAGGACTGTCCTTGCAGTCAGCCTGGACATTACTGAGAGCTGTTGGAAGTATAGGTGAAGATTTCTTTGTTTGTCCGGGGTAAGAAATGCCATCTGAGCAGCTGTATTCAGTCTCACACCCAGAAAACACATCTCTTGTGAGGGTACTAGACTGGACTTTATTTCATTCACAGAATACCCTAGGCATCTGAAAACTGTCATTACAAACTGCAGATGTCGAAGAAGTTCATGCTTGCCTTGAGCCAGAATCAAACAGTCGTCCAGATAAGGATAAATTTGAATCCCTTTTAATCTGAGAAAAGCTATTACTGGAGCCAGGACTTTTGTGAATACCCTGGGCGCAGTAGACAAGCCAAAGGGCAATGCAGAGAACTGATAATGCAAATTCCCATTCCAAAATCTCAGGAATTTCCTGCAACTGGGCCTGATAGGAATGTGAAGATAGGCCTCTTTGAGATCCAGAGTCACCATCCAGTGATCTTTGCCCAGCATAGGTAACAGCTGCTGCAGTGTTAACATCTTGAATTTTGGAATTTCCAGAAAGGTGTTTAGAATGGACAAATCCAGAATAGGTCTCCAAGTATTTCCTTTCTTTGGCACTAAGAAAAGACGGGAATAAAACCCTGTGCCTCTTTCTGCAGAAGGTACTTCCTGTATTGCTCCCAACTGAAGCAGAGAAGAAATTTGTGCCTGTGCTTCCAGTCTTTGCTGATGAGGCACATCCGGCATACCTTTGAAAGGAGGGAATGTGTGAAAATAAAATCGGTAGCCTCGATTTATTATGTTCAATACCCATTTGTCTTGGGTAATCAAATGCCAATTTCTTTTGAAAAGTCCCAGTTTTCCTCCTAGAGGAGCTGCCAGCAAGGCAGAATCCGGCAGCTGAAGACACAGGTCATTGGGACTGTTTCCGAAAGGACTGACCCCTGCCCTCCCCAGCAGAAGGGGTAGAAGAACTCAAAGTCCTAGAAGTAACAGGGCCCTGAGAGGAAGCCCTACCTCTACCTCGCCTCGACCTGCCCCTAGATTGATAATCCGAAGAGGGGAAAGACCATCCCTTAGCAGGCCAATTCCTACTGAACTTAGGGGGCTGAACCTGTAAAAAGTCCTTAACTGTCTGCATAGACTTAGCCTTGTCCTCCATTTTTTTCAAAACTGATTCTACAGGAGGGCCAAAAAGAACATCAGATTGCAGAGGAGCATCCATAATTCGAGCCTTAACATGCTCTGACAAGGTCTGATCTTTAAGCCAAGCATGCCTGCGAACAACTGAACTAGTAGCAGCCACCCTGGAAGAAGCCTGTAAAGCATCAAAACCACACTGCAAAGAATGCTTACCAACCTGGTCTGAAGCATGCACAAAATCCTGAAGCTCCTTACATTCAATACCTTTGGCTAAAGCATCAACTTTATATTTCAATTGGCCCAGCAAATAATTTTGATACCTGAGCATATGAAACTGACAATTTAAAGCTCTCATAGCCAAAGTAGAAGAGGTATACAGTTTTTTACCCCACCTATCCAGGGCCCTAGCATCCTTGTCCAGAGGAACTGGATTCTTAACCACAGAAGCCCTAACACCTTTGGGACTTTGAGCAATAGTTTCTGGATCAGCCCTAGGACTTTTATACAAGTACTTGTGAGCTTCCGGAACCCTGTAGTATCTATCTGGTTTAACCGGGGCAGGAGGCAGAGAATCTGGGTTAAGGGCAGCCTCAGAAAATACATCCTGAACAACATCCAGTACAGGGGGAATAGCCAAGGGCCTATGCTGAGGCAAAAACAAGAATTCTCTAAGCCTTTTACGAGAATCCGAATAATCCTGGCCTTCCCATTTGAAATGTTCCCTCATGGAATGCAAAGTCTCAGAGAAAGAAAAATCTTCTGGAGGGGACGCAGAGGGAGTAGTGTCCTCAGCCTCCGAATCAGAATAGGGAGGGAAATCCTGAAGGTCTTCCACCGAGGAATCTGACTCATTGGAAGACTGAACCAAACCCTCCAACTCTGTCTCTACCCTGGGCCTCTTCTCAGGGGGGGGCATAGAACCCCTAATTAAAGTAATCAAATCTTCAGCCATCTTTAACATGTGCTTCCTAGGAGCTGGACCCTGGGGATAAGCACCAGCAGGGGCAGACTTAGACTTAGAATGGGCTTTGCCTTGAGAAGGAGGAGGCCTAACCAGCCTATGAGGGGAGGGAACCACTGACAACAGAGAAGCACCCTCAGCCTGGCCTAACACAGGAGAAGCCACTTCCTGCAGTAACAAAGGCTCCCCTTGAGACTCTGGTAAACTGTCAGAAGGAGCCGCTGAAGCAGTCAGTGGTTCTACAGAACCGACATCCGGAGTGGACGCCTCATCCTGTTTGGACCGCAAAGACTTATCTTTGCGTTTCTTAGAAGAACCAGTCGTCGGAGAATCCGACGGCATGTTATAATTACAACGTTTACCAAACACCAGCCTAGCACAGTCCAACCGACGTTTAATAGTACGCTTGTTAAAAGTAGCACAAAAGTGACACCCAACAACGTCGTGCTCGGGCCCTAAACAAGGAATGCAGAGTGAATGGTAATCCCTATGAGGAATCTGTTTCCCACAAGAAATACAGTTATTAACTTTTTCTGACATCCGTCAATACTGAGGCAAGAAAAAGACAAAAATGTCCCCAACGGGGTACTTAGCCCAACTTGGTCTCCGGTCTGAAACTCGAAAACCGACAATTCCAGAACGCCGAACGGCACTTGCAAATTCTGCTTCTGCTTAGGACCATGCGGCAAGAAAGACTGAGGTTATGGCGTCGGTCATGCGCATTTGTACTGACATGTACTTACGTCAGTCTCGAGCGCCGATGACCGACGCCGGTTCTAGCCCTTTGGTATTCGGGCCGATGGTGGACAGCGGAGTACCCATATGTCAGGACTGCAGCAATGGGAGACGAAGAACATCAGTGGACTGTAGATTTAAGTTCATGATATACATACAATAATCAACATACCTTTCTCCCTCTGCTGCTCTTCAAGCCTATACATCTGCTCAATGTACATTGCTGTGTTCTGATAGCAATCCTCATTGTCAGCAATAAAAAAATGTTAAAAATGTATTCCTCAAATAACAATGATATACATTTTTTAAAAATAATTTGTAGAGTCTTTTCTGAAAGACATTAGATAAACACAATATTCAACATTTCTACATGCAGGTGTTAACATCTTTGAACACAGACTAAAGGACATGAGATTCAAACCTGCAACTACACTTTACATGCAAACTTTAATCCTAAGGCCTATCTGCATACCTAACAACACAACTATAAAAGCCATCATTTGCAGGCAGTGAAAAAAGTTAATGTTATGACATCATCTTGATAAGGGATGGTATACTAATAATGATATTGGCTTAGGATTGCAAAGTATGAACATGTGTCACTCATGCAGCTAAACAATTTAAAAATTGCATTCATGTCAGCACTGTGTTCAGAAAAATTAATAGTAATTGAGAGCATCTATTCCTCAGACAGTCTGACAGTGTCATGTAACATCCAGCTTCTATGAATAGAACTATACATGTTGGAATAAATTATGGGCAGAGAAAGCTATGTGTGAGGACCATAATTCTTTGTTAACTTGCACATCACTAGTTAAATACAGCCATCTTCTCTGGTCTTCATTTCAACTGTTAGTGTGACCATTTCAATCCTTCAAAAGTAGAGGTTGATTTTGTGCTACTATTGACTTTGGTATTTCATGACAAAACATACCTTCATAGCATTTTTAAGAAGTATAAAATATGAACCTAAAATTTGCTCAGATATATAGCAGGATTTATCAAGATATACTGCCTCTGTTGTTAAATAACTGATGTTAACAGAATGTTACAGTGTGGCTACATCAGTCAGAATTTGACAAATAACTGAGTCAACAACATTTAAAATATACATTAATATCAATAAGTGTAATATGCTTTGGTAAATTAATGCTATGGGTATATCAAATCAATATAACAGTTTAAGATACGTGCCCCTATCAAGATTTGAACACACAGCACGATTAATGTAGACATGCTGGTCTGTTTCCTTACATGCTGAGTGAACTGTCAGTACATGCTGCTTATAAACAAACAGGTACTGCTCTCCAAACTCTGTTCTTCAATAACTGATGTTATCTGGCCATTACAGATTACAATGTTATTCATAGAAATTCAAAGACTTCATCTTCAAGTCGTTACCATGCACAACAAAAAACTTAATATAAAGTATTGTAATCTGGTTTGTAAATAAATTATATAGGTGAAGTTAACAGGTTTCCCCTATGTGGTTTGGAACTCACAAGATGCCCAAATTTAGACATGGTGGCCAGTTGCTCTACAGGCTGAGCTAACATTCAACAAGGCTATCACTGTAGAAAACAGGTACTGCAGGTGTTTAGTAGAAATCCTACAATAGACAGAAGAGAAGACTACTGAACATGCATACAGTTTTAACACCTCATATATTGAAGACATAGCAGCTATTAACACATAACTGAAAACATATGTTTAAGCAATGGTATGAGCATTAATGTTTAAATTAAATAAATGTGCCTGTGTACTTGTTCAGAAAGAATTATGTAAGATATATACATGTTTGTCTTCCAACTTCTAATGGTCAAATAGGTGATACAATGGGAATATAATGGAAAACATTGAGATTCACAACCATAGGAGGCCTATGCTCTGTCAGTATCTGTGATGCATGACAACAGAGACAATGTGAAATTAAGTAATTTGTTGTAAAACGTATGTACGTCTGCAAAGGACATAGTTATGGATATTATTCAGTTATTAAATAAAATAACAACATGGGTCTCAAACCCATAGTTAAGAGGGATATACTTAGGAGGTCCACTCAATTATCCCCACAAGCTAATTCTCACAATAGCTAATCGATGTTTATAAAAACATCTATCTGATATATATGGTTCGAAGAAATATCTGTAAAATCCACAGCAATTCTCAGGTATACCTAGAATATTGGTACTTACTGTAGGGATCTACAGGCTACCTCTTCACCTTGTCGACCATCCTCCTAAGTTCTGCTGCATCCCTGCAATGGAGGTCATCACAGAGGTGATGAACCTGCACTTCATTGTGGTATCCCTGTTCTCAGTCAATGGTCCTTTGTGATCTGGTTCCAGACACTGATCATTGCAAAGTTCCTGGGCCTGGCTCTCATCATCTGATCTAGTCCAGCATACACTGTCAACATCTGGATCATCTCCTTATCATCTCAGCCTCCTCAAAGTAGCCAGCATAATCCTTAAGTAGATGAAATCTGAAAAATACAAAACACAGAAATGCACACTGAGGTCTCACCTAGTTCACAGTTAGCAATGGTGTGATAAGTAAATGTATCAAAATCAATATTTAAAAGTCGCACTGATGTCATGTTCTAAAACTAGTGGAAGATAACAGACACGTGTCACACATGGTACCATTTAATGATACTTATTTGAGTGTTTACGTGGTACACCTGGGTGTTTCAGTGCATAACAGCAATTTATGCTGATGTGTGCAAATGAGATTCCAAAAACTTGAATTTTAATTAACCTCATTTTTTATGTATGGGGCAAATGATACTTAGCTGGGTGCACACAAAGTGCACTTTAATTCTGTGATTCTCAGTGAGAGGTACATTGGCAAATGATAGAATTTCTGTAATGGGAATTAGTACATCTGTTAAAGATAATCATTTCAAAAGATAGATGTTTTAAGTTTAGTTAACATTTGTTAACTGGGAAAGTCAGACTTGCAACTAAGCCAATTTTCAGCAGAGGCCCGGGGAGAAACACTCTAGATGCATGCCTTTGTAACATGGGAGGAAACTGAAGTACCCAGAGAAAATCTACACGAGTGCAGGGAGGACATGCAGATTCCACACAGAAGGCACTCCAGTTGAGAATTAAACTGAAGAACCTCTTGCTGTGAGGTGACAACGCTACTGCTGCACCACTGCACCATCCAAAATTTACACCCCTACCAAGTGCTGAACCCAGGACCTTGTCAATTGCAGCAAAGTGTATTAGTCTACTAGGCCAACTCAGCTCATAAGTCATGTTTATAAACATTTTAAGGTTAACAGAAATTGTTTAAAGTTTCTGGAGTCATGTTGCTTGAAATTTATGCATACAGGTGGTGTACTTCTAAATAGTTTAGTTCAGTCCCACATGCAGTTGTATTGATAGACTTCCACTGCAAATGATAACAGTATGTGGCGAAGAATTTACGGCTCATCCTCAAAACTGGCAATTCCTTGCACTCTGTGGTCTAACTTAGGAAACCTATGAATTACAACACTATCTTTATCTAGTATGTGATATTGAAGAATACCTTTCAACTGTACATATTTTTGCAGTATGTCCAGATTTTTGCCTCATATTTTTGGTCCATGTTTCATGAAATTGTGTTTTTTTCTGGCAAATTATTGCCAAATCATTTAAGACTGAAGTTAGAAAATAATGACAAACATTTAAGTTTCAGACTTCATGTCCTTCAGAAACTTCATGCTAATGCAAAACCTGTTATTTTATCAACTTTCTAAGTTTGTAAGAACAATATTTGTCCCTATTTTTTGGGCCTTTGTCCCACTTTCATTTATGTTTTTTTCCAGATTTCATGCTCTAAGACGTTGAGAGGTATGATGTTGATATTATGGATATTTCTTAAATCATGTTTCCTACAACAGTGTTAAAACATGTGCTGTTGCTGTTATGGATATCTCTTAAATCATGTTTCCTACAACAGTGTTAAAACATGTGCTGTTGCTGTTATGGATAGCTCTTCAATGATCCTTCTTAACAAAGATGTTATCACCACTGGGTCATTATATTATGGGTCTGTACTGCGTACAGATCCTTAGGGATTCTGATGATTTCCATAAGTTGTTTAATTGTTAAATGATGTAGTATTTTAATGTGAAATGTAGGCAGACTCAGGTGCCATGATATTGTTGTCTTTAAAGCTTATATGTACATGAACTGTACAGATATTACAAGCTATGTTGGTTTTATCAGTGTTATGTATGAAGGCATTGTTGTTACTTTTGACATGCCATGTTAGTATTTCTCACAGACAGTGTTATACAGATCTTTGCATTGTGCAGGAATGTATAGGGTCTATGTTGACATATACTGTTCACAGAATCAAATGCATAAATGTGCTCAACCATCAATATTATCACTTGTACATCAATGTTATTTAGATGGCTAACTGTCCTAGGTGTGACAACTTCTCAAACCAGGAAAACGAAATCATAACTTATGCTCTCCACCTACATGGAAGGAGGCTCCTAGGCCATTCAGGTGATAGTGTTTGGAGAAATGAGATCTGAATGGATCTCATCAACATGATCAATGCAGTTAGGAGACACAACTGGTCCCATGAGGCCTGTAGACAATACTACTCGGACATGATTCTTCATGCAGCTAACACAGTGACACATTATGAGAGACTGACAGATGCCAAGAGTGGTAGACCACCACTGACTCACAAGTACACCAAAATTCTTTTGGCTTCAATGCATACAGCAATAAGGCAGTGATGAATCCCTGGTGGTGGGATTGAAGCTGGGGTTCCAGGATGGACATGTATGTATTTATGTCCATTACAAGGATGTGTATTGTGACAATCAGTGCATATTGCTGCAGCATGCATATTCATGTATTGCTGTTTATGATTTACAGCAACAGAGGTGAGTCATGAACACATTTCCACATGGGGTGAGGATGATGAATGTAAGTATCATTACATGTACTGGTACATCTGAGTTACAAATAGAGAAGTGCAAATAACATTTATAATGTTTTTGGCATTAATATTCACAGGTCCATCTACTATGGGCCTACAGCAGGGAGCAGCAGGTGAGTGTCTCTATGCTGTTCTTGTGCACGCTACCTCTTTAGTGCCTCTAATTTATTTCATGGCACTGCTATTTCCTTTTATATTGTTGTTTGCCCAACACTGAACATTACAGGTACTACCAGTGGAGGGGTAGGTCACAATTATAAAGTGCAAAAAGACCAGATATTTGCTGTGACATTGTCAAGCCTTTCAACAATGCGTAGCATGCCTGTTGCTTGACATTTTTGTCTATATTTGTCAATACAGGCCCTTCTGGTGTACAGTTGAACGTCCATCACATAAGTATTTGCAGCCCATATTGCTGTGTTGTATACGTGATACTGCCAGGATTTTTTTTGCTAAATAAATGATTGTGCTGTCTTTCTCTTTACTTTCCCACTGCATGATCTACAGTAGAACCACAACATCCCCACAGCAGGAGTCCTCAAGTGCACATATGAGTGGTATGTGTATGTCACACATTCTGTATGTTTTACCTGTGTTCACCTGGTTAATGGTGTGAATGACGCGATCTGTAATATTTTTTCCCTACACTAGTTAAATTTCACCTCAGTGGAACAAGAACATCATCCCATGAGTGTTTGCTAGGTGTGTTTTTATTTTTTTTTTTTCAAAACAGGTTTATTGTTTTAACATATAAGAGAAATATCATAACAATTTTATACAAGTAATTAAAAATAGGTATTATTATAATATTCAACAAAATAACTAAAGTATTTACAAAGACATCCACTACAATCAGATCAATTAATTAAACTAAAATACCATGCTATTGAAATTAAAATTTTTTAACAAATTTTGTAAATTATCCCATACAATAAAATAAGATGTTTTTCTATTTGTTCTAGTCCTAATTGTGTTTATTTCCATATGGCACACTATATTCATAACATTTTTAAATTCATTGAATGAAGGAGGTGTATCTGAAATCCAATTTCTAGTTATTATTTTCCTAGCCACTGCTAGAATAGACCATAACAAGGGAAGCTTAACCTTTTAACACTTTGAGGTACAGGTGTGTTGAATAATATAAGAGATTTAGAAATAATGAAATTATCTGTAAAAAGAGCCTGCAAAAATTCATTAATTGACTTCCAGTATTCTTTCAATTTTATACAGTCATAAAACATATGAGCCCAGTCAGCATTAATTTCTACATTACATCTCTTACATAGATTATCTTTATTATTTATTTTATTCATCATCAAAGGTGTATAAAAAGATCTATATAAAAATTTCCATGTATAAAGTCTCCAGACAATGGAAGACGTAGTTCTATAAGCAGATTCCAATATATATTGTTTATCTTGTTGATTTGGTGGGTCCCCATTAATAGAAGTGAAATAATTCCAGTATGAATCTACACTGTAAAAAGTTTCTTGTCTGATAACCTTATGTATGTATGAAAGTTTACCTTTATCAGAAACTTTATGTTGTAAATTTAATATCAAGTAATCAATCAGTGTTGGAATAGATTCTTTAACAGTTATAGACATTAAATCTATTTTATTAATGAGATGTTGTCTAAAGGTCTGAACCTCTAACCAGCAAGTTTCTCTTAGATCAAATTCTTGTTTTAAGAAATCTAGATTTTTAACTTTATTATCAGATATCAACTGATACCAGTACTTTAGATCATTATCTATAGCTAAATGAGTTCCTTCAGATGTAGATGACAAAAGCATACCCTGAGTATACATTATAGGAAATACAATAAAATTCCATTCCCTATACTTAGGGTGCATGAATATAAAGTTACGATAACTAATAATAATATTTAATGGGTAACAAACCATATGTTTAGGTGTAATAGGTGAAGTACAAAATTCCTTTAGTAACCATAACATGGAGTTATTTACAATCATATTTTAATGTGTTAAGGAGATTTTCATGAAGTGTATACTAATTAGCTCCCAATAATCTTTCCATTTTGTGACATATGACTGATCTATTAATAAAGTAATAACTTTTACAATAGAAGAGATAGTATATAAATTAAAGTCTGGAAAAGAAATACCCCCTTGAGACCAGCTATTAGTATGTTTCTTTAATGCAATCCTAGGTCTATTAGGTGCCCATAAGAAATTTAACATTAGTGTGTTCAGTTTCTTGATAATTATTTTTGTAGGTGGAAGTATTATTGATTGTATTAAGTATAAAATCTTGGGGAATATTATCATTTTAATAATTGTAAGTCTCTCCTCCATAGTAAAAACATATTATTCCAGGTATTAAAAAGATTTTGTATATTAAGAAAACAGGGATTATAATTATTATATATAATAGATTTAATATCTTTAGATAGTAGTATACCTAAATAAGTTATCTGACCTGAATTGGGTACATATTTAGTAAAATCACTAATGAGAATATTTTTCGTGTATATATAGGTAGTATTTTAGTTTTTTCTTCATTGAATATTAAACCAGAAATACTTTTAAAATTCATCATGTTATCAAATAGAGACTGTATAGAAGAATTAGATCCTGCTAATGTAATTAGAACATCATCTGCAAAAAGTTGAATTTTGGATGTTGTATTTTCATCTATTTCAAAACCCTCTATGTCAGTACTGTTTCTGATCAAATTAGCCCAAGGCTCCATTACTAAAGTGAATAATAGTGGAGAAAGTGGACATCCTTGTTTTGTACCTTTAAGAATGGGTATTTTTTGTGAAACATATGTTCCTACCTTAATATAAGCCAACGTTCCTTTTTATAAATGTTCAATTAGATTTACAAATGTATCCGAGAAGTTTGTGCACTTCATTAAGGTAAACAGATAGTCCCAACTTACTGAATCAAATGCTGAACTTATATCAAGACTAATAAGTGTTAAATCTTTCTTTTTCCTATTTGCAAAATCTATTAATGTTAAAGTTCTTCTTATATTATCAAAAGTATTTCTATTTACAATGAAGCCTGTCTGATCTATATCTATAATGCCGGGAATGATTGTCTTCAATCTATCAGCAAAGATATTCATAAACATTTTATAATCAACATTAAGTAATGAGATGGGCCGATATGAAGAACATCTAGTTGGATCTTTATTAGGTTTTAAAATTGGCGAAATAAATGTATATTGCCAAGATGGGGGGTTATTAACTCAGTTTGGGCGAAAATAAAAACATTATGTATTAATGAATATGTATTTTTAGAAAGGATTTTATATATCTCTGGTATAATACCATCATTACCCGGTGCTTTGTTTGATTTAAGCTTATTTATTTGTGTAATAACTTCTGTATATGAAATACCCTTGTCCAATAGTTTAATCTGTTGTTTATTAAGCTTTTTATTCATATTTGTGGTTATAAACTCCTTTATTTTATCTT
>NC_056733.1:961014365-961024365 GCF_019279795.1 Protopterus annectens | reverse complement strand
CATAAGGCCAGGGACCCTCTTTAAGATATTGGCCTCCCAATATCCCATGACATAGTTTGCCACTCCAGCCCCACAGGGGGAGCCCATCACCACACCCCTTTTCTGTAAGAAAAATTCACCATTAAAGGTAAAATAATTACTGGTCAAAACAATTTCCAATAACTCAGTGACCAAATCAACTTCTAATTTTGAAGCCCCAAGGTCCTGGAGCATAGACCCAATCCACTCCACCGCTTCGTGGTGCGGTATAGAAGTGTATAGGTCTATGACATCTATGGTTAAAAAGTTATTACCGCTGTTATATGGGGTACAATTAATGCTATCCAGAAACGACCACGAGTCCTTACATATACTTGGAATGCCTTTAATATATTTATCAAGTATATTTGTAATAAGCTTCGAGCAAGGATACGTGATAGAGGACCTGCCGTCAATCAGTGCCCTCATAGGGGGATTGTTAATACTCTTATGAATTTTAGGGATTCCGAACATGACAGGAATTTTTGAACAATTGATATCAATATAATTATACAAGTTCATATCAATTTTTCCTGTCAGGAACAGATCCCTAAAATAACCCCTGATTCTCTGGGTACTGCCATTGACTTCACTTTTTGAAGATTTTATATAAGCATCAGTCTCAAGTAACATAGACATCTTTTCATTATATGTTGTATTGTCAAATATCACTAACCCACCACCCTTGTCAGGTTTTAATACCCGTACAGGCAACCGACTTATCTCATCCAGTAGTAACATCTGTTCTTTAGTAATGTTGGAATGTTTAAAACCTTTATTATTCCAACATAATCTTGGACACATTGATCCTGGTACTAATATGGGTTCTGAAGGGTTTTCCCCTAGGAATGAAGTGAGTGCCACAATAACATCAAGAAGTGTAGAATGTGACTTTTCCTTGAGTTTTGTGACTACTTTTAGTAATAATTCTAAAGGTATTTTGGACATCATACGAAAGAATTGGCATCTTATCTCTTCTAATGTACTCCTGGTTGAAAAATTAGGCAGTGAACCTAGATTCATATTTAAAAGATCAAACAACCTCAAGGAATTACTACAAAGGGATGCACCTCAGGGTACATTCCATAAAAGGAAGGGTATGTTTAGATGCGGTTTCTGCAAATTTTGCATAAATGTACGTGTTGGTGAGACATTTCAGGTCAGGGACAAAAAGTATGACATCAGGTTTACCCTCAACTGTGAGAGTAAATCTATCATTTACATTGCCATGTGTAACTGTTGCCAAGGGTTCTACATTGGGAAAACGGACAGGCGTGTCCGGGACCGAATGTATGAACATCTGTATGCGATTAGGAATGGAAAAGATGAAAACGCATTAGCAAAACACATAGCTTTGAATCCAGGTCATAGTTTTCAATTCATGGCCATTGACCATGTACCACTAAAAGTCAGGGGTGGCCCTACCTCACTGATTTTGGAAAATCGGGAGCTGGAATGGCAGTTACGTTTAGATGCATTTAGTCATCCTGGGCTGAATAGTAACTGCAATATAGCTCCTGTTCTAAAATTGAAAAGTTATCTCAGATAGTTTCTGTCCCACTTGTTAGTAATTAAAGGTTTTCCTTATCTTCTAGAATGATGTTTAACTAGGCTCTCATTTTTCATATTATATATAGGGGTCAGCACTAGTTTTATATTTGGGACATATATCCATTATAAAATTTTTACTTTAGTTAGGTAATGTCCTTAATATACATTTTTTGTAGTCCAGTTAATGAACTTTGCCTTATAGCCATCTGCATTTTTTGTGGCTATATAGAGTTGATTTATTTTAGGCACAAGTTATAGTTAGTAGTTACCTGTGTTATAGTTCTGCATATTCTCATATATTCAGTAGGAGATGTGTTTCTCCTTCCTTGATTTTTTAGTTTTAAGTTAATTTACAATGTATATTTGTAGGGTATTTTTACCAGGTTTTTTAAAACTGTATTAGTTTTGGTATTGTTATTATTGAGTGCCTTGTAGGCATTTTTAAAAATAGTTTTAAAATGTTTATAAGACTTAAAAACTGCTGCCGTTGTCAGGAAATAGGAAGATGTCACTTCCTGGCTTGCCTGACTTAAACGGAGTGTTTGAATGAATTGTTTGTTTGTTATTACCTCTGAAGAAGCCACGGTGTTCCGTGGCGAAAACGCTCTGTTTGTGATTTTAAATAAATGCGTTAAGGATTTATCTGTGTGGGTTACTGTCGACAAGGATCCTCATACTTGTTTTGTTTTATTTCTATATATTAATAAAGAAAAGAAAAAGAGAGTAGAAAGTAAAAGGGTGTAAGGCAGAAATAAAAAAAAATGTAAGAGAAAGCTATAAGCAGTATATACAATAGAATATTACTTACTGTTTATATTAATAGAGTTAAAAATAAAACATATTATTTACTATTATTTAGTTCTAATTATTATTAGTTAAAGCATGACAGATTATTTACAAACAAGCAGGTGTGTTTTTATTTTTTATGCATCACATTTGTTATGTTAGTTGGCAATGTAAATAGATTGTATGGTTATGGTATGTACATTCCATGAAACATACATACAGTAGACTGAAAGTGAAGTCATTATTATTTGTAACATTGTAGTGAAATATACATGCCAAATGTGTTTGATATTCATCATGTGTGGGAAACAAAAACATGTTTGGTCAGCATGGATATTGTTGTGAAGTTCATCCTTAGATGCATCCTAGTTGTGTTCCTTTACTTACCAAGTAGCAGTCCCTCAGGTATTTTGCCTTCCTGGAATGCAGCTCTGGTCCATTTTCCCTCCAAATGGCAGGATCATGGACACTTCCAGGGAGTGTTGCCATGATATTTGTTATGCTGCCATCTGCTGCACACATAACTTGATAGTTGATGTATGGTCATCCTTTTCTCTTTATGTATTGGCCTACTTCTGGATGTACTGGTGTCTTGATAGGTAAGTGTGTGCAATATTTTACACCCAGTACAAGTGGGTAGTTTGCTATTTTGTAGAACTGGTGCATTACATTTCTCCAATCCAAGGAGGTGAAAGGGAAATGTATGTAGTCATCCATTTTGCTGCACATTGCTTCCAGGAATTTTGTCAGGATACAACTGGCAGCTATCTGTGATACTCCCTCAACATCCCCCTTATGTCTCTGGAATGTCCCAAATTCAAGTACACCCAGGCTGACGTACATTTTGGTTTCAAGGGAGTGGGGTTTTCTCTCATGGTCTGGGCAGGCATGTGTGGGACACACATGTTACAGATGGTCTGCATCAATTGTCTGTCTAGATAATATCTGTCAATTATTTGCTAGTCTGACAACTGGTTTAGTTGCAACCTTGCTCTGACTCTAGCTGGTACCTGTTGATTATCTGCTGATCTGACAGCTGGTTTAGTTGCAGCCTTGCTCTGATTCTAGCTGGTACATGTTGATTATTTCATGGTCTGTCAGCTGGTTTAGTTACAGCCTTGCTCTGACTCTAGCTGGTACCTGTTGATTATTTGCTGGTCTGACAGCTAGTTTAGTTGCAGCCTTGCTATGACTCTAGCTGGTCCCTGCTGATTATTTACTGCTCTGACAGATGGTTTAGATGCCCATTCGCTCTGACTCTACCTAGTACCTGTTGATTAAGAAAAATTCACACGAACTCGAGTCCAACAAATGAATAACAGCTCTAAGTACATAAGTTCAACAGAATCCACTGGATAGGTGAAATAACGAAAAGAAATCTATAAAATATTATTTATTATAAAAAAAACAATAAAATTCAAAGGTTTAGCGCTTTCATCTAAAATAACTTGAAGTCTAAGTTATTTTAGATGAAAGCACTAAACCTTTGAATTTTATTGTTTTTTTATAATAAATAATATTTTATAGTTTTATTTTCGTTATTTCACCTATCCAGTGGATTCTGTTGAACTTTAGTACCTGTTGATTATTTGCTGGTCTGACAGCTGGTTTAGTTGCAGCCTGGCTCTGACTGTAGCTGGCTGCCATCTAGGACACACAGCCACATCCTCATTTAAGGCTTGTGTCACTGCATCTGCTTGCAGTATATTACCTGCAGATTGCATTTTTATGTGCTTTTTTTCAGTTTTGCTAGATTTCACCATAATCCAGAGCATTTGCTTGAATTTCTTAGCATCCAGAGAGTATGCACACAAGATTTTAGAAATGGAGTTGGCATGGCTCTGCTGTTTGTCACATTGGCATTGTGCAGTGTGCACACAATGTGCTTTGGAATCACATTGGAGTGTGTGGAATCCTTAATTATCCTACACTAAAGCCTTAAGGACTTAGTCTACCTTCAGTATGCCTTCTGAAATCTCATCCGCACCACATGCACTGAAGTCTTCCTTTGGTGTGCTGCACTGTGCACAAATAGCTTCTGCAAGCTTTACAGAATCCAGCCCATAGATAAGGAAGAAATACAAATGATGGATGGCGCAGTGGTGCAGCGGTAGTGTTGTCGCCTCACAGCAACAGGTTCTCTGGTTCAATTTTTGGCTGGGGTTTCTTTTATGCGGAATCTGCATGTCCTCCTTGCATTCGTGTGGGTTTCCTCCAGGTGCTCTGCTTTCCTCCCCCGTTACAAAGACATATATCTGGAGCCTTACTCTCCAGGCCTCCACTGAAAATTGGTTTTGTTCCAAGTCAGACTTTTCTGGTTAACAAATGTAAAATAAATAAGACAATTGTGGAAAGGTCATGTGGGAATGAGATGATTATATAAGAATTGGACATCATGGTGTGTAAGTTATAAAGATAAATATAAAATGTAATTTGCAATGGCAAAGATTAAAAAGAAAAGAATGAAAGGAAAATATTAGGAAGTAAACGCACATGCTTTGGCAGGACTGATAAGTAACAAGAAATATTTTTTAAAAGAGAGTAAGAAATATATGAAATAAATCAAGAAAAGATTAAAATGTATTTATTTAAACAAATATATTTTTTCAAGGAAAAGAAGAAGCATTAGTACTTTATTTGAACGGTATAGTAAAGGAGAATAAAATGATAATAACAGAGTTAAAGGTCAGAAGTCAACAGGAAGTGATGAATGTTGTAAAACAGCACACAGAAGAAAAATTAAAGAAATTAAAACAGAGAAAAGACAAAAGCGGAATGTTAAAACAATTGACAGAACAAGATAATAAGGAATTAGAAGGTTGGAAGAACTGAATGATGTATTAAGAATGGTAACTCTAGGATCAGCAACTGGACCAGATAGGATAGAATATCATATGTATAAAAACATGTTAGACTGGCAGAAGAAATATTTTGTACAAGTGTTAAATGACTCATTGGAAGAAGGCTTTGGACAAAATGAAATATGTATTGGAGTTATGAAATTTATATGGGAAAAAAGGAAAAGGTTACATAAAAATTGAAGCTGATACGACAATAATTTTGATTATGACATATTCATGAAAATAGTAGAAATAGGATTGGATAATAAATTAAACAGAGGATACAATATTTGGAAGAAAAGGAAAGGGATTCAATAATTACTAATGATAGCAACCGAAACTTTACATGACATCATATATAGGAAGATGCAAACATGATGGTAAGTGACTTGAATAAAGCATTTGTTAAGATACAACATGACATTTATGGGATATAATTAAAGAATATAATTTATGAAAAGATCCAAAAGAACTGAAAGACTTTTGAGACAACATATAAGAATAATAGAATAACAGTGTTAGTGAATGGGTGATTAAGTCAGGAAACAGACAAAGAGTGGTAGAAGACAATGATGCCTTGTGAGGAATATTTTATTTGCATTAGTTATGGCTGCAGTGGTTAGTACATTAAATATGTCATCAAAGGTAGCGGAATATAGGACTTCAGAAGGAATTAGAATACCAGTTATGTTCACATATGTAGATGACATAGTATTGGTAACAAATAATAAACAATGGATGGAGGAAGTTATGAAAAAACTTAATAAATATCTGAAGATCATTGGTATGAGTATAAATTGAGATAACAGCAGAGGATTAGGGGAAGAAGAAAAGGCAGAGAATATTCAATTTAATATGAAGTAAATAAGGTATAACATTCAGAAATGAAATGTTAAAAATAAAGCAATGGGAAGATATAATACAGAGGAAGATGTTTATTTTGGAGAACTTATAAGCTGTCATATAAAAAGGTGTATTTAATAAATTTTGTTTGGCATATTTAACAAAAGTTTTTATGATTCCTGTAAAATATGAAAAAGAACTTATGACAACTATATTTTCATCCATATGGGGGTCTAGACTAAACCATGTAAAAAGAGGAATATTATATGTTAAAAAGAAGGAGGACTGATATTGACAAGTGGTGGTCTATGCAGCGTCATTTAATTTTTATAAAGTGCTAAAGTGGATAAAAGAGGGAAATAGTTCATTAATAAGTGTGATAAGGAAATAAACATAAAATGTGGATGATGAATAGATTAAAAGAGAAACAAAAGTACTGAATGGGAAAATGAAATAATATCAAGAGAAAATAATATTGTGGAAAATAATGATAAGTGAAAAAAAGATTACGTGGAATATGAATAGAAGCATTATTGAATCTATCCATGGGAAAATCGGGGAAGGAAAAAAAGTAAGACATTAAAACAGACCAGAATGGTGTAAAAAATATGAATTTTGTGGAGATTATCCATGAAATAAATTGCCAGCAAAAGCAAATATACCATACAAAAGAACAGAAAAAATAATTTGTAATCATTGTGATGAGGTTAAAACAACAGAACTTGTTTTCTTAAAATGTAGAAGGGTAAATAAATAATGGGAAAAGTTATGTGAAGATACCTACTTGCAAGGCATTAAGAAAATATAAAATATAAATATGGTAATGTTGAAATATGGATATTACAGAGGAAGGGAATTTGTAACACAAATAGAAAAATGTTTTATATAATTTGGACTACATGGAATGAAAGACTGAATGATATAAAATGTAATTCAAAATGGATATTAGCTGATGTATTTAAATATAAAATATATTAAAAATAAAATGTTGGTTATTATGGAAAGGTTGGGGCTCTTAACATGAATGCATATGTAAAGATGAAAATGTAAATAATAAATGACAGAAAGCAGACTGTAGGAGAGTGTAAATAATTATAAATACTGTAATATATGTGAATAATGTAAATAATGTATAGAATATAAGCAAT
Organism: Protopterus annectens; assembly: GCF_019279795.1. Taxonomy (NCBI): domain Eukaryota; kingdom Metazoa; phylum Chordata; order Ceratodontiformes; family Protopteridae; genus Protopterus; species Protopterus annectens. The sequence continues at coordinate 961,017,179 of NC_056733.1, read as the reverse complement.
GTGCTTAACAAAAAAACCCACACTTTTATAGTATCATAGTATCATAGAAAGTTACTAGGCTATTGGCCCTGAGGCCCTTAGAAGCCTAGCCAAGAATTTATCCCATGTTCAACAAGTCAGCACCCTATGGCATTGTCCAGCAAGGACATAGGTGGAATCCCAGGGGTGCATTTTCTGTTCCCCATCCAGTTATCCAGGTTGCGCTTAAAATAGGTTAATGAGATACTCTGCTTAATGTGGAGAGGGAGTCTATTCCACAAAAAGGGGAGTCTCTGGGACACAAATCTGTCCCACCAACAAGTCCTATAGACCAGGTTGAGGTCTCAGGTGTGGGTTACTTGAGTGGAGCATGACTTGTGGATATGTAGCAGTCCCATCAGAGTGGTGTCTGTGATTGCTTTGTATGCCAGACAGAGATCACCTCTGAGGAGTTTGTAGGAAACTGAGTAGAGGGAGAACTGAGTAGAGGGAGAGGGCTTTTAGATTATCTGTGCAGGGTAGATGTTTGAGGCCCTGGATTCTCTGGGTGAGGAATCTCTGTGGTCTCTCCAGCTGCTGCATGTGCTTTGTTTGGTACATGCTGAAAGGGGCACTATATTCAATAATTGGTCTTATTAGGGAAGAATACAAGGATGTTATGACCTCCTTGTCCCTGGATGAGATACCCTTACTAATGAGGTGGGCCATGTAGAAAGCTTTCCATACAATGGGGCAATATGGTGGTCAAAAGTCAGTTTGCTATCATGACTGATTGCGTGCTTAGTGCCTTATTATCATTGTGATAATTTGTGGGGACATCATTCTCCCCAAAAGAGATGATGCATTTTTTGGCATTCAGTTTAAGGCCATGTTTCTGGAAAAAGTCATTTGTTCGAGTGAGACCTTCTTGGAGAATGCCACATCACTAGGAGAGTTGATGACAGCACCCAGCTTGCAGCCATCTGCAAACTTGGTCAGCCATAGCCCACTAGATTTGGCCTGCACCTCTGAGAAATATATCCCAAACAGCAGATGCCCCAAGTCCGATCCCTGGGGTACACAACTTGTTATGAGTCTACTACTTGAGGTGGCTTCCCCTATTTTGAATAGGTGGGTTCTGTCAGTGAGCTAGTTTGCTATCCATCTGGTAACATATGTATTGATGCCTAGTTGAGAGAGTTTATTTATTATACCTGAGTGGGGAATAGTATCAAAGGCCTTGGCAGGTCAAGTTAGGTGGTGTCTTCCCCTCGTCTATGGCCTTGGTTACTGTCTCAAAGAAGTTTACCAAATTTAACAGGCATGACCTCCCTTGACAAAACCAAACTGTGTGGGATCAACTGTCTGGAGGTTGCCAATGTCCTTGTTAATGAGGTTAATGAGGTCCATGATAATCCACTCCATAGCCTTGCAGATCAGGCTAGTTAGGCTGATGGGTCTATAATTTCCTGTATCAGTGGATGCTCCACCTTTGTACAAAGTGATGACAGTAACTGTCCTCCACTCAGCTGGGACAAAGCCAGTACTCAGGCTGTGGTTGAATAGGGTGCCTAATGGTGCTGCAAGTTCCTGCCTGAGTTCATATAGGATGCAGTCTGGGATGTTATTGGGTCCCATGAAGGCTGTATTTTTTGCCTTTGAGAGGGCAGTGATGACTTGCTCCCTAGAGGTAAGGGGAGGGGGCAGGTACTGGGTTTGTCCTGTTTTACTGATGTGGGGGACAGAGGAATTAATTTTTCACTGAACCTGTCTGCCAGCAAGTTGGCTATATCTACAGGGTTTGTGTATGTGGTGTCCTTGACCACCACTTCTGAGCAGATCTGGGTACTTCCCTTGAGATTGCAGACATACGTGAAGAAGGCCTTATAATTGTCTCTAGCTGATGTGACCAGTTTGGACTTGATGTTTGCTTTGGAGGATTGCACTAGTGCTCTTATTTGCTTGTTCAGTCTAGAGGAAGATTGCTTCCAATTAAGCACCTACTCCTTGGGGCTAGACAGCAATTTTTTTTCCTTTTATTATAGAGTTTATTTATTGCAGATGTCCACCAGACAGGTCTACTCTTCCTTGAGGAAGATGATTTAATCCTGTCAGGTAGTCCTGATTCCATGCAGCTATATAAATGTTCATATAGTACTTTGGTGTAGGTTTGGACATATGTGCCACTTCTTATGGAGGGGAGAGAGCAATGAAGCTGTCTATACCTTCCCTCAGGAGGTTGTATTCAGCTTTGGAGAAGTTTTTTTGTTTGACCCTAGTTAGGGGGTGGGGGTCAGGGGAGATGGTGCCTTCAAAAGTGACTGTTGTGTGGTTGGATCTTACCAGGGATGATGACTCTGTAGGGATACTGCAGTGGTTACTCATGTTTGTTAAAACCAAGTCCAAGATATTTTCACTTCTCGTGGGGGTGTCAAGCAACTGGTCCAAGGCATTTGCAATGACGAAATCAAGGAATCTCTGGGCATTTGTGTTTTGTCATGAGTATTTTTTCCAATCTATGGTTGGATAGTTAAAGTCACACAGGATCAGGGTAAAGGATTGAATCTTGATAGATTCAAAGGGGTGCAGATAGGTGGAGTGTGCATCTTGAGTCAGAGTTGGAGGCCTGTAGCTAGCTATGATTTGAATAGGAGTCTTGTCAATTGTTAACTGCACCCAGAGTATTTCCTGTACATCATACTGTATGACCAGGCTAGAGGTGTGCATGTCTTTTATATATATTGCAACTCCACCTCCTGTTGTTTTGCTGCCCACAGCTTGGGGTCTGAATGAATGATAGGATGAGTAACTTGGTATGGCTGGGGTGCTCTCCACAACTTTGTACCAGGTTTCTGT
>NC_056733.1:961004365-961009365 GCF_019279795.1 Protopterus annectens | reverse complement strand
CTGGTTTAAGCACTTGGGCCTCAGGCCAGTTATTTTACATTAAAAGGGTTCGTGGTCTGCACTCTTGTGGGAGGAGAGGCTGGACTCTGCCCTTCTGAGCTGGGAATTTCTGGTTAAAGGCTTATAGTGCCTGCATATTTGAACTGCTTCTTAATGAAATTAGTACACCTTGTTTGCTGTAGCATAGACTAGATCCAGGCCTGCTGAATCTAGCTTTGTTTGTATAACTTGAGCACTAATCCAGGCATTCTTTAAAGTATTCAATTGTATTTATTACTGCTTGGTAGTAACTTGATTAAAGCGTAGCTATCATTCTAAATCATTTGGATTAAGCATTTGGGCTTCAGACCAGTTGTTTTACATTAGGAAGGTTTGTGGCCTGTACTGTGGTGGCAGGACAGATAGCTTACATCCTTCTAAGTTGTGAACTGCTGATTGAGGGCTCAGTGTCTGTTATTTTAATAGTGTATTAGTTCTGGTTTAAGCACTTGGGCTTCAGGCCAGTTATTTTACATTAAGAAGGTTCGTGGTCTGCACTATTGTGTGAGGAGAGGCTGGACTCTGCCCTTCTGAGCTGGGAATTTCTGGTTAAAGTCTTATAGTGCCTGCATATTTGAACTGTTTCTTACTGAAATTGGTACACCTTGTTTGCTGTAGCATAGACTAGATCCAGGCCTGCTGAATCTAACTTTATTTGTATGCTGCTTGTTTGTTTGCTTGTTATTTCCCCTGAAACGCTAATTACACCTAAAACGCGGCTTTTCAGCGCCTCTGTGGATTCCTAGTGATATCTGTATTGCTTACTGTACTTATTTCCTTGTTTCACTTGAAAGAAAGTTACTGTTTGTCATTTTTGCATTTAAGTTACCTGAAACACATTGCATTTATGTTACCTGGCACTTGCTCACTAAAGCAATTATATAAGTCAGCACTAAAATATTAAAAGCACTACACCCTCACAAACTCCCCTTGAGTACCTCATTCCCCATTGGCCCTTTTTTCAATTATAAAGGAATTCCCAATACTATTCTAGCATGTCCAAAGGTCAGTTGTCAATCTCCTCTCCGGTCCAGCTGGTGAATCTCGGAATCTTGAGGCAATATTACAACTGCCTCATGTACACAGACAACCCTCTCCTCCTCCCAACAAATTCCAACACATGTGAGAGATGCAACCATATAGCCATACTGGAGGCTAAGCTCTCTCAACTCAGTATTGGTGAAACCAGTCAGGAGGAGAAGGAAACCACACTCACTACAATTCCAATCTCACATAGACCTACCACGACCGCAAACCAAACACATAAACACACAAAAACATACTCGGAGGCTCTAAATAAAAATCTGCCTAAGCAGCAGAGACGTCCAAAGCAGACACCCAAGCAACCGCTACCCCAAAACAAAACTCGTGCAACACATAGCTCACAAAGCCAGTGTGCTGAACAGTCACAGCCCTTAAGGCTAAACAACACACCTGATACACTTGTAATAGGTGACTCTATCATCAGGCACACTGACATCTCGCTCACCAGGCTGAACAAGGAGAAGGTCATGGTGAGCTGCCTGTAGGGCGCTAGGATCCGCCACATAACAGAAGCACTCAGGTCACTCCAAGGCAAGTACAAATATGACTCAGTCATTGTCCATGCTGGTGTGAATGACCTGAGACGTACCTCCCTGGACTACATGAAAAGAGACATAGAGGAGCTCTCTGAGCATGTAGCCCAGGCCAGTATGACCCTGACCTTGAGTAGCATCTTACCCTTGCCAAGAATGATGCCACAATATGAAGACAAGATGATCAATTTCAACAATTGGCTTAAGTATTGGTGTCATTCAAAGGGGATCCAATGCCTGTCAGCCTGGGATGACATGCTCGACAAGCCACGATGCTTCGCTAGGGACGTTTTGCACCTGTCACCCCTGGGTTTTTGGATATTGGCAAAGGCTCTTGCTACCCCCATAGTGCCTTTTTTAGGCAAGGCTCAAAAGACAAACCCACCTCCATAGGTATCACAAGGGATAAGAAACTAAGAGTAATGCTACTCAATGCCAGAAGTCTAAACCTCAAGATGCACACACTTGAAACTCTCCTTAGCATGGAGAACATCGATATCTGTGCAGTAACAGAAACCTGGTTCAAGGCTCCCGAGAGCACCCCAGCACTACCAGGTTATACCTCATACCATGCGTTTCGGCCCCAAAACTTGGACCATACTACAAAAGGGGGGGGGTAGTATCAATATTCGTCAAAGATACCCACACCTCCAGGTTGGTGGCACAGCATGAAGCATCAGAGACTATCCATGTGCAACTAACAGTGGGTAAAACCGCCTTCCAGTTTATAGCCTGCTACAGACCACCCTCCCAAACCCAGGAGCCCCACTCGGCCTTCCTGAGAACACTGGAAAATATGAAGGTCTCTCCAAACACCATTATATTGGGCGACTTCAACTACCCAAACATAGACTGGGAGCATTACTCTAGCTCCAACACCCTAGCCCAAAGGTTCCTAGAATTTATAAACTCAAATGCTATGGAACAACTTGTTACCACTCCCACAAGAGGGGAAAACATACTGGACCTGATCATCACCAACATGGGGACTCTATGCTCCAGACCAGAAGTGTATCCCTCACTGGTAAGATCATACCATAAACTAATCTCACTGGATAGTCACATCCCAACTCCACCCCCTGCCCTGAAAACCACAGTGAAAAACTTCTCTAAAGCAAATTTCACACTCCTCAAAACCGAGGTGGAATTCTTCAAAGGCCCCGGGCCTGTGAAAAATATGGCCCAGACCGCAGAATCCTTTATAAACGCATTCTATGAACACCTTTAGGAATGCATGGATCATGCAATCCCAAATAAAACCAAGACCCAATCCTCCAAAGGCAGGCGTCCTGTCTGGTGGACCCCAGCCATAAACAAACTATACAATAGAAGGAGGAAGCTACTACATGATAGAGCAAAATCCCAAAAAGGGAAGGCATCTCTGATCAGTATTAACAAAAAACTACGGGCACTCATAAAATCGTCTAAGGCCAGCTTCGAGAGAAAAATTGCACAGGACACTAAGGATAATCACAAGGCTTTCTTTAGTTATGTTAGGAACCTGGGTGGGAATTCCCAGATATGCTCAGAATTAGTCCAAAATGACAAAAAATACACCGAACCCACAGACATTGCCAACATCCTAGCTGACAGGTTCAGCGCAAACTCCCCCCCACCACCAAAAGGGCAAATATTTATCCCAGCAGAGTGCTGCCCCCCTGACATCTCAGATGCTCAGGTAAGAGCTGCCCTCTCCAAAGTAAAAAACACAGCATCAATGGGACCAGACAGTGTCCCGGGCTGCATCCTACATGAACTCCAAGAAGAGCTAAACCCAAACATAAAACTACTGTTCAATCTCAGCCTTACTACAGGATATGTACCCAAAGAGTGGCGTACAGCAACAGTGGTCCCTCTCCACAAAGGTGGTGCCTCAACGGATCCTGGAAACTATCACCCCATAAGCCTGACTAGCTAGGTCTGCAAAGGTATGGAAAGGATCATCATGGACCTCATAAATAAAGATATTGGGGACCTACAGACATTGGATCCTACTCAGTTTAGCTTTGTTAAGGGCAGATACTGCCTCTTAAACCTGGTTGATTTCTTTGAAGCAGTCACCAAGGCCATTGACGTGGGGAAGGTGGTCCACACAGCCTACCTGGACCTCGCAATAGCCTTCGATACAATACCCTACTCTGGCATTATAGATAAGCTCACCAGCTAAAATGTAAACCCCTATGTCACTAGATGGGTTGCAAACTGGCTCAAGGACAGAACCCACATGGTTAGAATTGCTGGAGCCATGTCAGACTCCAAACCAGTTACAAGTGGCATCCCCCAAGGCTCAGTCCTGGGACCTCTCTTGTTCGGTATATATTTCTCAGAGGTACAGGCCAACATGGAAGGACTGTGGCTGACTAAGTTCGCAGATGACTGCAAACTGGGCGTCATAATCGACTCTCCAGCCGACACAAGCATCCTCCAAAAGGGCCTCATAGAAACAGACAACTGGTGCCAGAGCCACTGCTTCAAGCTAAATGCCAAAAAGTGTATAGTCATCCCCTTTGGCAAAAACAAAGTGCCCACAATTTACCACATAGGTGGTAATCCATTAAGTACAGAAGAAGTAATTAGAGACCTGGGGACCCAAGTTGATAGCAATCTCTCATTTGACAACCACATGGCCAAAGTGGTTAGAAAAATATTTTATATAGCCCACCTAATCATGAAGGGATTCACATCTAGATCAGGGGAGGTCATCGTGCCTCTTTACTCATCCCTCATCAGGCCCATAATTGAGTACAATGCCCCTTTTGGGATGTACCTTACCAGACACCTGCAGCAACTGGAAAGACCCCAAAAGTACCTCAACAAGAGGATCATAGGGCTCAAACAGATGCCATATGCTGCCCGGTTAAAGAAACTCCAGCTCTACTCAGTGGCATACCGCCTGCTCAGAGGCGAGCTGTGCCTGATGTATAAAACCATGTCCAACCTGGAATTAATGGACATGCTGCACCTCAGAAAATCCAAATCCCATTGAGCAACATGCTCGAGAGACTTGAACCTCAGCACTGAAATAAATAGGACATGCTGGAGGGACAGATTCATAACCCAGAGGCTCCCTTCATTCTGGAATAAAATCCCAGTCCAGGTTAGGCAGAGTCCCTCATTGACTCTCTTCAAGAGGAATCTTGATGAGTGGATGGGAGATCGTAGGTTTACCCCGGGTATCACTTCTGTGTCACTGTTAGACATTGGCACAGTATACTAACCTCGAAAAAGGGCATAGCAAAATTAATTTAAAATGGGTGGCGAAAGCCAAACACACTCTGGTTAGGCTTATAAATGCCCTAGGGCAGATAGCATAGTATGAACCTATGAACCTATATAGATACAGATATAGATATAGATATAGATACAGATATAGATACTGATACA
>NC_056733.1:960844365-960999365 GCF_019279795.1 Protopterus annectens | reverse complement strand
AATAATTAGTGGTCATAGGTTAATTAGGTAATAGGTTAATCATAAGTGTTGTAATATGCTAATCACACGTGTTTGTTTCCTACATGTAAAACTACATTTTACCAGCATGACAAAACCTTTTATGATCCTATAAGATACTGGTTAATGCAGCTACTGATACTGTTTAGGAGTTTTATGTGAATAAAACATTACAGTTAACTTAGATGCAAAGTAATTGTTATACTAATATGAATGAACCAGGATCAACTCTCACTCTCAGTTACACACTGTGTTACACCATAAAATGTCCTATGCACATGGTTATACTGTTCAGATACACACTGTGTTACACTATAAAATGTTCTATGCACATTTTATTTTTATTTATTTACAGTTGATTTACCAGGATTGTCCATTGGGCCCGAAGTACCCATTTTCAATGGATTCCTGGGGAGAAAAGCTCCTGAATAAAGATACAAAATATTACAGAAGTTTACACATTACCACATTCAGTCAAATTAATACAAATTGATAAAAACAGTGGTAAAAAACTTTAACAGTGGTTGACAAAAGGGAAATGTGTGTTCAAGACAAAAAACAGAGGAACAGGTGATTACAAGCAAAGAATCTTTGGTTATGCTATATAAGACTAGCATTTCATTGTTGTAGAAAATATGTAGTATTTAGAATGAAATACTAGAGTTTAAGAATTATTAGGGGGTTATTGCTTTAGCTAATTTATAGTTTCTGGTATATATGATGTGGTGCCTGTAGGAAGCAGGCTAGACTAGGAGGGATGAGAGCAGGAGCATTCCCAGGAAGATGTTAAGTGTGAGTGTAGAGATTTTTTAAAAGCTGGAAGTTTAGCAGTGGTACGAATGGAGGGGGGAAGGGAGTTCCAATTGTGTGCCACAGAAAAGGACAGCAGATTTTTCCCTGACGAGTGAAGAGGTTTGTACAGTTCTATCAGATTTTGGTTATTAGATCTTAGGGCTCTTTGTGGCATGTGTATTTTAAAGGTGGAGCTGAGTGAGGGACAGAGAGATGGATGGAATATGAGTTTATGGGCAAAGCAGAGCTGAGTAAAGGTGAGATAGTTAGGAAGCTCAAGCCAGTTTAGTTTGTGGAGAGATAGACAGTGGTGGGTAGATGCTTTGTGGCCAGTGGCGAATTTGGCAATTTTATTATAACATGAGTACAGTTTTGTTTTAAGGGATGATTGAAGATTTTTTAGAAGGGGAGCCCCATATAGAAGTGAAGGAATGAGGAATGTTGTAGCAAGAGTATGTTTAGTAGATGTGGAGAGGAATTTATTATGACGGTAAAGCATGCCAAGTTTATAATGTTTTTTTTTATGTTTAGTAGTAGGTGGCTATTGAATTTGAGCTGGTCATCTATCAGGACCCCTAACAGTTTGCTTTCAGATACCAGTTCAAGAGGGGTGTTGTTTTGGCTGATGATATAGAGTAGATTTTTGTTAATGGTTGTGTTTTTAGAGGGAGTGAATACCATAAGCTTGGTTTTAGATGCACTGAGTGCTGGATGATTGTTTTTCATCCATTGTTCTGTGGTGGAGAAGGCCTCTTGGGTTAATTTTAAGAGAGTGGGAATGGATGTGGCTGTGCAGATGATTGTAGCGTCATCTGCATATTGAACAAGTTTGGCATGGTGAATTGAGTGGGAGAAGTCATTTATGAATATATTGAAGAGGAGAGGACCCAAGATGGAACCTTGGGGGACACCAGTGGGTGTATTTAGAAAGGAGGAGATGGCTGTTTTCCATTTGACAGCTTGTTGCCTATGGGAGAGATAGTTGGTGAACCAGTTGATAGTGGCAGGGGATATGTTAAGGTTAGATAGCTTAGTAAGGAGAAGGCTGTGAGATATGGTGTCAAAGGCTTTAGAAAGGTCGAGAAGGAGAGTGGATACAACACAGCCGGAGTCTCGGGCAGTATTTACTGTTTCCAGGAAGGAAAGGAGGGCAGTCATGGTGCTGTGGCTGGGTCTGAAACCATGTTGTGTGGGGGTTAGTAAGTTGTTGTCTAGGAGATAGGGAAGGAGTTGGAGATGGATGCATTTTTCTAAGAGTTTTGATATAGGAGAAAGGATGGTGATGGGACGGTAGTTAGTGATATCATAGTTCTTGCCTCCTTTATGTAAGGGTATGATGAAAGCTCTTTTCCAGAGTGTGGGAATAAGACCTTCTTGGATAGAGCGATTTATTAGGATGCTGATGGGGAAGGCAATGGCATCAGCAGCAATGTTAAGGAAGTATGAGGGTATGTTATCAGGTGCATTAGTACATGGTTTTAGCTTTTGCAGGAGCTTTTTTATGGTAGAAGTAGGGATGGGTTTTAGGGAAAAAGGTGTGAGTTGAGAGGTAGGAGATGAGGGTGGAGGAAGGAGGTGGGATGTAGGTGTAGATGGTGTGGTGTTACTGTAGAAGGATGTGGTAAGTTTAGAGATAGAGTCTAAGAAGAAAGAGTTGAATTGGGTGGCGAGGTTGATATCTGGAGCACTTGGGTCTGGGCTTGGGTTTTCTGCAGTGCCAGGTTTTAGGAGTTTATTGATACCTTTCCGGAATTTTTGAGGGTTGGTTTTATGGTTGTTTTGAAGTATGGAGTAGTAGTTTTGACGATCTATTGTGATAAGCTTTTTGACTTTGTTGCGAAGAGTTTTGAATTCATTTAGGGTAGAGGAAGTTTTGTTTCTTTGGTAGTGTGCCCAGGCTTTGTCTCTAAGTCGCATGATAGTTAGTGTATTTTTTGTAAGCCAGGGGGTGGTATTGTTTCGAATTCATTTTGTTTTTATGGGGGCTAGACTATCCAGGAGTTTCAGGAAATTTGTATTGGAGTATGCAACAGCATTATCCAGGGGTAGAGTTTTTAGTGGGTTCCAATTTGTTGATTTTAGGGAGTCTGAGAAGGTTACTGGGTCGAAGTTTTTTAGGTTTCGAGTGCTGATGTAATTATGTGTTGCTTGTAGTGGACATGGAAGATGTTTGGTGAATATGGGAAGATGGTCACTGAGGGAGTCAAGGAGAGTTCCGCTGTCGGTGTAGTAGTGGGGGTGAGATACTAAAATCCAATCTAGGGTACTGCCAGTGGAGAAATCTTTAGAGGGTCTGGTAGTCTGGTTGATGAGCTGGGAGTATTTATAGAGGTTAATGTTTATAGGGTGTGTGGGGGAATTAATGTAGGACCAATTAATGTTTGTGTCACCCATGATAATAGTTTCATTACTGATATTGATAGAAAGCCAGGATAGGATGTCTTCTAAAACAGAGACATTGTCACCAGGGAAGATGTAAAGTGAAACTATGCAGATTTGTTTGTGTTTGTTCAATTGAAATAAAGCCAATGTTAATTCTGCGTTGGAGAAATTTGGAATGGGTTTGTTATAGGGAGTAATGGATAGGGTGGAAGAATAGAGTAAAGCTACCCCGCCACCCTTTTTATGGATTCTGTCTTTTCTGATTATTGAGTAGTTGGGAGGTAGAACTTCAGTATCTTTTATATGAGGTTTTAGCCAGGTTTCGGAAATAGCTAAGATGTCGGGTTTGTTATGTAGAAGCCATGCTTGTAGGTTAGGGATTTTGTTTGCTATGCTTTGAGCATTTAGAGAAGCAAGTAGGATGGATTTGGATATGGAGGAAGTGGTGGTTGGGCCTGGGTTAGGATGTATATCTCCAGATAGGAGTATGGTTGTAAGATGTTCAATTAAATTTCTAAGATGATTGGATTGCCTTGATTGAATGTTATAGGTTTTCAGATATTTGTGAATATTGGAGCTTGGGAAGGGACTAAAGAGTTTGTAAGAAGTGTTTAGTTTATAGTGAAAAAGTAGATGGGGGTTAATGGGATAGAGTTCAGGGGCTATTGAGATAAAAGACTTTAAGTCAGAAAAGGGGAGTGTGCTGGTAGAGTGAGTGGGTGGAAGATAATATGTGGTGTTGGGTTGGGTGAGATAGTGGGTGTAAGTAAGGATGAGAAGTAATAGTAGATGAATTAAGAGTGATTTGTATGTTATAGTCATGTTGTGGTTTTGATAAGGTGTTAAGTGGATGTGAAGTTATGGGATATGAGGAGAGGTGTGAAGAGGAGTTTTATGAGGATGGCGTTGTTGGTGAAAAAGGGAGGGGTGTAGTTGGTGGAAAGTAAGTAGGATAGGATTAAGGGGGATGGAGGGGGTGGGTGGAATGTTGTAATTAAGAGGAAGTGGTGTAATTGCTAGGGAGGAAGTGGGTGTTGTCAGTGATGTGTGGGAGGAAGTGGGAGTGGTTAGAATGGTATAAGTGTAGATGTACTGGGGGTGGGTGAGATTTGGGGGTAGGGTAGGGGAGCGGAGTGAGCCCAAAGGGCGAACTGAGCGGGATACACCTAAGGAAGGTAGGCAGCAGGACAGTGTGAGAAACATTCAGTGAGGTGGAGGTAAGAACAGAAGAAGGTAAGCAAGGTGTTATGTGTGACTCTTGGAGTGCACTATAACTGAGAAAGCGAGGACAAAAAGTAGAGATAGAATGGATAGAGCTGTAATTTAGCAGTTAGTATAGGGAAATATGTTAAAAAGTGGTATTGAAGTGTATGGGAAGTAGGAGGAAAAATGATTAGGTAGGTGGGTAGGCACTACCCCCTAGTGGACAGAGCCTAAGTGTATAAGAGAAGTAGACTGAATGGAGAAAGAAGGAAGGTAGGTCAGGTATAGGGACAAGCACCAGGGGTGAGGCTGATATTAGGGGAGCACCCAGTAATGAGGGCAAGGCTGCTGGTGTCTCTGGTTGGAACCCTTCACTAGCACCAAGTAAGTGATAGAACAATAGAGCAATATTCTCAGACCAAGTGGAGTAATGATTGTGGCATGTTGCATACTTTATATTTTTCCTCTAGCTCTCTCTACTGAGAAAAAGAGTGGGAGTATCCCTGTGGGGTGACAGGCAGTCAAGGTGGATCTTGCTATCCAGAGGATGTTCTTGGAAAGTCCAGGAGTGTTAGGCCTGTAGGCAGAGCGAGCTTTAGGAGAAGAGGCTGAATAGCTGGGGAAAAAGAGAGGTATGTGTTTATACAATCTATTAGTAGTTTAGGCACTAGTTAAGTGATAATACAATAGGGTGAAGAATGTGAAATATATACATTAGGGAGTAGGGAAAATGTTCAAAAGGTAGCAGCAATTCATCATTAATTAGCACCTTACAACTAGGTATTAACTTCTCAACATAAACAGTAAAGCAAATGCATCAACAGTATTAGGGAAAAGTCATCTAGATAATTGCAATGATTACATGGTTATACTGTTCAGCTACATGCTGTGTTACACTATAAAATGTTATATTCACATGGCTATACTGTTCTGCTACACGATGTGTTACACTATAAAATGCCCTGTGCACATGGTTATACTGTTCATCTACTCACTGTGTTACACTATAAAATATCCTATGCACATGGTTATACTGTTCAGTTACACACTGTGTTACACTATAAAGTGTCCTATGCACATGGTTATACTGTTCATCTACTCACTGTGTTACACTATAAAGTGTCCTATGCACATGGTTATACTGTTCATCTACTCACTGTGTTACACTATAAAATGTCCTATGCACATGGTTATACTGTTCAGTTACACACTGTGTTACACTATAAAGTGTCCTATGCACATGGTTATACTGTTCATCTACTCACTGTGTTACACTATAATGTCCTATGAACATGGTTGTACTGTTGAGCTACACACTGTGTTACACTATAAAATGTCCTATACACATGGCTATACTGTTCAGCTACACACTGTGTTACACTATAAAATGTCCTATGCACGTGTTTATACTGTTCAGCTACACACTGTGTTACACTATAAAATGCCCTATGTACATGGTTATACTGTTCAGCTATACACTGTGTTACACTATAAAATGTCCTATGCACATGTTTATACTGTTCAGCTACACACTGTGTTACACTATAAAATGTCCTATGCACATGGTTATACAGTTCAGCTACACACTGTGTTACAGTACACAGTGTCCTATGCACATGGTCATACTGTTCATCTATACATTGTGTTACACTATAAAATGCTCTATGTACAGGAAAATCCAACTGGGAAGTAAAACCACTTTTCAGCCGAGGCTTGAGGAGAAAAGCTCCATGGTTTCATATACAAAGTCAGTATGACAATGAGCAAAACATCTATTTCAGCAAAATAATTTATAAAGTTATAACAGAGACATATCAAGACTTTAACAATGAATTAATTGTACTGTGCAATACACGTACATTAAAGTAAATGTTTTATAAAAATATACAAAGACAGTGTTGGAAGTAGCACTCTGGTGCACATACATTAAGGTGAATATTTTATAAAAAAATAATACAAGTACAGTTTGGGTGGTTGTACTGTACAATTCACATATTGTAAAGTAAAGTTTTGTGTTAAGACAGTGTTGGAGATAATTAGGCACTCAGCAAGGGCTGATACAAGCGTGAAAGAGTGAAAAGACAGAGACGGTGCAGGATATCACTGTGCAGTGAAAAGGGCACCCCTGGATAGGGATAGAAAAGAAGATTTGTGTGAGATGAGACAGAAATGAAGTTCTGGGAGTGACAAGGTGGTGAGGAATATATAGCAGAAGATATGCGGGGAGGTATCAAGTGACCAGAGAGACATGTGCCTGGGGAAAGGACTAGATGGGGACCTTGAGAAGGTCAGTGATATATTAGGGGAGCATCCTGATGATGGTTAGTTTAAAAGAAGTGAGTCTGCTGAATAGGTGTGCTGTAGTTGGTGGTAGCAGTGTGCTGTTATAGGGGGAGAGGTGGAAGGAGATGAAGGAGGTGGTCAGTTAGTTCGGAGCAGTGACATTGTATGTGTCAAGAAGGAATGATTCTGCATCCTGTTTGAAGATTTTGGGTGCATTTATTCAGCAAGTGTGGTTGTGAGGGAGGTCTACTATTTTGCCAAGTGACAAGCATATACATGACAGTCATGTGAAGGAGTCAAATTTTTCACATGAACAGAGCGTATGAATAAAGATATACCAGTGCAGTAAACTGCTGAGAGAGAGGGACCAGGATTATGGATTGTGGAGGATTTTTTCTGCTATTTTCATTTGTTAGATTTTGAAGAGGTTATGGAAGTTGAGTTGATTTAGCCATTTGAGAACTACAGAGTAGTGTGTTCTATTTGGAAGATGTGGCAAATTTGGTGATCTTGTTGTAGGATTGCTAAAATTTTGTGAATTGTTTTGATTGTAGATTGTGAAAGAATGCTGAGGCACATGTCAGGGGTGGGGTAAGGTAGGTAACAGTAGCCTTTCATACTTGATATAATATTTTTTTTGGATTGATAGAGCATATCTAATTTTTGATTGGTATTATGGGTTACTTGCTAAATGTTTCAGTCACATTTTAGGTGTTCGTCAATAGTGATTTCATGTAGTTTTGTGGGGTGGACGAGTTCAGTTAATGTGCCATCAGCTGACTGAATGGTAAGTGGGTTGAGTGAAATTGGTACTGGTTTTAGTGCAAAAAGAATAAGTTTTGTTTTTGGGGAGGGGTTAGGACTAGATTAGATCCCAAAAATCAGGTTTACAGATGGGAAGAAATGTTGAGTGACTTCTTGAAGTTCAGAGATAGAGTGACCTGAACAGATGGTGCTGGAGTTATCTGTCTACTTGATCAGAGTGAAGTTAGTTAGGTCAATGGGCAGATTGTTCACGTATATATCGAAGAGAAGTGGACCAAGGACAAATCCTTGGGGAATACTAACTGGAACTCAACAAAATTTCAGGAGGCTTGGGGATATTTTGTACTCTGAATCCTATGGTGAAGGTAAGATATGAACCACAGGATGGCTTTGTTTGATAAGCCTATCTTGGAGAGTTCGTGAAGAAGGAATTTTGAGGCAGTATTAGAGGTTTTAGGGAGATCCAGGAAAAGTGAGAAGACTAGGAGATTTCTGTTCCTAAGTACATTTACAGCTGAGAAATTAGAGGAAGCTGTGGGTGTTTTGTGATAGAGCCAGAAGCCATGTTGGCATGGTGAGTGTATATTATGGTTGAAGAAGAAAGCTAGCAGTTGTGAGTGGATACATTCTCTAACATTTTCAAGAAGGGTGCCAGAACAGCTATAAGTCTGAAGTTAAAAGTACCAGAGGATGGGCCACCTTTCTGTAGTGGGAGAGTGAAGGATTTTTGTTTTCAAACAGAGAGGAGGTATGCTTCCTGGACTGATCTGTTAATTAGGACAAAGACAGGGTAAGATAAGCTTTCAGCTGCTAGTTTTAGATATTCTGACAGATTATCGGGGACTGTGGTGGTGATAATTTGTTTTCTGAGGTGCTGTTTGATGGTTTTGGAGGGGCTGGTTTGAAGTCAAGAGTATTTTCATTATGGCCTGTGGTAGCTTGAGCTGGTCTGCACTGTGGTTAACATCTCAGATAAAGAAAAGCATCGCCATTGACATAGTGCATGTTGGAGGAACACGCCGCATTGAAATCAGATTCAGTAGACAGAGGATTAGGTTATGAGGGCTTTCCTGGGATTAAAAGGTTAGAAGAGGTACAACAGAGCAGTTTGGGTGGGTTTGATGTGGTGTCCCGTTGGGAAAAGAAATAAGTTTTTTTTTACTGAATTTATATGGGCTTTGGCTTTATTATGATAGTGGTGGCAATGCTAGTAGTTGGTGGTCATATCTTTTTGCCAGTTGTTCTATGCTTTATTTTGTATGTGCATGATGTGTTGGGTAGATAAAGTGAACCAGGAGGACTGGGGTAGATTTTGCTTATTTTATACCTGACTGTGGCATGAGAATTTAGGATATTTAAGAAAGTATTGGTAGCAGCAGCAGTAGTAGTAGTAGCAGTAATAATACTAGCAGTAGTAGTAACAGTAGTAGCAGTAGTAGTAGTAGTAGTAGCAGTACTAGTAGCAGCAGTAGTAGCCGCAATAGAAGTACTTGTAGCAGTAGCAGTAGCAGAAGTAGCAGTAGCAGTAGTAGTAACAATAATAGTAACAGGAGTAGTAGTAACAGTAGTAGTAGTAGTAGTAGCAGTAGCAGGAGTAGGGGCAGTATTAGTAACAGTAGTAGTAATAGTAGTAGCAGCAGTAGTAGTAATAACAGTAGTAGTAGTAGCAGTAGTAGCAGCAGTAGTAGTAGTAATAACAGTAGTAGTAGTAGTAATAGCAGCAGTAGTAGTAGCAGCAGTAGTAGTAGTAACAGTAGTAGTAGTAGCAGTAGTAGCAGCAGTAGTAGTAGTAGTAATAACAGTAGTAGTAGTAGTAACAGCAGCAGTGGTGGTGGCAGCAGTAGTGGTAGTAACAGTGGTAGTGGTAGCAGTGGTGGTGACAATAGTAACAGCAGTAGTAGCAGTATCAGGAGTAGGGGCAGTAGTAGTAACAGTAGTAGTAATAGTAGTAGCAGCAGTAGTAGTAATAACAGTAGTAGTAGCAGTAGTAGTAGCAGCAGTAGTAGTAGTAACAGTAGTAGTAGTAGCACTAGTAGCAGCAGCAATAATAGTAACAGCAGTAGTAGCAGTATCAGGAGTAGGGGCAGTAGTAGTAACAGTAGTAGTAGTAGCAGTAATAGTAGTACAGCAGTAGTAGAAATAACAGTGGTAGTAGTAGTAGTAGTAGTAGCAGTAGTAGTAACAGTAGTAGTAATAGTAATAGTAGTAGCAGCAGTAGTAGTAGTAGTAACAGTAGTAGTAGTAGTAACAGAAGTAGTAGTAACAGTAGTAGTAGCAGTAGTAGCAGTAATAGTAGTAGCAGCAGTAGTAGTAGTAACAGTAGTAATAGTAGCAGAAGTAGCAGTAGCAGTAGTAACAGTAGTAGCAGTAGTAGCAGTAGCAGTAGTAGCACTAGTAGCAGTAGCAGCAGTAGTAGCAGTAGCAGTAGTAACAGTAGTAACAGTAGTAGCAGGAGTAGTATTAGCAGTGGTAGCAGTAGTAATAGCAGCAGCAGTATCTCTATCACTAACTACTGCTTCCCAGTCACACAGGCAGAAGCTGCTAATATGTGAAAACATCCTCTTGTTATCCCTGTTGTCCTGTAGAGCTGTGCATCACTGGTCATTGTACCTACTTATCCATTTTCTGGACCTGCTTCTTTGCATATGTATAGGTCAATGTACCTGGTAGCACTGTGCTCTCATTCTGTCTTTTGGAATTATTCTTTGCCTCAGTACTGGATATTGTAATGTTTCTTTTCTATTTGTATTTTAATTGAACATTTCTTGTATTATATTTTATAAGCCTGTGGCTGAAAATGAAATGTTATAGTCCAGTCTAGTACCTACCAAAGCAAATAAATAAATACTCCTGGATGTGCCCCGCTTGTAGTATACAAGGCATAGCCCATTCTGAAGTGGCCATGGGGCAGGCATAGGGTATGTAGGATGGATTATATCTCTCAAAGGACCTAACAGTGACTTGGTATTCCACAGGATGTACTGGAGACTGTCGCTCTGAATATAGAAGTCTCAAGTGTTGTATTCCAGTAATACCAATATTACCCCCAGAAGCAGTATAGAAAATGGGGTAAATGGAGAGGAATAATTTTCTATACATCTGAAAATGTGTTTTTAAAATCTTTAACTGAAGTATTTGATGAGGAAAAGGATACATAGTAATAATTTCTACTTACTGGGTGAAACACAGTTCATGGTATCCAGGCTCAGGATGTGGACATTTAACTAAAAGATAAGGATAAATGTAAATGGATACTAAAAGGATGACAATGTTTTAACATGAGATAGGCTAATGTTGTGGGGAGACTAATTTTCCTTTGAATTAGAAAAGGATGTGTAACTTATTATTAACAATGTTTATTTCTTATCACTTGCAAAAAGCATTGCAGTCAAGTTCATGTATATTATATTAAGGACGTATTGTGCTTTGTATCTTGAACAAAGTTAATCAGACAGAAAATATATCCACTCTTCTGCATTTGTGGTCTTATCTTGGGATCTAATTTGGAAAGTTTCTGCATGTCATAAATTAATCTTAATTCATTTTAACTCTATGAAAACACTGAGAAGGAACATCAGCCTACTGTCATGGTAAAACTTACAGCATAATTGCATCCCAGTGCTAAATGCTGACTTACATTGTTTAACATCAGGTTTCATTTAAATGTATTTTGTTAGACAAAAATACAGCATTCTCTTTGAATAAGTCTGGAAATGCAGCCATATTAAAGCAATACTTTATTTTGCATGCAGTTTCAGTGAATGTACTTTCAATCAGTGAAAATAACCTTCAGTCAAGAATTCTGATATGAACAGAATGTGCAGTACATTGAGTACAAACACGTTTAGTTTGTCTGGTAGAAGGCTTGGGAACCAAGGTTAAAGAGGCATACAGAAATGTACAGGGTTTTGGTATTATTAGGAGATACTTCAGACACAGTTAATTAAGTTAGTTTGTTTGGACTTATACACAGAAAGTTGCTGCAGTACAGACACTTGAGTAGAAGTGCAGAAGTCAGGTCAAATATCCAGCATTTCAGAATATTCAAAATATTATTAAGGAATATCGGAATATGAGTTCAGAAGCTATGGACATCTACGTCCACTGTGCATAATAAAACATTCTTAACTGAACTACAGTGTATGCAGACTTTATTCTGAGATGTACAGGAAGATTTGACCCATAAAGGAGAGACTGGGACTTGTTCAGCACAAGTTTGGGTATTTAACAGATAAAGACATTCATTCCAGTCTCATTCCAGGTTCTTCCAGTTATTTCCAACTCGTTCCTGTATTCTACAATCATATCATTTCTTGCAGTGGCAAGCCACCATTGATGGGGGGATCAATATTTGCACTTAAAAGTAAGTCTAAAATCCCCACAGCAGCCTTATCAGCAGTCAGACTGTGTATTTTACAGACCAGCAGTGTTCATTCAGAACATTACTTCTGAAAATCTTCAGTAAAGTCTCAAAGAACTTCAGACTCTCCAAGATACAAGTGTGAAAGACATTCATTTAACAGTATTGTATCAGAAAACGTCACCATCTCTATAGCAGATGACATATTTTCAAGTTTCAGTGTGAGGTCACATATCCAAGAAAATCCTTACAAGACAGAGTTTGAAAATGCTATGCAACACCAGCCCACCTTATTAAAGTAACTTCAACTTTTCTTATTTGAGATTCACTTCTATTACAATGCATTTTCTAGCTAAGTCAGAAAGTAAACCTAAGAAAGGTTTAAATACATCAGTAAATGCAAATTGTATAAGTATTTCAAACAGTACTGCTACACTAAAGACACCAGTAAATGTGTGTTTAGAGTTAAAAATTGGGTAAAGCAGTCTAAAAATGTATTACAGAAAAGTTCATTTACATTTCAAAGTTATCAGTTCAAGAATGTTAATTTTTTCTAGACGGAAAAAGGTTAAATCACAGAAACAGACTGCAACAGACACGTTTTCTAATGATTCTTAGAATGAATCAGCTTCTATCAGTATAGTTTCAGGCTTATAAAACGCAAATTCTGGTTTACATTCTTCAGAAATCAGTGTAAATGCTACAACACATGTAATTCAAATAGAGTTAAGTTGCACTATTACGGATACAGACATAAACACAGTCAGTGTACATAAGACTCAGATTTCCAGACATAACACAGAGCAAATATCTGCAATGTTTCTAGTTCAAGTTATTTCAAATACAGATGTTCAAAATATAATACATTCCAGTTTATTCTTTTCATAAGCCAGTGCAAATATTGCACTGACGTGGGTACGAAGGATCAATATGGATTTTGATCAGTTTGATAAAGTAAACACCAGCATTACTACATCACCATTCACATTATTCAGTCATTAGTTTTAAAGGTAAAGTGACAGAATTATTTGTAACAGGCTTATTACATCATATATTTCGCATAGTATTACATCACCCTTTGCATTATTTAGTCATTGGTTTTAAGGGTAAAGTGACAGAATTATTTGTAACAGGCTTATTACATCATACATTTCTAACAACATTATTACATTACACCTCGCATTATTCAGTCATTAGATTTAAGGGTAAAGTGACAGACATATGTGTAACATGCTTATTACATCATACATTTCTAACAGCATTACTACATCACCCTTCACACTATTCAGTCATTAGTTTTAAGCGTAAAGTTACAGAATTATGTGTAACAGGCTTATTACATCATACATTTTGTAACAGCATTACTACATCACCCTTCACATTATTCAGTTATTAGTTTTAAGAGTAAAGTGACAGAATTATTTGTTAAAGGCTTATTACATCATAGATACATTTATAACAGCATTACTAGATCACACCTCACATTATTCAGTCATTAGTGTTATGGGTAAAGTGACAGAATTATTTGTAACAGGCTTATTACATCATATATTTCTGACAGCATTACTATATCATCTTTCACATTATTCAGTCATTAGTTTTAAGGGTAAAGTGACAGAATTATTTGTAACAGGCTTATTACATCACACATTTCTAACAGCATTACTACGTCACCCTTCACATTATTCAGTCATTAGTTTTAAGGGTGAAGTGACAGAATTATTTGTAACAGGCTTATTACATCATACATGGGTCTTTATCAGATGAACGAAAAATCCATTCATTGAAAACGTAAAGATCGAAGCTTCACGGAAATCAAAAATGGTATTGTGGAGTCTCAGTACAGTGAGCATTAGGGTATTTGCCCTTTCCTCACTGTAGTGCGATCTCAGAGGTAGAATATATATTTAGCAGGGGGTGTGGGGGGCTGCGCCCCCCCACAATACCATTTTTGATTTCCGTAACATTTCAGTCTTTACGTAGTCTATAAACGGATTTTTCTTATACAGACCCATCATACGTATTTAACAGCATTACTACATCACACCTCACATTATCCAGTCATTAGTTTTAAGAGTAAAGTGACAGAATTATTTGTAACAGTGTTATTACATCATACATTTCCGACATCATTACTACATCACCCTTTACATTATTCAGTCATTAGTTTTAAGGGTAAAGTGACAGAATTATTTGTAACAGGCTTATTACATCATACATTTCTAACAGCGTTATTACAGCAACCTTCACATTATTCAGGAATTAGTTTTAAGGGTAAAGTAACAGAATTATTTGTAAAAGGCTTATTAAGATAATTTATATAACTAATAAGTAATAATAGTTATTTAATATGCTCAAGGCATAACAGTTTAGGCTTAATTTGTTAATTAAAAAACATGAAAAGGCTGCGGTTCCAAGTTTAATACAAATCAAAGAACACACATAAAACTCTATCTCCTTGGGTATGTGGCCTCCTTTAAGGCTACACAGCCGAGGCACTAGTTTTATATGTGTTCGTCTCTGATTTGCATTAAGCTTGGAACAGCAGCCTTTCAGTGTTTTTTTTTATTATCTGGATCCTTGGTTGTATGCGTAATTTGTTAATTATTTTACAGAATACACTGCTCCTTACATAATAATTATTGTACATTAGACAGAAAGTTAAAAAGACACTAACAGGACATGCAAAGTTATAGATTTGAAATACAGAAAGCATATGTTTTAATAAAAGTACTTCTATTACAGCACACAGATACTTACCAGATATTTAAGAGACAAATTTGAAAGGCAGACATCTATTACAGCACATGGAAATTAAAAAGGTGAATAGACAGGATTATTATAACAAATCTTACTAAAAATTTACAGAAAAATGTAGTACAGTATATGGCAATTCTTCTTCAAGATACATGTATTATATGTGTAAAAAAAGAGATATTAAGTTATAGCATGTTAAAGTATTGCCCACTTATAAGTCAATCATAAAGTTAAGAGACTTCAATCCAAACAGACCATAAATGCTCAAGTGACACCTAGTGGCCAAATTTAAATTGCAAGTTTATTTCCAGATAAAAATATTTTATATTAGATCTAGTGACCATTATAGTATCCTTCACAGACCATATTAATAAATTTATAAAATAATTACAGAAGTAAATCCCATTTCAGTAATTTCAGAGACAATTGTAAAGGAATAAATCCTACATAAATACAGTTAGTAGAATAGACCTTGCATAGGCCTGAAAGTGTAAGGTTAGGCTGTGTCTTCATTTTATATTTTATATTTTAAAGTAACTACACAAATAGATACCTTTGTGTTTAGGTATCTCAGGAGGAGTTGTAAGACCAAGTTTCATTTAAATGTATTTTGTGTGACAAAAAATAGAGTGTTCTCTCTGCATACGTCTAGAAGCAGAACTATAATTAAGCAGACCTTCACGGTTTGGATGTAGTTTCAGTGAATGTACTTTCAATCAGTGAAAATAATCTTCAGTCAAGAATACTGATAAGAACAGAATGTGCAGTACAGTGAGTACAAACACATTTAGTTTGAATGGTACAAGGCTTAGAAACCAAGGTTAAAGAGGCATGTAGAAATGTACAGGGTTTTGGTATTATTAGGAGATACTTCAGATACAGTTACTTAAGTTATTTCGATTGGACTGATATTCAGAAAGTCAATGCAGTACAAACACACGAGTATAAGTGCAGAGGTCAGGTCAAATATGCAGCATTCCAGAATATTCATAATATTGTAATTAATAATAATTAATTAATGTTGTTGTGTCTTCCGGCTTTTCCTGGTTAGGGGTTGCTACAGTGGAACTCTGGTCCGCTAATGATTGGCAGTAGATTTTTACGTGCCGTGTTGCCAGCTCTGACGCACAACCTTCAACGAAGGTACACCCATTCACGCATGTCTCTATGCAGAAGACGTTCTAACTGAGAATCGAACCGGACAGCGTCTTACTGTGAGGCGGCAATACTACCACAGTACCACCACTGCAGTAATAATAATTAATTAATAATAATTAATTCATATAACTAATAATATTATTCAGAAGGCTCAGAATATGAGTGCAGAAGTCAGGTCAAATATGCAGCATTCCAGAATATTAATAATATTGTAATTAATAATAATTAAGTAATAATAATTAATTAATTAATATAACTAATAATATTATTTAGAAGGCTCAGAATATGAGTGCAGAAGTCAGGTCAAATATGCAGCATTCCAGAATATTCATAATATTGTAATTAATAATAATTAATTAATATAACTAATAATATTATTCAGAAGGCTCAGAATATGAGTGCAGAAGTTAAGGACATCCTTATCTGCATATGAGTGCAGAACATACCTCTCAACCTCTTAGAGTAAGAAATATGGACAAAGCCATAAATAACGTGGGAGACAAGGCCTCAAAATAGGGACACTTTTCAAATATCGCTCTTACAAATTTAGAAGGTTGACAGAATAACAGGTTTTGCATTAGAGCCTAACTGAACTGGGGTGAGCTATCAGCCACAGCTCTGAGATGAGATACCAGACAGTTATAGGCTTTTGAGCTTCCCAAACACCATACGTTGCCTGTTTTTTTTTTTTTTTTGTTGCTTGATTATACTATTTACTGCACTTTTTATTATGTTCTGCTTATTTAATACTGTATTTTAACATTGTAAACTAAACTGCACTGTTCGTGCTGCATTTGTCTGCCTTACAGTGCCTGTTAAATTGTATTTTGTTGCCGTTTTCACTATTAAAGCTTTTTTTTTTTTTTTTTTGCTATTTTCACTGTTTGCAAAGTAACTGTTGGTTGTCATTTAAAACATTCTTTAATATCGTCTTACTGTTTTTCTGCTGTTTAAAACTTTTTTTAGTGTCTCACTGCTGTTTTTCAGCTATTTAAAACCTTTTTAGTGTTTCCCACCTAAATTAGTGTAGCTAGTAGCTGTAGCATAGTCCAGATAGAGGTTTGCTGTATCTGGGTCTGTTTGTAGTGGCTGTTGTATTCTGAGCACATTTTCCAAGCCATCTTTGATTGGAAGCAGCCCTTCCCTTCTGCACCCTAGTGAGGGAAGTGTGCTGATTGGAACCTGTCTAATGAATGGTGATTGGTCTAGGGCTTGGAGTAAGCACCCTCATTGTTTCTTTCGAATTTTTAAAAATTTGTTTTGTTTTTTTTTTTTTAGTTTTTAGCTTATGTTGTTAAAGTCATGAGTTTGACTGGGTTCCTTCTTCTTTACATGTTGTGCAGCATTGTGCACTGCCATGCAACTGTGCATCGTACCCGAACAGATAATTTCGACAAATGTTCCCTTAGATACAGCTGTAGTACATTAGTGTAGTCCTCATCTTTAATACATCTCTTGTCTAAGCAGTATTGCTAGTGAGCTGTGACCTTTTAAACCAACAGCCAAAAACCCATCAGAAATTGCCCATATACAGATCACCTCCAACATCAGTCCTGAAAGTACCCAATTTGTGATAACAGTCCTTCAAACCTAGCACTATAGACAGTTGGACTACCCTTGTTTCTCCTGCCAGCCTTGTTGACGTGGGTCTCCGAAGGTAGTGTAGCAACTGCCTCATGTACACTGATAATCCTTTACTAATAACTCACTGTAGTACAAAGTGTGAGAGATTTATTTACACCAAGAATCTTGAATCCCTGCTTTCTCACTCTCAAAACAGTAACATGGAAGAATTTGTCAATTCACTCACCACTACTCATGCACATAGTACCACTACTCATACACATAGTACGCATCCAACACATAAATCAACATACATGGAGGGTCTCTCAAAAAACTTACTAGAACACCAGAGTCCTCCAAAACAAAAGGCTGCTACAACTAATGCAGTTCTTGCAGCACCCAAGATACATAGCAACACCAGTGTCTCACCTACCAAGCCCTTAAGGTGAAACACTCAAAAAACAAATTTTCTTGTCAATGGACACTCCATAGTGAGACACATAGATGTCCCACTCACTACATTAGATAAGGAGAAAGTCACGGTCAGCTGCCTGTCCAGTGCCAGGATTCATCAGATCATGCATGCACTCAGGTCTCTCGGCGTACCATTGCGACTCTGTCATAGCTCATGTTAGACTGAACGACCTGAGACATACCTCACTGGACTATATGAAAAGAGACATGATGGCACCACAAGGCTTTTAGCTGTTGGCAAAGGCTCTTACCTCCCAGTAGTGACTTTTTAGGCAAGGTCTCAAAAACAAAATTGCCGATGTGAAACCTACCAACCATACAAAATAAAGGTTATGCTGCTAAATGCCAAGAGCTTAAACAAAAAAACTGCACACCCTGGAAGCACTTCTGTCACTGGAGGATGTAGATGTCTGTGCAGTCACAGAAACCTGGTTCAAGTCCTCAGAAAGTACCCCATCCTTGCAAGGCTACAATGCCTTCCATACCATCAAACTGCAAAACAAACATGTGAGAACCAAAGGAGGCAGTGTTTCTGTCTATATTAGAGATAAATTCACGTCCCAACAAGTTAGACTGGACAACTCCATGGACTTCCTCCATGTTCAGAATACTGTGGTAAGACCCCCATTCAAGTCATAGCTAGTTATAGATCCCCCTCCATGGATCATGTTGTGCACGAGGCCTACTTGACCAAACTGGAGTCAATCCAAATATTGCCAAACACTCTGCTCAAGGAAGATTTCAATTATCCCACCATTAACTGGGAAACCTACTCTAGCCCTAACTCACTAGCTGCAATGGTCCTTGACTTTGTTAACTTAAATAACCTGGAACAAATTGTTCAAACTCCAACAAGAGGAACAAACATACTATATCTGGTCCTCATTAATATGACAAACAGATGCACCACCGCAACTACTGGACCCTTATTATTTAAATCTGACCACAAATAAGTCACCTTCGAACTGACACTAACACCAAAACTCAAAAAAGGCAAAGTCAAACTAAAAAACTTCAGCAAAGCAAACTATACCCTCCCAGGGGAAGGCATAAATGCATTCAAGCCCTACCCCCATCTGGAAGTGATAATTACACTAAAGCCCTGTACGATCACTTTTTATACACTCAGCTGTTCCAGAAATAATTAAAGCCAGAACCTCAAGTAAAAAAAGCTACCCTGGTGGACATCCAGCATCAACAAACTTTACAACAAATGCAAAAAGTTGTTATCTAGGAAAACTAAGGCGAAGTCCTAACAATTGAAAGCCACCCTCTTCATCCTCAACAGGCAAATAAGACAACATGTCAAATGCTCTAAGGCTAACTTTGAGAAAAAAATTAGCAATCATAGCCAAGGATAATCATAAGGCCTTTTACAGCTGCATATGTTGCTTAAAAAGTAGGATCCAAGCATGTGCTGAACTAGTGACTAATGGTATCACACACACTGATCCCACAGAGATAGCAACCTTGCTAGCAGACAGATTTGATGAAATATTCTCTCCCTTATCCCCTCCAAACTTATCACAAACCTTGTCCTCAACTCCACCCCCCCCCCTAATCCTACATATCCAAAGAGAAGGTCATTAAAGCCTTATCTCAGCCTCTATGGGAAAATACGTCATCTCAGGCTGTCTTCTAAAAAACTAAAACATGAAAAAACATCACCATTAAGTACCCTATTCAATCATAGCCTGAGGCTTTGTTCCTATGTAATGGAGAACAGCAACAGTTATTCCCTGCCACAAAGGTGGTTTAGCAACAGACCTAGGGAATTACAGACCCACAGGTCTGACCAGCCTCATCTGTAAAGCCATGGAATGTATCATCAATCCCACACTCAGGCATTAACAATAAACTTAGCAAACTGAATGTAAACCCCTTTGTTGTAAGATGGGTTGTCAAATGACTCACTAACCAGTCACACACTTTCAAAGAGGGTGACTCCACATCAACCATCAGACATTTATTTTATTTATTTATTTTATTTTATTTTCAGTTTGATTAACGGGGAAGTCCACTGGGCCTGAAAATGCCCGTTTTCAGTGGAGGCCCGGGGAGAAAAGCTCCATAAGCAATACAGTAAGGGTTACATAATTATAAAGGTATAATAGATATACAATATCCATACAGTAAGGAAATGCAAATGCATAAAAAGTACAGCATACAGCACAGTTAACAGATATCAGAGAACAGCACAGTTAACAGATATCAGAGAACAACACAGTTAACAGATATCAGAGAACAGCACAGTTAACAGATATCAGAAAACAACACAGTTAACAGATATCAGAGAACAGCACAGTTAACAGATATCAGAGAACAGCACAGTTAACAGATATCAGAAAACAGCACAGTTAACAGATATCAGAGAACAACACAGTTAACAGATATCAGAAAACAGCACAGTTAACAGATATCAGAGAACAACACAGTTAACAGATATCAGAGAACAACACAGTTAACAGATGTCAGAGAACAACACAGTTAACAGATATCAGAGAACAGCACAGTTAACAGATATCAGAGAACAACACAGTTAACAGATATCAGAGAACAACACAGTTAACATATATCAGAGAACAACACAGTTAACAGATATCAGAGAACAGCACAGTTAACAGATATCAGAGAACAACACAGTTAACAGATATCAGAGAACAACACAGTTAACATATATCAGAGAACAACACAGTTAGATATCAGAGAACAGCACAGTTAACAGATATCAGAGAACAGCACAGTTAACAGATATCAGAGAACAACACAGTTAACAGATATCAGAGAACAACCCAGTTAACAGATATCAGAGAGCAACACAGTTAACAGATATCAGAGAACAACACAGTTAACAGATATTAGAGAACAGCACAGTTAACAGATAGAGAACAACACAGTTAACAGATATCAGAGTATAACACAGTTAACAGATATCAGAGAACAACACAGTTAACAGATATTAGAGAACACAGTTTACAGTTGTTTGCATTAAGAGCAAGCGTGATCAACTGTCTTTATAATAATAGATCTAACATTCTTGCATTATTATGCTAGTAGAGGAGAAATAGTTTACATGCAGTTATTCAAAATAAGTAAGGTATATACTTGATGTGCAGTTAATAGAAGTAATTTGCTGTTTACATTATATACACACTTGAAATCAAGTGAGAGATTACTTAATCAATTACTGAGAGCTTGAGTTTGTTGTAGGAGAATAGAAATATGAGTTAGAGGGAGGTTAGGAGCAAGGAGTATGAAGAACTCCCAGGGGAATTCCCTTGAATGTAGGTAGGGTGAAAGAAGGAACATTTCCATTTGGATGACAGGTATGAGAAAAGTTGGGTTTTGAAGGTTTCTGAGTTTGGTATTGTCCTAAGTGAAGGAAGGAGAGACTTCCATTTCTTGCCTAGTGAGAAAGAGAGGAGAAGCTGACCGGTAGGTTGTTTGGGTTTGTGGATAGAAATTAAATGTTGGTGTTCAGATCTCAGAGATCTATTTGGAATGTATGGGGGAAGGATGTTTGTTTGGGCTGGGCATTTATCTGGGTGAAATATTAGTTTGTGAGCAGTGGTTAGTTGTAGGAAGTCTAGGTGGGTAGAGAGTTCTGGCCAGTTCAGAGATTGTAGGGTAAGGCAATGATGCGTGCAGTTTTTGGATTTAGTGGCACATTTAGAGATCTTATTATAGCAATTTTCAAGTTTGGAGGTGATGGAAGAAGTCAGATTTGTTAGAAGAGGGGCTCCATATAATAAGGATGGTAGAAGGTAGGTAGGTAGTTGCCAGGGTATGCCTTGTGGAGTTGGAGAGAATGAGGGTATTCCTATAGAGCATACCAAATTTTTGGTGGGTTTTCTTTGTTTTGTTGAATGTGGATATCGAACTTAAGGTGTTTGTCTATGGTAATACCAGGAAGTTTTGCAAAAGAGGCCACTTCTATAGCTGAGTTGGTTTGGCTAAAGACTTTGAAAGCATTTTTGTCATAAGAGAAAGCCCTGGATGGAGGGAAAAGTAGTATTTTTGATTTATTTGAGTTGAGAGAGAGGTGGTTTTGGTGCATCCAGCTCTCAGTGGTTGAAAATGCAATTTGGATTTTAGTCAGTAGTTCAGGAAGGTTAGAGGCAGCACACACTAAAGTTGAGTCATCTGCATATTGGATAATTGTTGTGTCAGGGATGGCAGTGTGAAGGTTATTAATGAAGATGTTGAAAAGCATAGGACCGAGAATGGACCCCTGAGGTACACCGGTGGGGGTTGGTAAGAAGGAAGAGGTGGAGTTCTTCCATTTAACTGCCCAAGGATGGACCCCTGTGGTACACCAGTTGGGGTAGGTAAGAAGGAAGAGGTGGAGCTCTTCCATTTAACTTCCCAAGGATGGACCCCTGTGGTACACCAGTTGGGGCAGGTAAGAAGGAAGAGGTGGAGTTCTTCCATTTAACTGCCCAAGGATGGATCCCTGCATTACACCAGATGGGGTAGGTAGGAAGAAAGAGATGGAGTTCTTCCAGTTAACTGCCCAAGGATGGACCCCTGTGGTGCACCAGTTGGGGTAGGTAAATAGGAAGAGGTGGAGTTCTTCCATTTAACTGCCCAAGTATGGACCCCTGTGGTACACCAGTCGGGGTAGGTAAGAAGGAAGAGATGGAGCTCTTCCATTTAACTGCCCAAGGATGGACCCCTGTGGTACACCAGTTGGGGTAGGCAAGAAGGAAGAGGTGGAGTTCTTCCATTTTACTGCCCAAGGATGGACCCCTGTAGTACACCAGTTGGGGTAGGTAAGAAGGAAGAGGTGGAGTTCTTCCATTTAACTGCCCAAGGATGGACCCCTATGGCACACCAGTTGGGGTAGGTAAGAAGGAAGAGGTGGAGGTCTTCCATTTAACTGCCCAAGGATGGATCCCTGTGATACACCAGTTGGGGTAGATAAGAAGGAAGACGTGGAGTTCTTCCATTTAACCGTCCAAGGATGGACCCCTGAGATACACCCATTGGGGTAGGTAAGAAGGAAGAGGTGGAGTTCTTTCATTTGACTGCTCGAGATCTGTCTGACAGGTAACTGGAGAACCAGGATAAAATATTAGGGGAGATATGAAGGTTTGCAAGATGATAGAGAAGGTGTTTGTGGGAAATGGTATCAAATGCTTTAGAGAGATCTAGGAGAACTGTGGATACTAGGAGTCCGGAATCTCGGGCTTGATTGACTGTTTCTAGGAAGGAGAGTAGGGCAGTTATGGTGCTATGGCCAGGGCGGAAGCCATGTTGGGTGGGTGTAAGGAGTTGATTCTGGATTAAGAAAGGCATCAGTTGGTGGTGGACGCATTTTTCTAGAATTTTGGAGATTGGAGAGAGTAAGGCAATGGGGCAGAAATTAGAAATATTTGGGTTTTGCCTCCTTTGTGAAGAGGAAGAATGTAGGCTGAATGCCAGAGTTTGGGTACATATGATTCTTTTATGGATCTATTTATTAAGATGCTGATTGGGAGTGCAATACCATCAGCAGCACATTTGAGGAAGGTGGAGGGTACGTTGTCAGGGGAATTGGAGCATGGCTTTAGTTTGGATAGGAGCCTTTTTATAATATTGGTTGAGACTGGTTTGAGCTCGAATATGAGGGGAAAGTTATTAGGGTTGTTGGAAGGTGAAGAATGAGGGATATGTGGATTTTTGTTTGGGAATGTTTTGGTGAGGTTAGCAATGGTTTCTGTAAAGAATTAGTTGAAATGTGAGCTTAGTTCAATGTCAGTTATACTTGGGTCAGGGCAGGGATTATTCCTGGAGCCTGCATGGAGAAGGGAATTGACTGATTTCCAGAATCGTTTAGGGTTTTTATTATTGTTGGACTGAAGCTTATTGTAGTAGGTTTTTTGTTCCATGGTGATTAGTTTTTTTACACTGTTGCGGAGTTGGGTGTATTGGAGCAGGGTAATAGGCATTTTATTCTTCTGGTAAAGCTTCCAGGATTTGTCCCTCTGATACATGATTTGTTTTGTTTCTTTGGACAGCCAAGGAGCAGTATTAACTTTGATTCTTTTGTTTCTTAGGGGGGGGGGGCTAGAGAGTTAAGAGTGTCTATGAAGACAGAGCTGAAATGTTCTAAAGCTTTGTCAAGGAGAACAGTATTTAGGATTTGCTAATTCATTTGTCTGATAATATCTGAGAAAGTTATGGGGTTAAAGTTGCTAAGATTGTGAGTGGGAATGTAATGGTGCTGATATGGGGTGGAGGTAGCTGAGCGATGAATGAAAGCAGGGAGATGGTCGCTAAAGGTGTCTGGGATAGTGCCAGAGTGAGTTATTTTGTTTGGATGGGTGACTAGGATCCAGTCTATGATGGATCCTGGGGGGGGTGTATTTTGTTAGGACGGGTGATAAAGTGGATTACTTGGGTAAAGTTGTAGAGGTTAATGGATAGGGAGGGAGAGGGAGTGTTGATTTTATTTCAATCTATATTAACATCGCCTAGAATGTAAGTTTTATAACTGATTTCAGTTGAGGCCCAATGAAGAATATCTTCAAGGGTAGAGATGTTGTCACCTGGGGAGATATATAGGGAAATAATGCAGATATTCTTATGTTTATTCATTCTTAGGATGCTGATGGTTAGTTTAGTATTTTTGAATTGTGGGGTTGGAATTTGAAGGGGGATTAAGGTAAGAAGGTTAGAGTAGATTAGAGCAGAGCTGCCACCTTTTTTATTTAATCGATCATTTCTCAGGATATGGAAACCAGGAGGTAATATTTCGGAGTCAACGATATGGGGTTTTAGCCAGGTTACAGAGATGGCTAAGATGTCAGGTTGGTTGTGGCGAATCCAAGCTTGTACTTGGTGTACTTTGTTGTTAAGGCTCTGGGCGTTGATTGTGAACAACTTAAGAATGTTGTGGGAGAAGGTAGAAGAAGAAGGGATGGGGGAAGAGGTTGTTTGTAGTGGGACAAGAAGGGGGTGGGGGGAAGGAGTTGTTTGTAGTGGGACAAGGACCAGGGTTGGGAGGAATATCTCCAGCTAAGGCTAGGACATTACAGGAGATAACTTTTAGCCATTTGGGGTTATATAGGAGGAAGCTGGGTGGAGCTAGCAGTAGTTTAGGAGTCAAAGTTTTAGTTGTGGTGGAGAAGTGTTTGGGATAAAACAGGTGCAGTGGGTTAGGTGGAATAAGAGAAGAGGAGATAGAGTGGAAATGAGTGCATGACTGTGGTTGCAGGTGAGTGTATGGGATAGTTTGAGTAGAAGGTAGACATGGGGTGCTTTGGAAGAGTAAGGGGCTAAATCAGGATTTTAAAGATGGCGCCATGAAGGGCTGAGAGTATTTAAGGGATGGAAGAGGATATGAGGTGGATAGGGGTGGAGAGTAAAGTGAAAGCAAGTGACATAGGTGGGGCTAAAGCTGTACAGTGTGAGTACAGTCTAAAGATCAGAGATCAAGTGATGCGTTATTGTAAAAGGCTTAAGGGAGATACTTGGAGGGAGATTAGAGACTGGGAGGTGTTGGACAAGGGAAAGATACAGGTGGATGGGGAGGAGAGAGAAGTTGTAGGCAATGTAACGAGAGAGCGAACACTAAGCACTCGGATATCAAAAAGAGTCAGACACAAATGATGGAAACAGTTCAAGAAGAGCAATCAGTAAAAATGCAGACTACTGATGGTGAGTCAAGGTGTGGGTAAGTATAGAGGTGAGGAAAACAATAGTTGCAATTGTAAGAGGACAGTTGGGTGGTTATAGTAAAAGTAAGAGGAAGAAAAGGATTATGCCAAGAGTAAGTGTTGGAAGCCAGAAGATGAAATTAGTTATAAACTGTAGGATAGGCTTATAAGGTAGGACTGGATACTGGTGCCACCTAGTGGACAGATATTATATTGCAGTAGAGGTTCCTTCTAGGAAAAGGCTAGACAGGGATTAGGGAAGGCTATATATTCAGTTAAAGGGGTAACAATAAAGGTGAGAAAGGAATACTGGTTACCGTATAGAGGGTGGGGGCGGGGGCTGAGGCTGCTGGCTGTCCTGGCTAGGAAGCGTTCTTTGAACCATTTGGAAGTGTTAGATTACTAACGTATGCTTTTAGTGCCAGGCTTAGTTAATAACATACCTTCTTGTTTATTTTTCTGAGAGGGTACAGGGATATGAAGGCAGTAGGATGAGGCTGCAGGTAGCTTGAATGGGTCCTTAGTCATCAGGTAGGCAGGTACTTATGTCCTGTTCAGGAATAGCAAGTTGGGGAGCTGGGAATCCAAGAGGTTGAGAGATGCTGGGGGCAAGAACGGACAGCAGCCAGGGGCTAAATCAGGATTTGAAAGACATGTCACCAGCAGAGCACCACAAGGGTAGTGCTGGGTCAGTACTGTTTGGCATTTACTTCTCAGAAGTTCAGACCAAAACTAAGGGATTGTGGCTGACCAAGTTTACAGACGGCTGCAAACTGGGTGCAATTACTGAATCCCCAAATTATGTCAGTATACTTCAGGAGGGTCTTACACAGACCAGCGACTGGTGTCTTAGTCATGGTCTCAAACTGAATGCAAAGAAATGCACCATCACTCCTTTCAGTAAAAACAATGTTCCTTCACACTGTCAAATTGACAACAACACCCTATGTACCTGCGAAGTGGTAAAGGATCTGGGATCACAAGTAGACTATGACCTTAACTTTGACCACCATGTGTCTACTGTAGTAAGGCAGACTTTCTACATATCACACTTGATTAGCAAAGGCATTGCCTCTAGAGCAAAGAAGGTTATAACCCCTCTATACTCATCACTAATCGGGCCCATAATTGAGTATAACACCCTTTTTGGCTTGTATCATACAAAGCACCTGCAGCATTTCAAGACACCTCACAGATTCCTAACTAAGAAGATCAAGGGACTCCAGCACATGCCTTACGCAGACTGACTAAAGTCCATGTCACTATATTCAGCATCGTATAGACTTCTTAGGGTAGACTTATGCGTGGCTTACAGAGCAGTCTCCGACCCAAACCTAATAAATTTGCTGCACATTTGTAAATCAAACAGGAGTAGAGCTACCCATTCCAGGGACCTAAATATGGCCTGTGACTTGAATAAGATGTGCTGGAGGGACACATTTGTCTCCCAGCAGCTGCCATGTTTTTGTAATAGGCTGCCAATTCATGTGACGCAGAGCACTTCTATGACACTGTTCAAAAGAAACCTGGACGAGTGGATGGGGCACCATAAATTCTTACCAGGGATAGCACCCACAACCCTGCTGGACATGGGCAATCATTAATAAAAACAATCCTGGG
This sequence comes from Protopterus annectens, assembly GCF_019279795.1. Lineage (NCBI taxonomy): Eukaryota > Metazoa > Chordata > Ceratodontiformes > Protopteridae > Protopterus > Protopterus annectens. The sequence goes on along the minus strand of NC_056733.1, from coordinate 960,972,350 downwards.
TATTGACTAGAATATCCATGGTATGACATTGGGATGAAATGGCTAGGCTTGAAATTACCCCTGGGTCGATAGCCTAGTAACCTCCTTTGATCATATGATCCTATGAGGATCAATTTTCTGAAGGGTATAAAGTCTGAAACTCAAACGTCTGTCATTATTGTCTGACTTCAACCCTCAATGATTTGCCAGTGATGTCCCAGAAAACCACAATTTTATGAGACACAGACTAAAAATATGAGACACAAATCTGGACATTCTGTGAAAATCTGTACAATTGAGAGCTATGGTGCAGAAACTACAGACAATTATTAGCACTGTTACTGGAGACAGTACATTTCTGAGTACAGAATTTACTGACAGTATAATGAGTGCAGAAGCTACAGACATTACGATTTGATTCAGATACTGTTGACATGTACCTCCACTATACATAATAAAACATTCTTAACCAAACTACAGTGTATGCAGACTTTATTCTGAAATGAACAAGAAGATTTCACCCATAAAGGAGAGTCTGCGACCTGTTCAGCACAAGTTTGGGTAATTAACAGATACAGACATTCATTCCAGTCTCATTTCAGTTATTTCCAGCTCATTCCAGTATTCTACAATCATATCAGTTCTTAAACATTGCATGCTGAAAACAGCATTGCATAAAGTTATATAGATAACAACGTGATGTGGAACTGGTTGAGTGAAATAAACAGAGTAATGCAATAGTATTCAGTACATAACAAATGGTTACTGCTGCCCTTTCCATGAGAGCTGTTCAAAAAAAGTCTTTAGAAATGGGTATAATCTCCTTGCCATATAGGATACCAAATTATACAGGTTTTTGGTGCAAAAGGTACTATTTTTTTAATTTTATTTTGTTGGTAAACACCTCACCTTGAACATTTTCTTGAAGCTGAGAATTCTTGCAGTGATATAACCAAAGACTGAACCCACAATGCTTCACTGCCTTAATTAGTATATAAACTGTATTTCTTTGCTAATTGCAGCAACAGGTGAATTTTGCATGCTAATCTGACAAGTTAGCAGTTATCACTTACACATGGAACACCCGACGTGTAATGATTTATCAATACTTACACATGGAACACCTGATGTGTAATGATTTATTAATGAAAGTATGATGTAATCAAATGCCTGCTCTTTTAACGAAGTGTGTTGCTTTCATTTCTGAGAATGTTTTTCTGGTATATGTATTATAATCATCACCACTAATATTTTCTGTTTTTATATATGCATTTTCTTGGAGTGTAACATCAAAATACCTCTCAACCTCTTAGAGCAAAAAATCTTGGCAAAGTCTAAAATGATAGGGGACATATTTTAAATATTGCTCTTACAAACTTAGAAAGTTGATAGAATAATAGGTTTTGCATTAGCATGAATTTTCTGAAGGATGTGGAGTCTTAAACTAAAATGTTTGTCATTATTTAATTACCTCAATCCTCAGTTATTTGCCAGAAAAGTGCAGATTTTAGGAGGAACACACCAAAAATATGAGGCAAAAATCTATACAGTTGAGAGGTATACATCAACTTTTTTCTCTTCTGTCTGCTCAGAGTTACCTGCTTACTTACATTGATAATTGTGCCCACCTGTCTCAGGTCTTCTCTTACCTAACACATCTCTTATCTGTATGCCCTCATAGTCTCTTGCCATCTCCCTGCCTTTCCCAAATATGATTTAAACTGCTGGGGCATGTGAACAGTGGTCAAGATGTACCATGACTTCATTTTGTCAGTGTTGTTGTCATACAGAAATCTGAGAGTACAGTAAAACAAAAACATGCTATAATCTTCATTTTTTAGCCACTTACAACTTTAACATTGACGTTATAACCAAAAATGAGGCTAATTATAAAACAAAGATGGATAGGGAATGTGGCAACTCATTTTAAGTGCACCATAAAAGTGCAAAGCCACTGATGACCTCCACTATAAAAGAAACTCAGAAAGCATTTTCTATTAATTTACATTACAAAAATCATATGCACTCTGCGAACTGCCCTGAGTTAATATTAAATAGTTCTGCCCACTCTGGCCCTGAAGTCATTGCTATCATCCCTCCTGACAAATAATTCAGCTCTAAGTTTACATCCCCATTGAAATTCCTCTTCTGCACAATGCCTACTAGATACCTTCCCTCCTATAATCACTTTGAATCAAGCCCATCAGAAATCTCCCAAATTAAAACTACAAGCTCCATGAGTCCGGACGGCAGCCTCCTCTGTCTTCTGGTTCATACAATATATTATCTCAGCCCCTTCTAAAGCTCTCCATCCTCAGATTCCCCAGTGCTGAAGGATTTACCATGCTGATCTCACTATTATCACCTGCACGGTTTTGTCTTGGAATTCATTCACATTGAACTAATAAACAACAATGGTTATTGTTCACTTTGTCGAATATGGTTTTATTGACAGAGTGAAGTGATATGTGTTTCCATAGCTAATGCCTTTTTTTTGATGGTGTATAAGATTTGCTTGTTTGTTAGTGAGTGGGATATTTTATTAATACCAAAACCTGTGCACTTACCAAATATTTTGTCGTTAAGGGTAGGCGTGCATGTATGCATGTTTCAGGGTTAGGATTAGAGTAAAGGCTAGGTGAGGAGATAGGTATAGTGCTGTGTGCATGTGGTCATGTGAGGTTGTGTGTGTGTGTGTGTGTGTGTGTGTGTGTGTGTGTGTGTGTGTGTGTGTGTGTGTGTGTGTGTGTGTGTGTGTGGGTTTATGTGTGGATGTTTGTGGGTAAACATTATAGTAGAAGCCAGGTAAGGGGATAGATAGCGTGTGGGTATGTGAGGTTGTGTGTATGTCTGTGTGTATGTGTGTGAGTGTGTGTGTCCATGTTAGTGTGTTGTGCAGCAAGACCGTTAGGCCATGGATTTTTATAGGGTAATTTGTAGCATTGGGGGTGGAACAGAGGCAGGATTAGGATTATCACACATGAATAAAATGGTATGGGGTGGGGGTTGCAGTAAGCAGACTTTTTTCTAGTAGTATTTTACAGATTGCTAGGGTTTTTCAGAAGCTGACCAGATGCAAAAAGTTATTCCTTTTACTTGTACAATGTCTGTTTGTGGTTTGTATTTATGTATATGCAATGGTTTGTCCAGCTGATCTCACTGGATCTATGATGTGATGGTGTGATGCTGTGTTCATCAATGAATAATGCTGTATTCATGTATATATACATACATGCACATTTTTTTGCATTTACCTGTACGTCTGTACATATGTGTCTCTACTTATGTATAGGCATACACACGTAGACATAAGGGAAGATTTAGCAAGAGAAAATGAAAAAGTACAGTGTAAAGAAAAGTGAATGTTAAGATGGTGAAACTTTTTTTTGCCCTAGTTTTGCTCTTGTTTTTTTGTCTGTGTAACATTGATGTCTGTTATTGGTAAAGGGTATTTATTACAATGTTTTGACTTTTATTGTTTTGCTAATCTACTTTGGGAATTATATACAAAGGATGACATAGTCTCCCTTGGTATGAGCTCTTGCATGAACATAGAGCACATGAGATCTTAACCTTGATCAAGGCAAACTGAAAAGGAAACCTTGAATACTTTCCTAACAGATTATGTTATTTTAAAGTGTAAATTTACAATGCCTGCATCACTCTGGAGTTTTGGAGACTCCAAAGCCAGGTTTTACTGCTCGGAAAGTTGTAGACTACTGATGGAGGAATTAGTTTCTTTTTTCATTATATCTCAATTAGAAAACAAAAATCTACTTTTCAGTGTAGACCTGGCAGCTTTAGTCTAACTTTTTACAAGTAAGCGTATGAACGTGGAGAGAAAGGAAATCCATTCCGTCTGTGGCTGCTATATTTACAGGGGGTTTACCCTGACAGTGTTTCTTTTGTAAGAATCTGCTGCCAACAACAGAAAAATCTATCCATTCTTCTCTACAAGAAAGCCTTCACCAGCAGTTCTAGTCACTGGTATGTTCCCAATGCACCAGTGTCATATTCTAAAATAAACTGTTGATTTATTCTTTTCTCCCAAATGCAGGATATTTTATCATTTTCTTTCTTCTGTATCTACACCCAAACCTTTCAATGTAAACACCTCCAGGTTAGTGGCACAGCAGCTTCAGAGATCATCCACGTGCAACTAACAATGGACAAAACTGCAATTCAAATTGTAGCTTGCTACAGATCACCCACCATGTCCCAGGACCCCCATTCCAAGTTTCTGGAAACAATGGGAAACATAAAGGTCCTACCAAACACCCTAATATTGGGTGATTTTAATTACCCAAACATTAACTGGGAGAACTACTCAAGTACTAACTCCCTTGTCCAACTTTTCCTAGAATTTATAAACTCAAACACCCTGGCTCAACTGGTCAACACTCCCACCAGAGGTGACAACATATTGGACCTGGTCATCACCAGCATGGGCGACCGGTGTTCCACACCAGAGGTCAACCCCTCGCTGGTTAGATCTGACCATAAACAAATCACTTTGGATATCCATATTCTGCCACCACCGCTGGACAAGAAAGCCACCATGAACAACTTTTCAAAAGCAAACTTCACATTACCTAAGACCGAGGTGGAATATTTCAAAGCCCCCATGCTGAAAGATAACACTGTCCAAGCTGCAAAATCCTTTACTAATGCATTCTACAGGCACCTACAAGAATGCATGGATCATGCTATCCCAAGCAAAACCAAGACTCACTCCTCCAAGAAAAGGAAACCAGGCTGATGGACCCCTGCCATAAACAAGCTATACAATAGAAGGAGGAAACTAGTACAGAAAAGAGTAAAATCTCAAGAAGGAAAGACATCCCTGATCAGTATCAGCAAGAAACTATGATCCCTCATAAAATCATCCAAGTCTAGCTTCAAAAGAAAAATTGCCAAGGACTCCAAAGATAACCACAAAGCGTTATTTAGCTATGTCAAGAACCTAAGTGGCAATTTTCAGATCTGCTCGGAGTTAGTGCAGAATGGCACAAAATACACTGAACCGAATGATATCGCCAACATCCTGGCAGACAGGTTCAGCGCAAACTTCACCCCTCTCTCACCCCCAAAAGGGCCCATAATCATACCAGAAGAATGTAGAGTCCCTGAAATCACAGACACTCAGGTTAAAACTGCCCTCTCCAAAGCCAAAAACTCAGCATCAGTGGGACCAGACGGTGTCCCAGGCTGCGTCCTTCATGAGCTCAAAGACAAACTAACCCCTCACCTAAACACAATGTTCAAACTCAGCATCTCCACATGCTACATACCCATAGAGTGGCGCACAGCAACGGTTATTCTGCTCCACAAAGGTGGAGCCATAACAGACACCAGGAACTATCGCCCTATTAGACTGACTTGTCTGGTCTGCAAGGCTATGGAGCACATTATCATGGATTTCATTAACAGAGACATTGGGAACCTCCAAACACTGGATCCTACCCAGTGCGGCTTTGTTAAGGGTAGATCATGCCTCCTAAGCCTGGTGGACTTCTTTGATACAGTTACCAAGGCTATAGACGAGGGAAAGGTGGTACACACAGCTTACCTAGACCTCGCTAAGACCTTCAACACCATTCCCCATTCTGGTGTTATAGACAAGCTCACCAGCCTGAACATAAACCCCTACATCACAAAATGGGTTGCCAACAGGCTCACGGACAGAACCCACATGGTGACAGTTGCGGGAGCTAGGTCCGTTTCTAAACCGGTTACAAAGTGGTGTTCCCCAGGGCCCAGTCCTAGGACCCCTCCTATTCTGCATATATTTCTCAGAGATACAGGTAAGCACAGGAGGACTATGGCTGACCAAGTTCACAGACGACTGCAAACTAGGGGCTATAATTGACTCTCCGGCTGACACAAACATCCTCCAAAAGGGTCTCACTGAGACAGATACCTGGTGTCAAAATCATGGCCTCAAGCTAAATGCCAAAACGTGCTTTGTCATCCCCTTTGGAAAAAACAAAGTACCCACAAACTACTACTTAGGTGGCAGTCTCCTAAATACGGAAGACGTAATAAGGGATCTGGGGACCCAAGTAGACAGTAATCTCACCTTTGATAATCACGTTGCCAAAGTGGTTAGAAAATCCTTCTACATGGCCCACCTAATCACAAAAGAGTTTGCATCCAGATCAAAAGAGGTCATTGTGCCCCTCTACTCATCACTCATCAGACCCATCTTAGAGTACAACGCCCCATTTTGGATGTACCTTACAAGACACCTGCAACAGCTGGAAAGACCACAGAAGTACCTCACCAAGAGGATCAATGGCCTCAAACAGATGCCCTATGCAGCTCGAATGAAGAAACTCCAGCTGTACTCGGTTGCATACCGCCTACTCAGAGGCGATCTTTGCCTGACATTCAAGGCCATGTCCAACCCAGAATTGATGGACATGCTCCACCTAAAGAAAACCTTATCCCCTCGAGCCACATGTTCTAGGGATCTAAACCTCACCCCAACAATAAATAGGACATGCTGGAGGGATAAATTCCTGTCCCAGAGACTTCCCATGCTTTGGAACAAGATCCCAATCTACATTAGGCAGAGCTCCTCGCTAACACTCTTCAAAAGAAACCTTGACGAGTGGATGGGAAACGGAAAGTTTACCCCAGGGATCACTTCAGTGGCTCTGTTGGACAGAGGCACAGGGAACTAATCTAAGGGGATGGCGAAAGCCAACACATTCCGGCTAGGCTTATAAATGCCTTCGGGCAGATAGCCTAGTACCCACCTATGAACCTATGAACACCTCCTTTACATGCAGCCAGTAACTCTAACACCACCTTCTTCTTCTAGCAGATGGACGTGCAGTAAAGCTGAAAATGTCTGATGGCCAGTCTACTTACCTAGGAAGGAATTAGTTAAACAAGCAAAACAAAGCAACAGGCAAACAACCAAATTGTCATGTTTCTGAATCTGAGTTCACGGCATTGCTGAATTTATAACAGTTTTGCTAGTTAATTGCTGTAGAGTAGTTCAGGTCATAAGTCCTGGGCTGTGCCTACAAATTGTCTGCTGTGATTAATGTACTACCCCAGTAAACAGACTTGATAAATAAGTCAGCTGTGACAGACATACTGTCTGCCTTTTTAACATGGGCAGCAGCGGTGTTTTATTCTGCTTTATAGGCAGGTCAGGTGTGGTGTAGCTTTGTCTCTCTGTAGAAATTATAAAAAGGCTGTGATGTAAGGAAAATGTCATCATGCTGGGTACGGAGGAGTGAAAGGGTGTGCAGGTATCACTTTGTAGAAAAAGAAAAAAGTAACAGGTATTATGTTATGTTTTGCTATAGAACTAAGATCAGATTTACATATTTTACAGAGTGTGATTGCACCAGAAAGGTATAACCTAATACCCCTTCACTATTTCTTACCACGGGATGCTTTTGTGATAAAGATCAAAGAGGGGCTACAGAAATTAGGAACAAAAAGATCGTGATAGTCACTAAAGTGTATGTGTCACATTCAGAAGCATATTTGTTTTACAATTAGTTTTTCAGACCTTTGTTAACCCGGTATGTCCGCTGACAGAAGTGTCCCTGTTGTGGATTTCAGGGGTGACTCGGGAATACTGGCTACGTGATTTGCTCAAAGCCACATAGTAAGTAAAAGGAGATGGAAAGAATCAAACCCCAAACCTTTACTACAGAAAGCAGCTCACTGACCATTCACAGCGTTAACCCTCAGCTCCTTATGGTAAATTTGCTAGTGATTGATAGTATTGTGCATTGTTTGACTTTTTAAGTTTAGCATTTACTTAGCTGTTTCTATACCTACACATACAAAACAATACTACAGCATGTATAAAATAATTATTTATAAACACCTAAAAACAAAAAACAACACCTGAAAAGTTTTACTTACTGATACAGTTTCACAAAGGTTTTCAGTGTAAACTGTTCCATCTGTAAGACCTAGTTGACAACTTGTCTTTCTTTGAAGTAATACTTGCCTAATGATTCATTTAGTATGGAAATACATCAAGCTATGCATTAATTTAGATAGTGAGGCATTGTGAGTTAAATCTTTCATGATTTAATGGCAAGTGTTTCCAGCTCCAAGAAAATATTTCAAGGGAGAACCCTGACCAATAAAATAAAATGCAAGAGCAACATTCTGTTGCATCAAAAATGTATTTGCTATTTATTAAGAAAAACATCACCAACTTCAAGGGTTTGTTACTTACACTTGTGTCAGAAAGTGAGTGCAAAGACTTTTCTTGATAGCTAATTTAATTTCCTGGTTTTAATGCAATGACTTAAGCTGCCGGGTATGTGTTTAGCAAGTCCTTCCCCACAACTGTTTCAAATATTATTATGTGTCATAAAGAAATGTAAACTGCAGTGTATATTGCCTCATGCCTTTTCCTTTCTTTGTTAATTAAATTCCCCAGCATTTCAATGTGGACAATTAAGACATTTTGCAGTTTTTACTGACTGACTGAATGTGTATATTTATACTTTAAACAGCTATGAGAAGGAATCAACAACATACACCATCAGATTTCGGGTATTTGACAGATACTGCATGAGAATTTTTATTTAATTTGTTTTAATTATTTGTTAATGAGGTAAAACCTTTTTCAGGAGTGACTCAGGACCACTCTCAGGTTATTTAACTTGTTGAGATTAACATGGGATGCAGGTGCAGATTGAAGGAGTCAGACAGTAGACTAGATGATAAAGTTCATTAGAAGCTTATAGGTTTTATCATTTTTGGTAAATGGCAGGCAGTACTTTATATACTACACAGTGAAGTCTCATACATCCTCAGCAGAATAGGCATTGCATCCATGGGGGGCATACAATTAGGTATATCAGCGCACCTTTAGGTCCACATTGATTTTGGTTCTGTGGAGTTATTGTAGTTTCACAGGATAAATTTGAGATTTCCAATCCACTGGTCCATGTTACATTTGAATAGGGCTAGGGATGAGCTTTGCTTAACAAGGACAGGCAGCCTATTCCTGAAAAGAGGTAATATTTGAGACACATACTTGTCCCTCTAGCATGCCCTGTTTATGTCACAGACAAGGTTTAGATCTTTAGAACAGGTATTTCTGATATTGTTTATTTTGCAACAAATCCATCAGTGTGGAATCAAAGTATACATTCTAGCCTAGGTATAGATCACCACACAGAAGTATGTAGGAGACCGATTACAGGGACAGAGCTTTGAAACTGTTTGCATAGGACTTGTTGTTTGCTTCCTGTATTATTTTTATGAGGAGCGCTGTGGTCTCTCAAGCTGTTTCAAGAGCCTGGTGAGGTAAAAGCAGAAATGTGCATTGTAGTCAAAGATTGGTCAGATGAGAGATGGATATAGTGGAAAAATTACCTCTTGGACCTGGATGCCATGCCCTTACTTACAAGTTGTGCAATACTGAATGATTTTCTCACCACAGTAAACACTTTGTGACTCTCAACATGCTTCCCAGATCCCTGACCTTAGGGGTCTACTTTTAGGGGTGAATTATCAGTGTGATAATTTCCAGGGCTGGCCATCTTTACAAGGGTTGCTCTTATGCAGTAGAGTTTATGACTGCCATATCCAATGGCTGGACATTTACTATACATGAAGCAGCGCACTGAAATGTCACTCTTTTTAATAAAGTGTAAATAAAAATAAATGTAGCATCCATTTCAGATTCTGTGATGAGGAGGCTCTCAGGACAAGTATTGTGGATGGATAAAAACACCCTTGTTTAAATTCTGCAGGAATGTTAGGTTCATATAATGGTCCAGAATCCTAAACAGTTCGGTGTGACAACATCCCCAAATGAGCATATTACATGACACCTAATTTCAAAAGAAAAGTTTCTGCCATTCTCCATTTAGTATACGCTAATGGGGAATGGCAGAGCCTACACCCGATTCCCAAAGAGGAAGTCATGAGCTCCATGCTGAACTAATTTAGCATTGTGCATTGGCAAGCCTTGCAAACATGCAAGACCAAGTCATTGGCAAAGCCCATTGAAATGAATGGGCTTCTTCACCTGGTAGAAGCTCCTCCTATATATGGAAGCAGGTATTGCAGTTCGTACTGAGTGGAAAGGAGCACTACCTGCAGTACCTAGTTCCACATACAGATGGAGCAGTACAACAGCTATCCTGAGTTGTTGGGGCTGCCTGCCTGTGACCCTGCACATGTGCAGTACTGGATAGTGCAAGCCATCCCCTAACCTCCTAGGGGGATAGCTTATTTTACCCTGTTTTAAAAAAAAATGTGCTTCCCCATGAAAGCAAACGAAGAGCCATCAACATGCATGGTGTTTACAATACCCACTGTGGTGAACTGCTAGAAGGGATAAATTGCAAATATATATGCATAAAGACCCTGCTCAGTGTCCATGGATTGCAGTAAGTAAAGAGAAAGGGCCACCATGTCCATGATTCCCACATATTCCATAAAAATTATCTGTAATGTCACTTCCTGCATGGTGAAATCACACAGGGCCAACAAGACGGTAAATGTAATGTCACTTCCTGCATGGTGAGATCACACAGGGCCAACAAGATGGTAAATGTAATGTCACTTCCTGCATGGTGAGATCACACAGGGCCAACAAGACGGTAAATGTAATGTCACTTCCTGCATGGTGAGATCACACAGGGCCAACAAGACGGTAAATGTAATGTCACTTCCTGCATGGTGAGATCACACAGGGCCAACAAGACGGTAAATGTAATGTCACTTCCTGCATGGTGAGATCACACAGGGCCAACAAGTCTGTAAATGTAATGTCACTTCCTGCATGGTGAGATCACACAGGGCCAACAAGACGGTAAATGTAATGTCACTTCCTGCATGGTGAGATCACACAGGGCCAACAAGACGGTAAATGTAATGTCACTTCCTGCATGGTGAGATCACAGAGGGCCAACAAGACAGTAAATGTAATGTCACTTCCTGCATGGTGAGATCACACAGGGCCAACAAGACAGTAAATGTAATGTCACTTCCTGCATGGTGAGATCACACAGGGCCAACAAGACAGTAAATGTAATGTCACTTCCTGCATGGTGAGATCACACAGGGCCAACAAGACGGTAAATGTAATGTCACTTCCTGCATGGTGAGATCACACAGGGCCAACAAGACGGTAAATGTAATGTCACTTCCTGCATGGTGAGATCACACAGGGCCAACAAGACAGTAAATGTAATGTCACTTCCTGCATGGTGAGATCACACAGGGCCAACAAGACAGTAAATGTAATGTCACTTCCTGCATGGTGAGATCACACAGGGCCAACAAGACAGTAAATGTAATGTCACTTCCTGCATGGTGAGATCACACAGGGCCAACAAGACAGTAAATGTAATGTCACTTCCTGCATGGTGAGATCACACAGGGCCAACACGACGGTAAATGTAATGTCACTTCCTGCATGGTGAGATCACACAGGGCCAACAAGATGGTAAATGTAATGTCACTTCCTGCATGGTGAGATCACACAGGGCCAACAAGACGGTAAATGTAATGTCACTTCCTGCATGGTGAGATCACACAGGGCCAACAAGACGGTAAATGTAATGTCACTTCCTGCATGGTGAGATCACACAGGGCCAACAAGACGGTAAATGTAATGTCACTTCCTGCATGGTGAGATCACACAGGGCCAACAAGATGGTAAATGCAGGCACATCAATGCATCCACATATTGAAAGCCACAGACAGTATGTACCTATGTCTAAAGCCACCCATGTCTTTCTTTCTTCCCTCTATTTATCCCTAATTTGTTGCCAGTAATTCGGGACACCTACTGGATCCCTGGATAATGACACCTATATGCAGCCTGCAAAACATGGCTAGACAGCAGGATAACACCACCCATGCCCAAACCAGAAATATCAGAGAATGTGTGTTTGGCCTACTTGAATCCTGATTACACTGCATAGACACATCTAGAGGTGTGCACCACTGTGACCCTGCCATGGCCTGTGACCTGGTTACAGCAAGTTATAGTCATCAAAATATGATCATTGGGAAGGAGGTAGCTCATCTAGCATTACCAACACCCTCCACACCTACAGCAGCAAGTTTTATCTCAACCAGCAGCACATTATCCCCTAATGAAGACAGTGACAATGAAAGACAGCAATGTACGACCCCACCAGATCTCCCAGATGTCATGTGTAGTTACTGGCAGCACAGCTGAAGTAGCAATATCTTGTCCACCTCTGTGTGCCATGACAAGAGCACAGTCACTGCATGGCACACCAAACAGTATGATGCTTGCAGTGCTAATTAAAGGCTACACTGAGCAGAACGTGGTCAGTCTTACTGTGCGTCGACATCTCAGACATCTCCGCAGATGATACAGGAGGGAGGATAGTGAGGGTCACAGCCATCTCAGACATCTGTGCTTCTGATTCAGGAGGAAGGATACTTAAGGTCACAGCCATCTCAGACATCTCCACTTATGATACAGGAGGGTGGATAGTGAGGGTCACAGCCATCTCAGATATCAATGCTTATGATACAGGAGGGAGTAGACTTAGGGTCACAGCCATCTCAGACATCTACACTTATGACACAGGAGGGGGGATAGTGAGGATCGCAGCCATCTCAGACATCTCTGCTTATGATACAGTAGGGGGATAGTGAGAGTCACAGCCATCTCAGACATCTCCTCTTATGATATAAGAGGGAGGATACTTATGGTCACAGCCATCTCAGACATCTCCGCTTATGATACAGGATGGAGGATAGTAAGGGGCACAGCCATGTCAGACATCTCTGCTTGTGAAATAGGAGGGAGCATAGTGAGGGTCACAGCCATCTCAGACATCTCCGCTTATGATACAGGAGGGAGGAGACTTAGGGTCACAGCCATCTCAGACATCTCCGCTTATGATACAGGAGGGGGATAGTGAGAGTCACAGACATCTCAGACATCTCTGCTTATTATACAGGAGGAAGGATAGTGAGGGTCACAGCCATCTCAGACATCTCCACTTATGATACAGGAGGGAGGATAGTGAGGGTCACAGCCATGTCAGACATCTCTGCTTATGACACAGGAGGTAGGATACTGAGGGTCACAGAAATTATCATTTACACAGCTGCCTAGGACCACATGGACATATGATTATCTAAACAATTGGGTGAGGGACTTGAGGTTCAGTGGAGCAGAGACATGGCTCAGAATGACTTGTGGTCATCAGTGCAATAGATGATTTTATAGGTTGTCAATTAGGTGACAGTACTACAGGCTTCTGCCATGTGGACAGTGTATTAGTGGGACATGCAGAAGGAACAATGTGGTCTTGCAATATGGCTTCTGCCTTTGGAAGCCATAAGTGGCCCAATTGACTCATCAGAAACAGACGTGGTGGAACCCATAGAGCAGGACCTATACGGATTGTGCCTACAATGTGCCTCACTTCGGGCAACTCTGCAATATGGTCACCCCCGATGTGGTGGGGGGAATGTTGATCCACTTACTATGGAAATTCCTAAGTGTACCCACTGTGATGGTCATTCTCTGTGGTCTCAGCACGTATTTACAGCCCCCTGCCCATGGGCAATGCAACACTTCGGCACATGCCTGTACATGCTACCATCTGCATGTGTGAAACAATATCAACTTTTGGTTACAGTCATATTACACTGGCCAGTACTCTAAACACAAATGGTCAAAGTAGTAAATTTCAATTGCATGTATATGCAGATATGTCCAGTACTGCACTATACACTAAATGTCTGCCATATTCAAAACATACCTGAAAACCCATGCATTTGTATAACTCTGGAGGTATGTTCTGGGTCATACATAGGTTCATCTTACTGGACTTTTTTCTTGTTTGTAAATCTGTGGTGGTTCTGTAGGTTTCTGTTTCTGAGGAACTGTGGCTCTCCTCAGCCCTCGTGTCTTTGATAGCACAATTATACAACACTTATCATTCATCATCAACCACCTTTTTCCCAGTTTCTACATGGAGTCAGGGTATTGTGTTAATTGTCACCATCTCTATCAATTCGGTGTCATACTCCTGTCTTCTTCAACACTTATGCCTGTCTGTTGCAGATCTTCTCTCACACAGTCCATTTGCCTTTTGCTCATTTCATCTTACCTTCTTCCTGTCTTTCTCAATTCTTCTTCACCGGATTGTCTTCTGCTTTTCTGCACATGTGGCCAAACCACCATAATTTGTTCTTTGATCTTTTCTGAAATTGTATTGCAGTTAGATAGCATCACACAAGTATTTAAATGTCATCCAGGCCAGGGTCACCAGCTGATATGAACTTGGAAGACAGGATGAAAGAGAAAAGTCACACTGAGAACTAACACCATTACTCACAAAGGATGCTTAACACAGTACTAGGTGGCCCGACCCCCTATATGTTTGCATTATTCAGAAGGCAATTGTGAACCATTAGGCATGTACATCTCTTTAAATGTGGTCTACAACCTCTCCTAAAAGTGTGACACCCCTCGTATAGCCTGCACATCCATGTACTCTAGCCACAGTTTAGACTCAGGGTTTAATGAGACTTTTAGTACGACCTGCCTCATGTCAGCGTATCATCCCCAGGCATCCTCTGAGGAGGGATGAGTAGGCAACGCTGCATCATTCCTGTACTCTCACAAGCTGTTAGAGGTGTTTGGGTGGCTAAATGAAACCAGGCTGCCTGAGCCTTAATAAAGGCATTATCCCTGAACTGTAACAGAGCCGGCTTCCTCTCCAGTACTTCCTAATAAGGGGATTATCCCTGTACAACATCAGAGCTGGCTTCCTCTGCAGTACTTCCTAATAAGGGCATTATCCCTGTACAACAACAGAGCCGGCTGCCTCTGCAGTACTTCCTAATAAGGGCAGTATCCCTGTACAACATCAGAGCTGGCTTCCTCTGCAGTACTTCCTAATAAGGGCATTATCCCTGTACAACAACAGAGCTGGCTGCCTCTGCAGTACTTCCTAATAAGGGCATTATCCCTGAAGTGTTCCAGAGCTGGCTGCCTCTGCAGTACTTCCTAATAAGGGCATTATCCCTGTACAACATCAGAGCTGGCTTCCTCTGCAGTACTTCCTAATAAGGGCATTATCCCTGTACAGCAACAGAGCTGGCTACCTCTGCAGTACTTCCTAATAAGGGCATTATCCCTGTACAACAACAGAGCTGGCTGCCTCTGCAGTACTTCCTAATAAGGGCATTATCCCTGTACAACAACAGAGCTGGCTACCTCTGCAGTACTTCCTAATAAGGGCATTATCCCTGTACAACAACAGAGCCGGCTGCCTCTGCAGTACTTCCTAATAAGGGCATTATCCCTGTACAACATCAGAGCTGGCTTCCTCTGCAGTACTTCCTAATAAGGGCATTATCCCTGAAGTGTCGCAGAGCTGGCTGCCTCTGCAGTACTTCCTAATAAGGGCATTATCCCTGTACAACAACAGAGCTGGCTGCCTCTGCAGTACTTCCTAATAAGGGCATTATCCCTGAAGTGTCACAGAGCTGGCTGCCTCTGCAGTACTTCCTAATAAGGGCATTATCCCTGTACAACATCAGAGCTGGCTTCCTCTGCAGTACTTCCTAATAAGGGCATTATCCCTGTACAACAACAGAGCTGGCTGCCTCTGCAGTACTTCCTAATAAGGGCATTATCCCTGAACTGTAACAGAGCTGGCTGCCTCTGCAGTACTTCCTAATAAGGGCATTATCCCTGTACAACAACAGAGCTGGCTGCCTCTGCAGTACTTCCTAATAAGGGCATTATCCCTGTACAACAACAGAGCTGGCTACCTCTGCAGTACTTCCTAATAAGGGCATTATCCCTGTACAACAACAGAGCTGGCTACCTATGCAGTACTTCCTAATAAGGGCATTATCCCTGTACAACAACAGAGCCAGCTTCCTCTGCAGTACTTCCTAATAAGGGCATTATCCCTGTACAACAGAGCCGGCTTCCTCTGCAGTACTTCCTAATAAGGGCATTATCCCTGTACAACAACAGAGCTGGCTGCCTCTGCAGTACTTCCTAATAAGGGCATTATCCCTGTACAACAACAGAGCTGGCTGCCTCTGCAGTACTTCCTAATAAGGGCATTATCCCTGTACAACAACAGAGCTGGCTGCCTCTGCAGTACTTCCTAATAAGGGCATTATCCCTGTACAACAACAGAGCCGGCTTCCTCTGCAGTACTTCCTAATAAGGGCATTATCCCTGTACAACAACAGAGCCGGCTTCCTCTGCAGTACGTCCTAATAAGGGCATTATCCCTGTACAACATCAGAGCTGGCTACCTCTGCAATACTTCCTAATAAGGGCATTATCCTTGTACAACAACAGAGCTGGCTGCCTCTGCAGTACGTCCTAATAAGGGCATTATCCCTGTACAACAACAGAGCCGGCTGCCTCTGCAGTACTTCCTAATAAGGGCATTATCCCTGTACAACATCAGAGCTGGCTACCTCTGCAGTACTTCCTAATAAGGGCATTATCACTGTACAACAACAGAGCTGGCTGCCTCTGCAGTACTTCCTAATACGGGCATTATCCCTGTACAACAACAGAGCTGGCTACCTCTGCAGTACTTCCTAATAAGGGCATTATCCCTGTACAACAACAGAGCCGGCTGCCTCTGCAGTACTTCCTAATAAAGGCATTATCCCTGTACAACATCAGAGCTGGCTACCTCTGCAGTACTTCCTAATAAGGGCATTATTACTGTACAACAACAGAGCCGGTTGCCTCTGCAGTACTTCCTAATAAGGGCATTATCCCTGTACAAAATCAGAGCTGGCTACCTCTGCAGTAATTCCTAATAAGGGTATTATCCCTGTACAACATCAGAGCTGGCTGCCTCTGCAGTACTTCCTAATAAGGGCATTATCCCTGTACAACATCAGAGCCGGCTGCCTCTGCAGTACTTCCTAATAAGGGCATTATCCCTGTACAACATCAGAGCTGGCTGCCTCTGCAGTACTTCCTAATAAGGGCATTATCCCTGTACAACAACAGAGCTGGCTGCCTCTGCAGTACTTCCTAATTAGGGCATTATCCCTGTACAACATCAGAGCCGGCTGCCTCTGCAGTACTTCCTAATAAGGGCATTATCCCTGTACAACAACAGAGCTGGCTGCCTCTGCAGTACTTCCTAATAACGGCATTATCCCTGTACAACAACAGAGCTCGCTGCCTCTGCAGTACTTCCTAATAACGGCATTATCCCTGTACAACAACAGAGCCGGCTTCCTCTGCAGTACTTCCTAATAAGGGCATTATCCCTGTACAACAACAGAGCTGGCTGCCTCTGCAGTACTTCCTAATAAAGGCATTATCCCTGTACAACATCAGAGCTGGCTGCCTCTGCAGTACTTCCTAATAAGGGCATTATCCCTGTACAACATCAGAGCTGGCTGCCTCTGCAGTACTTCCTAATAACGGCATTATCCCTGTACAACATCAGAGCTGGCTACCTCTGCAGTACTTCCTAATAAGGGCATTATCCCTGTACAACAACAGAGCCGGCTGCCTCTGCAGTACTTCCTAATAAGGGCATTATCCCTGTACAACATCAGAGCCGGCTGCCTCTCCAGTACTTCCTAATAAGGGCATTATCCCTGTACAACAACAGAGCTGGCTGCCTCTCCAGTACTTCCTAATAAGGGCATTATCCCTGTACAACAACAGAGCCGGCTTCCTCTGCAGTACTTCCTAATAAGGGCATTATCCCTGTACAACATCAGAGCTGGCTGCCTCTGCAGTACTTCCTAATAAGGGCATTATCCCTGTACAACATCAGAGCTGGCTGCCTCTGCAGTACTTCCTAATAACGGCATTATCCCTGTACAACATCAGAGCTGGCTGCCTCTGCAGTACTTCCTAATAAGGGCATTATCCCTGTACAACAACAGAGCTGGCTACCTCTGCAGTACTTCCTAATAAGGGCATTATCCCTGTGCAACATCAGAGCCGGCTACCTCTGCAGTACTTCCTAATAAGGGCATTATCCCTGTACAACATCAGAGCTGGCTACCTCTGCAGTACTTCCTAATAAGGGCATTATCCCTGTACAACAACAGAGCCGGCTGCCTCTGCAGTACTTCCTAATAAGGGCATTATCCCTGTACAACATCAGAGCCGGCTGCCTCTCCAGTACTTCCTAATAAGGGCATTATCCCTGTACAACAACAGAGCTGGCTGCCTCTCCAGTACTTCCTAATAAGGGCATTATCCCTGTACAACAACAGAGCCGGCTTCCTCTGCAGTACTTCCTAATAAGGGCATTATCCCTGTACAACATCAGAGCTGGCTGCCTCTGCAGTACTTCCTAATAACGGCATTATCCCTGTACAACATCAGAGCTGGCTACCTCTGCAGTACTTCCTAATAAGGGCATTATCCCTGTACAACATCAGAGCCGGCTTCCTCTGCAGTACTTGGGGATTATGGTAAATAGTTTTGGATTCAGCTGTGGTTGGCAGACATTATCAGTTCCCACAGACCTGAAACGCTACATGCTAATCAGGTCTGTTAATGATATCTGATGCTGAAGAGCAAAATATGGCAGCCAGTATGTAGTAAATGTCTAAACTATTCTGTGATGCTGAATACGGCAGCCAGTATGTAGTAAATGTCTAAACTATTCTGTGATGCTGAATACGGCAGCCAGTATGTAGTAAATGTCTAAACTATTCTGTGATGCTCCTATATATGGAAATTCATCTAGATGGGTAAATAGTGAGCCGCCTGATAGCGGATATGTCCAGTTATTAAATTATATACATGGCCATATAGTGTCCCTGGATGTTTTGTTAAAGCTGAAGATGTAAATGGAAGATATTACCTGTATATTTTGATATTGATTACCTTTATGAGGCTTCCTTTAGAAACCACTTGGGGTAGATGGCAAAACATTCACTGTAATGCTTGTTCTGGTGATCTTTTGTGGACAATAATGCATATATTTTCGACACATGTATGCTGTCCATAGGTATGTTATGTTCTTAGCATAGAAGGCATTTTGCTGTTCACAACTGCCCATAACAGTGTGCTGCAAACCAACTCCATGCTTAAGTAGCTGTATATCTTTCTGGTCACGTAGAGAAAGGAATCCCTGCAAGTTCAGACAGAGATTTGCTGTCTTACAGTACACATATTGTAATTCTCTCTCTATCTCTCGCTCTTTCTCGTAACACACACACACACACACACAATCACACACACTATATATGTATGTGTGTGTGTATATATATATATATATATATATATATATATATATATATATAGATATATATGGGTTCACTATGTAATCTCAAAATACTGAAATCCCGAATTTCAGTATTTCGAAATTAAATAGCCGAAAACTCAAAGTTCCGAAACCGGCAGAAGCACAAAATTGAAAATTCAAAATTCCAAAACACAGAGATGTTGAATTTCAGTTTCTGCTGGTGCAGTGTGTGGGTGGATGGGTGGAAGTTTAGGTAAGTATGTATGTGTAAGTGTGTTGGCAGGAGCAGCCTTGGGTCAACTGGTGCCCTAGGCAAAAGGGCTCCATGGTGCCCCCTACCACACCACCTGGTGTCCCCATCATGGTCTGCCTACACCAAATAAATACTGGAAAAGCACCCCTGCTAGAGTGGCGCCCTATGCGGCCGCCTAGTTGGCCTATGCCTAAGGCCGGCTATGTGTGTTGGTTAGGGGCTTTAGTGTGTGTGTGTGTGTGTGTGTGTGTGTGTGTGTGTGTGTGTGTGTGTGTGTGTGTGTGTGTGTGTGTGTGTGTGTGTGTGTGTGTGTGGGACTGTAAAATGTGTGGGTGTGAGTTTAGTTTGTGTGTCTGTGCGATCTCTGGAGTTAGAATATATAAATAGGGGTGTGTGGGGAGGGCTTGCCCCCCTGCTTATCTGTAGTTTAGAGTCATTTATTTGATTGTGGGGGGGAGTTGTATGTTTATGTGTGTGCTGTTTGAGCTTTCGGCTATGTAATTTTGAAATACTGCAATTTGGGATTTCAGTATTTTGGGATTACATAGTGGACTCATATATATATACCCGATAACATCGAAATCCCACATCATCAAAAATGAGAACACTGAAACATAAATAGCAAATCTTCATTTCAACAACTCCTCACATAACCGACAACTTACCCAGGGAAAGGAGGCAATCGGCTAATATTAGGAAGTTTGCCCTTTTCCACACTATACTGTGATCTCAGAGCTGGTATAATAAGTTAGGGGGTGCTGGGGTGAAGCACCCCACTTTTGTGTGTTCAAAGTGATTCTGTGTGTTTTTTTTTTGTTTATTGGCTGACTGGTTACTTTCCTTTGGTAAATTCTTGGTGTTATGTGGAGTTGTTGAAATGAATATTTAAACAGGAAATAAAGCAGTCGCCAAACGTACAGCTCTAAAATCATATACTGTTTATTAAAACAAGAAATAAAACGGTGAAACAAAATGGTAAGTGCTTTCACCACCAAACCGGTGGCTTCTTCAGACCATTAGAAACAAGCATTTTTAAAAAACATTTAAAGAACATTCTACTCACTTTCTGTTAATAATTTCCACCATGTGTTGGAATCTCTGCATCCACATCCCTTATTCTAGCTGGCGCATGCTTAATAGAGCATAACACGTCATCATCTCATAGTTCAAAGTTCTTTAAAGATGTAGTATCCATGAATGTATACAAATTTTTTTAAAACTTCAAATCCCCTTCTAAAACTTATTGCAGTTTTCATGCATAGCAAATTACAATCCATTTAGTCTCAACTTTACACATATTGAGACTTATAATACCATTTTTCATTCTTAAAACATAATGCCCATAAATGTGTCAACTTAATAGTGACAGAGAACTTGCAAGGTTCATCATTATAGCTTTACGTATGCCCATTGACTACTTTACTCAGGCTTTTCCCATCCATCTACATTTACTTGTCAAATGCTGACTATCGATGACTAGCAAGTCCAATCAATCATGCATCTATAGTATCAGATCGCAATTCTAAGGTGGCGTAGGGTTGAAAGAAGTTCCTACCTTTAATTTAACAGCACATATATCAACATCTGATCTATCTGTGCAGCGCATACAAATTCATTAAATTAATAGAGACAGTAATCCTTCAGTATGTCCTCCTTCACAAGCATCGTATGTTCTTAAGCTACTAATCACCTCCATGCTCACCCCTTATCTACCCTGTAGCAGTGTAGAATAATCATCTATTATAGCAACTTCTCGTGACTCAGTATGCCTTCTCGCACTTCATATCGATTCCTGCATATATAAACAAACGTATACAACCCATCATGAATTATTAAGCCTCATCTCAGACTCCCTCCTCAATATAAGGTGCAGTTTAAACTAATCACATGTTGTGATAACTCCTGGTCTTTCCATACACTGTCTAACATTTCATATCAAATCTTATATACACGAACATGGGCTGACGTGTGCAACTCATCATTGAATGTTAAATTTCTCCTCAGGCACTGTGTTCTGTCTATCGAGATTAATGCTCCTTCTACAAATTTGTTCAGCGGCATGCCAGCACTCAGCTCCAACTAACTTATGCTGTACAATTTAAACCTAGCTAATCATATCCACTCTCACATGCTACCCATCTCTCTTCAACGCAAAGTGCATAGTTACATATTATAGAAACTGCTCACCATTCATACCTCTATCATTCACATCCCAGGTAATTCATGTTTTACTGCTGTTTTTCAAGCTATGTGGTTATACACTTCTCATGACAAAATTCAAGTTTATTCTAAGGAAGTAGGGAATTAAAAGTTCTTTTATTCTTTGTGTGGATTTTACATTTCATCTGCAAAGACAGGTCTTGGTCTTTCATCTCCAAAATGTAGAATACCTTTCTGAATAAGGGGCAAAGGGGCAAATATGAAACCCTTACTAGCACCTTCTAGAATGAAGCTCACAACATGGCGAATAACTGTATGTTCATCTTATTGATCTCTCTTGTAGTAGCCTTAAGGATACAACAACTGGCCACCTTCCAAAGCCTCAGGGTGCCTTCTGCACGGGTCTATATTATAACATTGAATCTTACAAAGATCGAATGTTATAATATCGAACCCATAATGTCGAACGCTGAAAACGGCGAAGGTACAGGACATCGAACTCTTTCACAGGGAAAGAATTTGGTGGGCCGTTGCTGTGGCTTTGCTGTTTTCAGCGTTTGATATGTTAGAGCATTACGGGTCGGGTTCAGGTAAGGGTGTGATTGTGTGTAGGTTAGGGTTAGGAGGCGGGTTAGGTGAGTTAGGGTTAAGGAGCAGGTCAGGTAAGTGTGCCGTTGTGTGGACGTTAGTGTTTGGGCGTGGGTCAGGTAAGTGTGCCATTTGTGTAGGTTAGGGTTAGGGGGTGGGTTAGGCGAGTTTGGGTTAGGGCATGGGTGAGGTGAGTGCGCAATAGTGACGGACCTTAGGGTTAGGGTCGGGTTAAGGTAAGTGGATAGCTAGTAGTGTATGTAAAGTTTAGTTTAGGTTTCGGTGTAGGTGTAGGATTTTAAGTGTATGTGTGTGGATGGCTGTTTTTTGTGTGTGTTTGTGCTGTGTGTATGTTTCTCGGAATAGCAATTTTTTTTCCCTGGGAAAAAATTCACTATTCTGACTGTTCGATGTTTTCAGACTTCGGTGTTTAGGGTTTGATATAATAACATGTGATGTTACAGAACTTCGATGTTATGATATAGACTCCCTTCCGCACACCCAAACTGTCAGGTAGCTCGAGATCAGCTGACTAAAAGATAAGTCTGAGTGGGAATCCCTTCAGAGCTTTATTGTCACCGAAGAGTGTGCTCCGCTGAGGGTTTCGAGGACTGGCAGTTGGCTTGTGCTTTCCTAGTTGGGCAGATAAGTTCCCCTTGGGGTAATAAAACTTCAATTTTCTTATGTTTTACTGGTGTTTTATTACTTTCCTATTCATGAAAGCTATTTAAAACTAGAAGTGTTTTAATAGATTGTCTCAAGAATGTAATGTACTTTTAAAGGGAGCACTCATTGTTTCTGTCAGTTTAAAAGTAGTGTCATCTCATTGATAAACTATTTTATGTGGAGAAAATGTGTTTATTTTAAGGTTGCAGGGCTTCCATATTATTTGAAAGTGTTTTTTTTACTGTGTTTCTCTGTCCAAAATAATCTGGACTGGTAGTTTTACTGGCATTGCTACTTGTTTTCTCCAGGACAGATGCACCATTTTCGGCTTGACCATGGAACAGACCTTCTTCTAGCCACAAAAAGAAAAGGTTAAGTAAACAGCCTTTCTCACCACAGCAGGCTAGCAGTTTGTCTCAGCCACAGGTGGGTGACTCTGCTGTGGCCATTTGTTGTACCTCAGACCACTCATCTTTTGTATCAGATTCCCCTGGTGTAGCACCTACAGCCACTGTGGACCAGAGGTTAACCACATCTTCTGTGGCTTTTGGGGTCCCATCAGCGGGCAAGGGAGAACCACTCTTGTTGGCTCTTGCAGAGGAAACAGGGAAGGTTTCCCTGTCATGTCAGAATGCTGTGCCCATCCCTGGGGGAAGCAGCTGCTGCCATTAGTAACATGGTTGGTCCATGTTTCCAATCAAAAACAAACAGAAAACTAAGTGTATATATATATATATATATATATATATATATATATATATATATATATATATAGAGGACATTTGCTCAAATGAGCAAACGACCGAAATCCAAACGGCCGGGCATACTCACACGAAAGTGCTTTTCACCGAAGAAGCACTTTTACGTAAGTATGCCTGTTGCCGAGGCTGAACTACAGTGCGGGTAAGGGAAATTTCCCTTTACCCCACTGTAGTGCAGTCTCAGAGGGAGACCCCACATGGGGGGTGCAGGGGGGGCCCTGTAGTGTTTTTTTTTTTTTTGTAACACGCTTTAACGAAAGCACTTTTTTGATAAAAGCTTGTTCGTTAAAGTGTGTTCGGTTATTATGGATTCGGACAGTTGCTCATTCGAGCAAATGTCCCAGATATATATATATATATATATATATATATATATATATATATATATATACACATATATATATATATATATATATATATATATATATATATATATATATATATATAGATATATAAAAAATCCTCCTCAAATTTCTTTGGATAGGAGTAATTTACAAGGACTGGCTCGGGGTCAGGCTATTGATTCTTTAATGGTGTTAAAACTATTGGGGAGAGTTTATCCAATTTTTAAAAAAAGTAGAAGTCCAGTAGGGGGTAAAACAGAGTGTTGACTGGTGGGAAGTACTTTTTGTGGACATCATTTTCATTGCAAAGTAATCTCAAAAACAAAATTGTTCACTTCAGTTAACACCACTAAAGTATATGATATTAGACATCTTATCACTTGTATGAGTGAGTGGGTGATATATATGGCTGTATGTCAGTGTGGTGCTTTTTGCATAGAACAAACATCTTGAAGCTTGAAACGTATAGCACTACACATCAGTGATATTAACTGTAAGAGGGTACGTAGTGCATTATACAAACATATGCAGGTGCACCCAAGGGCACATTTTATATACTTGGGTATCGATAAAGTAGTAGGATCAGATCTAACAATAGCACATAGACATAAGATTCTTACAAATAAGGAAAGAATGTGGATTGTAAACCTAGGAGCATCATTTAAACCAGGTGTAAATGAACATTGGTAAATTGACAGGAATATTATCTGGTTTTGATATTTAGTATTTTGAACTACTGATATTTTCTTTTTTTTTTCAATAATAAGTCTTTATTCTTTTCCAAATGTTAATACAATACCACAACATATTTGCAATATATACACGAATGCTTCCAACAGTTACATAAAGTCATTATACATTAATATAAACTTCTAGGTAGGTATTAAAGAGAAAATAAAAATCTAGTATCAATATAAGGCTTATCTATACTAAGCTCCATATTTAGTATGTACTTCCTGGAGAAAAGTGGATTGGAACCTTAAACTAACACAATATTAAAGATTTGCTCCCATATCTTTGTGTTATTTATACTTTTCTTATGATCTTTAATTAGTAATTTATGCGCTAAAATATGTTTTATCGCTACACTCTTAAAGTTTTCCCATGAAGTCTGGGATGGATTCAGCCAATTTGTAGCTATATACAGCTTCATTAACAGGAAAATATTTATGAGTATGATCCGTTGGGATCTATCCAAATTAATCGGAGGAATATGAAGAATCATAAACTCCCAAGAAAGTGTAGACTGTTGATATCCCATTTTTTGTAATTGAATTTTTAAAGAATTCCAAAGTTTGAAAATACATTTACAACTCCAGAACATGTGTAAAAGGTCAGCCGTTTGGTCTGTACAATATGGGCATTTAGGTGAGTTTTTAGAGTTGAATTTATAAAGAGTGAGATGAGTGTAATACGCATTATTAAATATCAACTGAGTAAATAATAACTTTTGAAGAGATACTGATTTTAAGGTTAAATTAATTGCTTTCACTATTTTATTATCTTCAATCGTTAACAATTTCTCCTTCCAGTATTTGGATAAAAGTATTTGGTTATTATATTTCACATCTTTTATCAAATTATATGAAGCCGTTATATATTTACAATCCTGCGTAATAGTTTGCCATAAGTTTAGGCAAATGTTTAAATCTTCTTCTTTAATTTTAAAATTACTATTACTAAAATAACTTATTGACAGATCCTTTAACTGTCTCATTATAATTAAATATGAGTTAGGGAGATTCATCTCTCTTAACATGTCATGTATTGAGATACCAAGGAAGGGATATAAATCAAGTATGGTTAAATCACTTAAAAGTGGGAATTTTTTAAGATCTATCAGCTGATTACCAATTTTCAAATTTGGGTTCTTATGAAATGGTTGAAAAGTCATCATATATTGTAAGAGATTTAGTGAGTTAAACAGATTTTGTATTGACATTATATATACTCTGATATGTTCCATCAGAGCGTACATTTTAAGGGTATTTTTATTTAAAAAGGGTAATGCCTTACAATTAATACCCAGTCCAGTAACATGTTTATAATTCAGAATCAACCACTTGGGTGACCATTTGGGACTAGACCTATCAAAGTTAACCACTCTTAGAATTCTATTAGCATTTATTATTAAATAATATGCTTCAAAATTCGGTAGCTCTAAACCACCCCTGTTTTTCGGAGTCATCAGTTTATCATAGGATATCCTAGTTTTTCTAGGTTCCCATACAAATCTCCCTAATTCCGTATGAATTTGTTTGAAGAATTTCCTAGAAAATTGGACTTGAGTAGCTCTAAAGATATATAATATTCTGGGAAGTATGTTCATTTTAATAATTGAGGTCTTTGCCATTATTGATAATTTCAAATTATTCCATCTTTTTAAATCAGACACTATATGCTCCCAAAGTAACTTAACATTATTCACATAAAAGTCTCAGTTGTCTGTTGAAAAAACAATACCCAAATATTTTATTTTTCCTTCGGGTTTTACCTGACCTACCAATGGTAAAAGCGAAAAGGGTGTAGGCGTCTTTAAAGGAAATAACTTATTTTTTCTAAAATTTATTTTGTAATTGGATATTGTTGCAAAGTCATCCACTGCCTTTAATATTTTCTTGGTATCTGAAACAGGTGTTGTGCAGTAAATATTTAGATCATCCGTAAAAGCAGCCATAGAAATTTTCATACCATATATTATTGGGGCATTGTGATAGATATTTTGTTTGATATGTAGAAATAATGGTTCTAAATATAGATTGAATAATATAGGAGATAACGGACATCCTTGGCGGGTACCATTCTTAATTTGTATTCTTTTTGAGAGATTTTTATTAATAACTAGATTTGTATAGGGATTATTATAAAGTTTTTTTAATGTTAAAATAAAGTCATGAGGCATATTAAAATATGATAAAAACTACTGATATTTTCTGAATAGACGTATCTTTAATTATATCAATAAATATCAAGAACAAAGGAAGCAAACCATGGATGGCAGTAAACCAAAACACCATACGTCTCGTATCAGTGAAGTAGTCTATAAACCATATTCTCAACAGACAGTCGAAAATTCAAAATCCTTTATTGTGTAGTTGAAGTAAAATCCAAACTGATAGTAGGTAAGCGCTTTCACCTGTGGGCTTCGTCAGACCTAATAATGATTGTAACATCAACTATGTTTAAATAGCAATTCAGGCGGGAAACTATAATAATATGTAAAATCTTAAAGTGCTAGTGCCATTCTTTAAAACCAAATTCATCAACAATAATGAATGGAAATAAAGATAAAAAACACATAAAACTTCTATGAAACATAATACTATAAAAACCATTTATCAATGCTTCATGGTATCCTAAAAAACTATATACATTTATTATAGCTAGAAACAATATTCATAAATAGGGTTTCTAATAATATTTAAAAACACATAGGTAAATAATATCAAATGTATATCCAACAAATGCATATACATATACAAACAAATAAAAATAGACTGAGATGAATCAATGCACTAATAATCATTTATGTAATCTCTGTGACCTCAAGAATGGTTTAATTTAGACAGAAGAATTGAGACCTGGGGTGAAATCAGATCTAAGCCTCATAATCCATGATGCTTCCTTGGTCTCAGTATATGTCCTTATATCTCCTCCTCTAGGTCCTGATTTTATTTGTTCTACTATACAAAATTCAAAAGAATGTGTATCACCCCCTACCATGATATGCTTTGCTAAAGCATTGGTGGACGTACCAGTTCTTATATTATATAGATGTTCACGTATCCGATCTTTTAGCATCCTATTAGTCTTCCCTATATAGTATGCTCGACATCCCTCACAGGTGGCCAAATAAACAATATTCTTTGACTGACACACTTGCGCTATCTTCTCTTACAACAAAAAGAGGAAACGCAGTGTGTACAAAGCAAAATATATTTAATAGTAAACGGCTCACGATAACACACTCCACAATAAATGATGTTCATTCAGTAATACATGCAAAGTAGTATAACATTAAAAAGTTAGTTAAGCGCTTTCACCTAATCCTATAGGCTTCCTCAGAACTAACTATTTTTCAAACAAAACCATTTAAATAACCTTAGTGGCGCGAAAACTCTTGCCATTATTTAAAGACATACTCACATATAACCAAATGTGCTTTCATTACATTCTTATTTAAAAATTTTTTTGTTAAAAAAACTTTTTCTCAATCACTAATATGCTGTAGATAGAATTCAATGCATCATATCAAATACGTACTTCATAGTGACAATGATAGGAACTGATGGACATTAATTCTATTTGTCATAATAGTTATGTATCTATTGTAACAATGCTTGCTGATTTTCTGAATGAGTTTATTCTTAATGTCAATGACCATAATATGGGTATTTTAGTAAGAATATATAATAATAAAAAGATCAATTATAAAAAACCTTCAAAGAGAATTTTTTTAAAAAAATCTTTAACAATTTATTAACAATAGATCTTTTTAAAAGCTTTTTTGAAACCTCATTGTTATGACTTGGACAATATTATAAATATGTTAGATAGGTAGGAAAATATTTATATGTGCAATGTATGAAAATACAAATAAAAATAAAATTAAAAATAAAAATAAAAATAATAATGAAAATCTCATAGATAATACTAGATGTTTCAATATAAGCATTTGATGTATGGATGGATAATTTGAGTCACATAGGAATATAAGGGCTTTTTAAAAACTTGTATAAAATTAAAATTAATTAATGGGGACAGTGACTCCTATGACAAGGCCTTTATTGTGGATTTTAGTGGTGATCTGCAGGTCATTAGAGACATTGTCCAGAGGGAATGGAACAGATTTTCCAAGCACTCATTCGAATTTAAAATTTGATGTTCCAATAAAATCCATGTTCAGAAAAGGTAGATGTATTAAGGACCTTATGGAAAACAAACAAGTGGGTACCTTCAAGTGTGGAGCATGCCAACAATGCCCTTTTATAGCTGATACTTCTGAAATTACTGTCAGTAACAGGAATAGACACATTACCTCTAAATTCTATTTTAATTGTGAAAGCAAGGGACTTGTTTACATTGCAACCTGTAAGAAATGTAAAGCGTTTTACATAGGTGAGACGGAAAGGTGTTTATAGAAAAGAATATATGAACACCTTTACGACATTAGGAGGGATAACAACAGAAACACATTATATAAACACACTTTGTACTGTGAAGGTGCTTCTTACACTTTTTTGTATTAGATGAAGTGGTAATGGATGGTAGGGGTGGTTCTTGGGAGACCATGTTGGAATATAAAGAGGTTTACTAGCAACTGGTATTAGAAGCCAGTAGGTGGCCAGGTTTGAATGACATGGTCTTTCTAGCCCCAGTTTTAAAATTAAGAGCAGCGAAGTTATGAATTTCACACATGTGGTTTGAAATATTGCTCAACAAGATTTATTTTACTTGATTTTTTTTTACATTCATTTATTCATTTTTAACATGTATTCATTTTTTATATCAATCTGTTTATTTACTACAGGTTTTGAAAGTGTGTTTTTATATATTTAAAAGTGTTTTAAACAGGGGAAAGTTGTATTTGTTATGCTTGTATTTATTATGCTTGATTTTAAGGTATGTTTAGGAAAGGGTTAATATTGAATTCAATGTCACATGATTTTAAGTTTTGGCAGTGAGCAGAGGTATAAATGGGGAGGGGTTTGGATTGTCAGCATTTTTCTGATGAAGTTGGAGACGAAAACGAAGTCGTAGTAATTTCAGCGTTATCATCGTGTGCTGTGTTGTGCTTTGCTTGCTGTGGAACACATTAAATGTTTTAAGGTACTTATGGCTTGCTGGTGCTTTTTTCCTGTTTATTACCCTTAAAACTGATGACTGAATAATCTGAGGTTTGATGTAACTGCATGTTGTAAACTGTTTAGCAATGCTGTTAAACATGTATAACTAAGTATGAATGTTATATTCTGAAATCTTACTGAAATTTACACTAAAGTGATACATATGTATACTGAACTTCTAAAATATCTGTGTATAAATGTTATACTCTGGAAAATAGATAAACGAATACTGAAGGAATACGTTTTCTGCCAGTATTATCTGAAAACAGCTAAAAGCATAAACTTCAATCTAGTAAATGTTGCATTCTGGAAATTAAACTATTAGTAAAGAAACACCTCTTTTCTGCCAGTATCATTTAAACACAGATAAAAACATAAAGGAAAAACTAGTACTGTTAAACAGTTGTTTGGAAACATAAATTAAAATTCTGCATACTTGCTTTAGCTCTAATCTACATAAATGCACATCTCTTGTATATACATTTCAACTCTAAAGAATACTTTTTTAGATTACTAAAACACATTTACTGCATATGTACTCAAAAAAAAACTGTGAAGAAAAGACAATAACCTTTAGTTCTGGCTTTGGTGTTTGTCAATACTTGGACTTATGAACCACAGATCCTGCCATGTTTAGGCCTTACTACATTGTTCCAGCCACTGCTGAGGTACTGGAGGAGACACCTTAATGTCCAAGGGTCTCTTGATGTGTTTCTTTTATATAATTTGTTTCTCTAGTTCCCCCCACCCCTCTTTTTTGCAAGTATGGGTGTCAGATATAATGATTTTTCTTGACTGTATTGAAAAACATGCATTCTGGAATGCCAAACTGGAAATTATTCAAATATCAAAAACTGACAGCATATATTTTTGCAGCAATAGGTCTTTAAATAACATTTGCAGCTTTAACAATTGTAGACCAATAGCATTTCTTGTTGCCCTGACTTTATTTAGCTTTTTCTACATGAAGTAAACTTATGTTACTAATAAATAAACTTTTGTAAGTCTGGAAGCACACTGATAATGTACTACAGTGAATTAGACCTATGTTACTAATAAATAAATTCTTGCAAGTCTGTAACTGAAATGAAAATACAACAGTGAAATGAACAGGCTGAAACTTCATTATTAAATAAAATGGAGACCTCAGTGGCATTGTTTTTCCCTTTCATAAACTCAAACGAAACAAAAGTAGTAATCTGCCACTATATTAATTTGTCAGCATGTTTTGCATTTCTACACCTTTATAAAATTAATTTTAGCTGTTGAATTTTCTACATTTACTCTGTGACCCTCCTGTCATAATTTACAAAAGAGTTTCTTCAGTGTGCAGGTCTCTGCCCACTTTTTACATGTAGCTGCTGTGTTAGCTGATGTCATTTAACTCTTTCAATATTATTGCATGCTGCAAGGATTTATCATTACTGTCTACAATTTTCTTGGATAAATAGTAAGAACTGTTACTGCATAAAACTGTCACTAATAATATTTACCCGATCTTTACCTTACTGTTTTATGGCATACAGTACTGTCATTAATTCAGCTCACTGAGCTGGCCTGTAATCTGATGACTCAGCTATATAAGTACATGCCTCTAGTGAACTGTAATTTTTGCATTAAAGATATAAAATCTTGAACCGTTTATACATACACATTCATTAGTAGAAATGAACGTATCTGATTTTGGAACTTTACTTGGCTGCCCTTTACAGGTATGTGAAGTTTCCTCATATAGTAAAATGTCATTGCATTATTTTCATGACATGAGATTTGAACCTGTGGTTTTAATGACACAAAATATTTATGTTGCATTCTTGTCTTGCATGGGATCTGAAATTTTGACTGTTCTGTCATTTTTAGAATATAGCACTGAGTTTATATTTTACATTCAGTAAAACTAGCAAACCAGCATTTAATATTTGTAAATGCTCTTCTGTCTCTGTCAGTATCAAGATATTATTTATGTATTGCAACACTTTACTACCAGAATTTAAAGGTCTTAATAATGTCTGCTAAAACAAAGCAATAATTCAAAAACAAAATTGATTTGTCAGCTATGTAACTGTAAACCCTTTATTCTGTGAATTAACTTGACTGTCACTTCTGCTATACAATACACAATATGTGCTTCCAGAATGGTAAATACATATACCATTTTTAAATCTAGTACTAGCCTGAAATAGTTACCTTTTCTCTTACTGCTATAAAAATGAATTGAAGCTACCCTTCCAGTCTGTCTTTACTTTTCTAAGAATAAAGTACTGTTTCTGAAAATGTGGTAATCTGACTGCCTGCACTTCAGCCATGGCAACTGAACTGGAATTTATCTTATCTTTAACTTGTGAATCTGCTTGCTCCTGTCTTAACCAATTGTTCATATTCTTTACATCATTTGCACAATCTACTGCACACAAATTCTTACAAGTGTCATATGTGTATACTACTGTACACTCTGTAGCATTTTTTATTTTTCCATAAAATCTTGTTACTGAAGTCTAAAATAACATTTCCATTTTGAGTATGGTACTGTTACACTCAGATCTGCTCACTGGTTTAACCTTTGACCCTTCAGATCCTGACATAACTAAACTTGAGTTCTCTAGTACAGGTCTGCTTGTAACTGAAATTGATGTGTCTGTATTAAGCAGTACATTATTCCATAATTTATTTTATGCAAACAATGAAATACTGTCATTCCTCACAACTTAACCAATGACAGATAAATAATCTGGTTCAGTGCTGGACTGCCACAGCCTTTATAGATGTGCTGAAAATACTTTTTTATAGAAGTAGCAACAACATTGACTTGAGCCATGGTATGAGTTTCTTCTTTACATACAATACAATACAGTAGCAAACAATACAACACAATATAATGCAATGCCATGCAGTAAACAACTAGCTTCATAGGATCATAGAATCATAGGAGGTTACTAGGCTAATGACCCCAGGGCCCTTACAAGCCTTGCCAAGTTCAATCTGTGTTCCCAAGGGTGTCTGGTTTAAGCAGACACTAAAATCAGCACCTATTGCCCCTGTCCAAGAGGCACACAGGTGGAACCCTTGGGGTGAATTTCTGGTTACTCATCCAATTGTCCAAATTATGCTTAAATGGGGCAAATGATGGGCTTTGTTTAATATAAATAGAAAGCTTGTTCCAAAGGTGGGGCAACCTCTGTGAGACAAATCTGTCTCTTCTGCAAGTTCTGTTGATGTCACGTACCAGGTTAATGTCCTTTGAGTGAGTGATCTGTGTGCCATTTGACTTGCGAATGTGCAGCATTTCCATTAAAGCTGGGTCAGAGATTGCTCTATATGCAAGGCACAGGTCACCTCTGAGCAGTCTGTACGACATAGGGTAAAGTGACAATAATCTCACTCTGTCTACATAAAACAGATCGTGAAGACCCTGAATTTTCTTTGTAAGGAACCTTTGTAGTCTCTCCAATTGCTGCAGGTGTTTGGAAAGGAACATACCAAAGGAAGCATTGTACTCTATTATTGGCCTAATGAAGGAAATGTACAGGGGGATTATTACCACTTTTTTCTCTGGAGGCAATGTCCTTACTTATGAGATGAGCAGTATAAAATTCCCTTCTTACCATTGTGGAGACATGGTGACTGACGCTAAGGTTGTTGTCAAACTATATGCCCAGATCTCTCAACACTGACTGTGTGCTTAGGTTAATGATATTGATTTGGTAGTTTTCAAGAATGCCATCTTTGCCAAAGTGAATGATAATGCATTTTTGCATTAAGTTTAAGACCATGGCTTTGTCACCCGTCATTAGTCTGCTTAAGACCTTCTTGAAGGATGTTGACATCACTAGGGGTTTCAATGATCACTCCCAGTTTGTAGTCATCAGCAAATTTTGTCAGCCACAGTCCTTTAGGTTTTGCCTGTACTGTGGAGAAGTGGATTCTGAACAGTAAGGGTCCCACAACCAATGCCTGTGGAACACCACTAGTTACTGGTCTGCTAGAGGAGGTGGAGTCCCCTATTTTGACAGTGTAAGTTCTATCAGTGAGCCAGTTTACAACCCACCTAACAATATATGGGTTGATACCCAACTGAGTGAGTTTGTTAATGATGCCTGAGTGGGGGGTTATGTCAAAGGCCTTGGCTAAGTCTAGGTTGACTGTATGCAAATATTTGCCCTTGTTGAGGGCTTTGGTGACTGTTTGGAAGAAGTCCACCAAGTTTAGCAGCCATGATCTCCCCTTGACAAAGCCAGACTGGGTACTGTCAAGCTTTTGAAGATTTCATATATCTTTGTTAATAAGGTCCATGATGATTCATTCCATGGCCTTACAGATAAGGCTGGTCAGGCTAATGGGTCTATAGTTCCCGGGGTCCCTGGATGCAGCTCCTTTGTCCAAAGGGATGAAGGTAGCTGTTTTCCATTTTGCTGGGATGAAGCCAGTGCTTACTCTATCACTGAAAAGTGTGCATAGTGTTAATTTCTGTTTTAACCCATGTACAACACAGCCCAGGATGTTGTCTGGTCCCATAGAATCTGTGTTTTTGGCCTTGGAGAGGGCACATAAGACCAGGTCCTCAGAGATACTAGTCAGGGGACAGGTGTTAGGGATGCTTTGGGGTATATGTGGCTGGGACAGTGGAGTGAAGTTTTCACGGAACCTGTCAGCCAGCAGGTTTGCTATATCCACATGTTCTGTATATGCAGTACCATTAACTACAAGTTCAGCACAAATCTGTGCCTTAACTTTAAGGTTACAGATGTAAATAAAGAAGGCCTTGTGGTTATCCTTAATTAGAGAAGCTACTTTGGATTTGTAGTTAGCTTTGGAGGGCTTCACTAGTAGTCCTATTTGCTTGTTTAAGTTGCGGAGGCAGTGTTTCCAGTTTTGAGACCGTTCCTTCCTACTCGTGGACAGCAATTTCTTTCTCTTATTGTGTAGCCTATTAATGGCAGCTGTCCGCCAGGCAGGTTTGTTTTTCCTTGAAGATCTTGCTTTGCTTCTATCAGGTATGGCAGAGTCAATACAATTGTACAGGTGCTTGTATAAAGCATTGGTGTATAACTCAGCACAGGTGTCTGTTCCATCAGTGGGGGGAGGGGCTATGAAGTTATTTATGTTGTCACATAAGATGTTGTAATTGGCCTTGGAGAAGTTTTTTAGTCTAGTTGTTGCTAAAGGTGGGGTCTCATGTCATATTTACTTCTAGTGAGACTGATTTGTGGTCAGATCTCACCAGGGATGGCCACACACTAGGGGTGGTGCTGCAGTCCCCCATGTTGGTGAGCACCAGATCCAGGATGTTTTAGTCCCCTGTGGGTGTGTCAACCAGTTGGTCCAGGGCACTGGAATCAATAAAGTCCAGGAACCTTTGGGCAAATGAGTTAGAACACATATAATTTACCCAGTCAACGGACTGGTAATTAACATCACCCGAAACCAGGGTTTTTTGTTGTATCTTGATTGATTAAAGTAGATCCAAGTAGGCTGAGTGCATGTCCTGATTCATGGAGGGGGTCTTATAGCTGGAAACAACTCAAGGAGGAGTCTTGTCTATAGTCAATTGCACCTGAAGTAATTCCAGCGAATTGTGCAGTTTAACAAATCAGGAGGTGTATCTATCTTTAATGAATATTGATGTACCACCTCCTTTAGTTCTCATGTCTGCAGGTTGTGGTCTGAACATGTTGAAGGAAATGTAACCTGGTATAGTTGGGGTGCTCTCTGCAGCATCAAACCAGGTCTCAGTGACTGCACAAATGTCAGCATCTTCCAAGGTGAGGAATGCTTTCAGTGAGTGCAGTTTCTGGTTTAGACTCCTAGCATTTTAGCAACATAAAGTTCCTCATTAACACTCTTCAAGAAAAATCTTGATGAATGGATGGGAAATAAGAAATACACCCTGGGGATCACTTCTGTGGCTCTGCTCAACAGGGGCATAGGAAATTAACTTTCTTGGGTTGGTGTAAGCCAGGGAACTTTGTTGGCTAGGCTTACTTAGGCCCTTGGGACGATAGCCTAGTACCTACCTATGAACCTATAAACCTTGAGGGTGTTTTTAGAGGGTATTTTTATGTTGGTAATTTTGTTCTTGTGACATTGCTAAAGGCACTATGGGAGTGGCAAGAGCCTTAGCCAGTAGCTTGAATCCCAGAGGTGACAGATGAAGATCATGCCTGGCAAAGCATTGAGATCTGTTGATCATGTCATCCCAGGCTGACAGATACTGGATTCCCTTTGAATGGCACCAGAAACCAAATGAGTTGCTGAAGTCAATCATTTTTTGTTTGTATTGAGGTATCATCCTAGGTGAAGGTAAAATGCTTCTTAAGGCTAGGGACATACTTGCCTGAGGTACATAAGCATAGAGCTCAGTCATGTCTCATATACACCAGTGCGTTATGTATCAAGTCATTCACACCAATATGGACTATGACAGAGTCATAACAGTACCTGTTGTTGAGAGACTTGACTCTGTGATGTGGCAGATCCTGGCACCTGACAGACAGTTGACCATGAACTTTTCCTTATCCAACTGAGTGACAGGGACATCTGTATGCCACACAATTAAGTTGTCTATGACTAAGATGTTTGTTTTTGTGTTATGCCTTAGGGGCTTGACTGGTGAGACACTGGTGTTTGATATATTATGTGTACTATGTTCTGCAGAGGATGTATTATGTGAAGTGTGCTTGTGTTTGGTGTTTGGGAGGTCTCTGATGTTTAGGTAAGCTTCAGGCAAGGACCTCCGCATATGTAGGTTTATGTATTGTTGGTTTGGTAGTTGCAAGAGGTGAGATGTGTATGCTGAAAACCTCCTTAGTATCAGATGAACTGACTGGCGAGTGAGAGAGCCTGGATTCTAGGTTCTTGAGATAGATAGATCTCTCACATAATGAATTTATGTGAACTAGAATAAGTGGATTGTCAGTGTACATGAGGTAATTGCTACATTGCCTCAAGAGTCCCATGCCAACCATTCTGGCTGGAGAAATGGTGGGAAATTGTCCATCCATAATGCTAGGTAAGTTGATGTGGTCAGAAAACAGGGAGAGGACAGGAAGGACCAGGTAAAGTAGAGAACAGGAAAAGTGGACAAAAAATACAAAGGGCTAGTGGATAGGATCTAGGTTGGTACCGCAGGAGCTTCTCTGAATGTATTACCTGTCAGTTAGGGACAATTGTGTGAACTCACAGATGGAGCACCAGCAGAGGACTAAGGGAAAATGTGCAGGCAGAAGTGTTTGCGTCTATAACAGCCAATGGTGCCGACTGTTGCTTGGTAGTGCGAGATGCACAAACAAGCACAAACCTACTCAAATGTGGTGCTTATATAGCAAATGAGAGCAAACTTAATTAAACAAATTAATCAGTAAAAAAGCTCAAAACTGAGCCCAGTTCCAGCAACCTTCAATCAGAAGAGTTTTAACCACACATTCCTGCCACTAAAGTGCAGGGCAACCATCAACAACAAAAGATTTCCTGGTTTGGTGCTCAAGTTATACAAACAGATCTAGATTCAGCAGTCTGAATCTAAGCTATGCTACAGCAAACAAAGTGAAACAATTTCAGAAAAAAAGTTCAGATAAGCAGTGATATGGTAAAAATGCAGTTCAAAAGCACAATATAATTCTGTTTAAGTTTTGTAGAGATCAGCAGATGCCTTGGGTATATTGCACATGAATGGAATAAAGTAAGGCACCCAGGAATGTAAACATATACCTCATAGTGCAAACGGCTATTATCTGCACTCAGTGTGTTTAGCATTGTTCAGTTCAGGTATAGCTCTGGGATAGAAACTGTTCTTAAGTCTGTTTGTCCAAGATGGAATGGACCCGAACCATCTGCCAGAAGGCAGCAGCTCAAACAGATGATGTCCAGGGTGAGAAGGGTCTTTCAAGATGTCGGTTGCCCTGCTTAGACAATGAGAGCTGAAGAGTTCCTCCAAAGAGGAAGTGAGCAGCCAATGATTTTCTGGGCAGAGTTAATGATCCTTTGAAGGACCTTCCTGTCTGCCACCGAGTTGTTGGCATATCACAACAAAATGCAGTATGTCAGCACACTTTCAATAAAACTGTGGTAAAACAAAATCAGTAGCTTCTCCTGCAGGTTGTTTTTTGAGGATCTTCAGGAAATGGAGTCTTTGCTGTGTCTTCTTGAGTGCCTCCATTGTGTCTATGGAGCAAGAGAAATCTTGCCACATGGACACCTAGAAACTTGAAAGCAGGAACCCTTCCACATAGTCTCCATTGATGTATATTGGGCTGTGATCTGCATTGAGCCTCTGGAACTCTATTATGAGTTCTTTTGTTTTGGCAGAGTTCAGGGCAAGGTTGTTCTCAGTACACCATGCAACCAGTCTTTGAACTTCATCTCTGTATGCTATCTCATCTCCTCCTGAAATAAGTCCAACCTCTGTGGTGTCATCCACAAACTTACTGGTGGCATTAGTAGAATGAGAGGGGACACAGTCATGGGTGTAAAGAGTATACAGAAAGTAGGCTCAGCACACAGCCTTATGGGACACCAGTGTTAGCCTGAGAGAGGAGGAGATGTATGGGCCTAGTCTAGTCATCTGAGGATGGTTAATCAAAAAGTCTTTAATCCAACAGCAGGTAGGTTCTGAAAGTCTTCGGCTAGTGAGTTTAGTGACCACTCTATCCAGGATAACTGGGTTAAAAGCTGAACTAAAGTCTACAAAGAGCATCCTCGCATAGCTCCTTTGCTGCTGAAAATGACAAAAGTGCAGTGTATAAGGCACTGGAGATGGCATCTTCCATAGACCTATTTGCTTTGTAACCATACTGGTGTGTATCTGAGATAACTGGGAGATTGTCCTTGATGTGTCACAGAAGCACTTATTCAAAATACTTCACGATAAATGGAGTAAGTGCTACTGGATGGTAGTCATTGAGACTACTGATGACAGCCACAAAAAACAAGGGTCTGTAAACATAATGTTCACAGACAATTGTAGGTGGAAAACACACAGGTTTATTATCTCAGGATGTAGCAATGAACAAAGCAAAAATCTACATAAATGCATTAACTGTTATCACAGTGTTTTCATCGTACCCCACACGACTTTATCAGATAATGAACCAGCAAGTCATACCAAACTCATTTTTATATCCCCACCAATCACAACAATTATTTAATTAAGCATTCAATAAAAATCAACCCAAATCTTCTCTTAAAGAACATCTCAAAAATTATGTTTAATAGCCTATAGGTTCATAGATTCACAGATTAACGGTCCTGGAGCCTTTACAAGCCTAGCCCATAGGATTGCCGTGGCATTGTGCCACCTGACCTTAGTTCCCAGTGCCTCTGTCGAGTAGAGCCACTGGAGTGATCCCTGGGATGAATTCTCTATTTCCCATCCACTCATCAAGATTTCTCTTGAAGAGGGCCAGTGAGATGCTCTGTTTGACATGTATGAGAAGTCTATTCCATAGCATGGGTAGTCTCTGAGTTATGAACCTGTCCCTCCAGCACATTCTGCTGATTGTGGTAATGAGGTTGAGGTCTCTGGAGCGTGTGGTGTGGCGAGATTGCAATTTCTTTAGATGTAGCATTTCTAACAGAGCTGGGTCAGACATGGCTTTGTAAGTCAAGCAGAGATCGCCTCTAAGTAGGAGATATGAGAGAGAGAATAGTTGGAGTTTTTTGAGTCTGTCCATATAGGACAAGTGTTTAAGGACTAGGTTTCTCTTTGTGAGATACTTTAGCAGCCTCTCCAGTTGTTGCAGGTGACTAGTGAGGTACATGCCAAATGAGGCATTGTACTCAATGATTGGCCTAATGAGGGAAGAGTAGAGGGATGATGACCTCTTTCTTCCTGGATGCAAAACCCTTAGTAATGAGATGTGCCACATAGAAGGATGTTCTGACCCCAGTGGCAGTGTGGTGGTCAAAAGAGAGGTTGTTGTCAACCTGTTTTCCCAGATGTCCTATAACGCCTTCTGTGTTCAGTGGACTACCATCGATATGGTAATTCATGGGAACTGGGTTTTTCCCAAAGGGGATGACAACACATTTTTTGGCATTTAGGTCATGGTTCTGACACCAGTCGTTGGTCTCAATGAGGTCTTTCTGTAGGCTGTCAACATCACTTGAGGAGTTAATAATGGCTCCCAACTTGCAATCGTCTGTGAACTTTGTCAGCCACAGTCCTTTTGTATTAGCCTGAATTTCTGAGAAGTAGATATCAAACAGGAGAGGACCCAGGACCGATCCTTGTTGGGTTCCACTCATGACTGGTTGGCAGTCTGACTTGGAGTCAGCTACTTTCACACTGTGGGTTCTATCTGTGAGCCAGTTTGCAACCCACCTAGTGATATAGGGGTTAATACCTAGCTTAGTGAGTTTTTCTTTGATTCCTGAGTGGGGAATGGTATCAAAGGCCTTGGCCAGCTCAAGGTAGGCTGTATGAATCACCTTGCCTTCATCCACAGCTCTGGTGACTGACTCAAAGAAGTCGACCAAGTTGTGTAGGCATGCTCTACCCTTCACAAAACCAAACTGTGTGGGATCCAGAGTTTGGAGATTCCCTATATCCTTGTTTATTAGGTCCATGATGATGCGTTCCATAGCTTTGCATATCAGACTCGTCAGGCTAATGGGGCAATAGCTCCCAGGGAATGTAGTCGCTCATCCTTTGTGGAGAGGGATGACTGTAGCAGTGTACCATTTGGTAGGGACAAAGCCTGAGGTGAGGCTGTGATTGAACAGGGCACATAGGTGAGGTGCCAGTTCACTCTGTAGTACATGTAGAACACAGCCAGGGATATTGTCAGGTCCCGTAGAAGCTGTATCCTTGGCCTTGGACAGTGCTGTTTTAACCTGTGCAGCAGTAATACTGGGTGTCTAGACATCTACTGGTATTGTGATTGGTCCTTTGGAGGGTGAGAGGGGAAAAGTTGGCAATGAATCTGTCGGCCAGTATATTGGCAATATCTATAGGCTCAGTATAGGAGGTACGTACCATTGTGCAGCAGCTCAGAGCAAATCTGGGTATTGCCATGGAGATTCTTTACATAACTGTAGAAGGCCTTGTGATTGTCTTTACTATCTGCTGCAATTCTGTTTTCATAGCTACCTTTAAAGAATTTGACAAGGGATCTCAACTTTTTGTTGAGGTTGTTAAGGGAGTTTTTCCAGTCTTGAGACTTCACCTTATTCCGCATCAGTTTCCTACTCCTTCTGTTGTAGAGTTTGTTTATGGCAGGGGACCACCAGATTGGCTTCCTGTTTTTGGAGGAGAGTGTCTTGGTTCTATTGGGTATGGCGAGTCCCATGCATTTGTGTACGTGTTTGTACAGTGCATTCGTGTATGATTCAGCGGTCATGCAACTATTCTCCATTTGCATGGGTTCCATGAAGTTAGCCACCTCTGTTTTTAGGAGCATGGAGTTAGCTTTGGTGGGGGGAAGGGGGTGGGAGGGATGTGGATTTCCAAGGTGATTAGTTTGTGGTCGGATCTAACCAGGGAGGAGTTGTAGAGCAATGGTCTCCCATGTTAGTAATGACCAGGTCAAGGATGTTGTGAGCTCTAGTAGAGGTAAGAACGAGCTGGTCCAAGGCATTGGAATTAATGAATTCCAGGAAACGTTGGGCAAGTGTATTGATACATGCATAGCTTTCCCAGTTAATGGAGGGGTAGTTGAAGTGGTCCAATATGAGAGTGTTAGGTTGAACCCTAATATTCTCCAGGGTGCTTAGGAATGTGGAGTGTGAGTCTTGGGACATGGTTGGGGACCTGTAACAGCCTACAACCTGAATCGCTGTCGTACCTAATGTTAGCTGCACCTGAAGTATCTCTGATGCACTATGTTGGGCTACCAGTCTGGAGGTGTGCTCATCCTTAATGAATATGGAAACACCACTGCCTTTGGAGCTTCAGTCCAAGTTCTGGGGCCGAAAGGTGTGGAATGCATTATAGCCTGATAGTGCAGGGGTGCTTTCTGCTGCCTTGAACCAGGTCTCTGTTACAGCACAAATGTCGGTGTTCTCCATTTTAAGGAGTGCTTTGAGTGAGTGCATTTTGAGATTTAGACTTCTAGCATTGAGCAGCATGACCCTCAGATTGCATTTGTTTGTAGCTATTATGGTGATAATTTGGTCTTTGGAACACCACCTAAAAAGGCACTATAGGGGTGGCAAGAGCCTTGGCCAGTATCCGGAAGTCCAGGGGTGACAGATGCAGGCCATCTCTGACAAAGCATCGAGGTCTGTCAATCATGTCATCCCAGGCAGACAGATACTAGATCCCCTTAGAATGACACCAGAAATTTAGCCAATTCTTGAAGTCAATCATTTTTTGTTTGTACTGCGCTATCATTCTGTGAGATGGTAGGATGCTGCTCAGGGCTAGGATTATACCCGCCTGGACTACATAATCCAAGAGCTCCTCCATGTCTCTTTTCATATAGTCAAGGGAGGTATGTCTTAGGTCATTCACACCCACATGTACAATGACAGAGTCATATTTGTACCTGTTGTTGAGGGACCTGACTACATGTGTTATGTTCATAGGTTCATAGGTTCATAGGTTAGTACTAGGCTATCAGCCCTAGGGCCTATACAAGCCTAGCCATAACAATTCCCTAAATATTTCTTCCCACATTATTTACTTTCCTGGACCCCTGTCTAGCAGGGCGACTGACGTGATCCCTGGGGTTAATTTCCTTTCTCCCATCCAATCGTCAAGGTTCCTCTTGAAGAGGTCCAAAGAGGCACTCTGCTTGACATGTATGGGCAATCTATTCCAGAGTCTGGGGAGTCTCTGGGTCAGGAACCTATCCTCCAACATGTTTTGTTTATTGTGATGACAAGGTTTAGATCCCTGGAGCGTGTAGCTCTGAGGGATTGGGATTTCTTTAAGTGTAGCATGTCCAACAGCTCTGGGTTTGACATGGCCTTGTGTGTTAAGCAGAGATCGCCTCTGAGTAGATGATATGCGACAGAGTATAGCTGGAGTTTTTAAGGCGGTCAGCATAGGGCATCTGCTTTAGGCCTGTGATTCTTTTAGTGAGGTATTTCTGAGGCCTTTCCAGTTGTTGCAGATGTCTTGAGAGGTACATACCAAATGGGGCATTGTATTCTATAATGGGTCTAATGAGGGATGAGTACAGTGGGACAATGACCTCCTTTTTTCTGGATGAAAAGCCCTTCGTGATGAGGTGTGCCACATAGAAGGATTTCCTGACTGTTGTGGCGATGTGGTTATCGAATGTGAGACCACTGTCCACCTGTGTCCCTAAGTCTCTTATCACACTTTCTGTGTTTAGTGTACTGCACATGTGGCAGATCCTGGCACCTGACAGGCAGCTGACTGTTACTTTCTCCTTATTTAACCTAGTGAGTGGGACATCAGTGTGCCTCATTATCGAGTCACCTATGACTAGTGTGCTGGGCATGCTGTTTTTGTAACTTATTTATAGGTTCATCGGTTCATAGGTAGGTACTAGGCTATCTGCCCAAAGGCATTTATAATGCTAGTCAGAATGTATTGGCTTTCGCCACCCCTTCAGATTAGTTCCATGTGCCTCTGTCCAGCAGAGCCACTGAAGTGATCTCTGGGGTAAAGTTTCTGTTTCCCATCCACTCATCAAGGTTTCTCTTGAAGAGTGTTAGCGAGGAGCTCTGCCTAATGTAGATTGGAATATTGTTCCAAAGCATGGGAAGTCTCTGTGTCAGGAATCTATCCCTCCAGCACGTCCTATTTATTGTTGTGGTGAGGTTTAGATCCCTAGATCATGTGGCTCGAGGGGATAAGCTTTTCTTTAGGTGGAGCATGTTGATCAGTTCTGGGTTGGACATGGCCTTGTATGTCAGGCAGAGATCACCTCTGAGTAGGCGGTATGCAATCAGGTAAAGCTGGAGTTTCTTCAGTCGAGCTGCATAGGGCATCTGTTTGAGGCCAGTGATCCTCCTGGTGAGGTACTTCTGTGGTCTTTCCAGCTGTTGCAGGTGTCTTGTAAGATACATCCCAAATGGGGCAATGTACTCTATGATGGGTCTGATGAGCGATGAGTAGAGTGGCAGAATGACCTCTTTTGATCTGGTTGCGAACCCTTTTGTGATAAGGTGTGCCACGTAGAAGGATTTTCTAACTACTTTGGCAATTTGATTATCAAAGGATTAAATTAAACTCCTTAATAGTCTTAATATGCAGTGTAAATGTACATTTTAAAATGTCTACATCTGAAATAA
Source organism: Protopterus annectens (assembly GCF_019279795.1). Taxonomy (NCBI): domain Eukaryota; kingdom Metazoa; phylum Chordata; order Ceratodontiformes; family Protopteridae; genus Protopterus; species Protopterus annectens. The sequence continues at coordinate 960,928,343 of NC_056733.1, read as the reverse complement.
CATGTCACAAATTATGTTGAATTCTTATACATAAATTATAGCCATTAAACACAACTAAATTAAATTATGCAGACAATGCTGCCATCTAGTGTTAAGAGACTTGAATAACATAGCTAAAAACTCCTTCAAACATAAATTTTCACTTTGTTCTACAAAGAACTGAGGTAAAACTTCTAATAAATCCTTCAAGCATATAAATCTTCACTTTATTTAAAAAATGTCCTCACTAACTAAAGGCATCTCGATGGCTGCCAAAAAAGCAATAACCTTCTAAAAACAGTGTGATATACTATAACCTTGCAGACCGGAGTTAAAGGACAGGGGCCAGGGTAACATATCCATTCAATCCAGGGGACCTATTTGCTTCCAAAACATAAGGACATGGTATATATGGTATATATATATATATATATATATATATATATATATATATATAGTGATAGAGTTATACAATAATACAAAAAATATCAGTTAACTGTAATAGTAAAGCGATAATATACCTGGGCGAATGTAAAAAAAAGTGACACTTTTTATACGGACAAGACTGAGCACATGCTCAAGCAAAGGTTTGTGAGCATCTGTAAGGTACTAAAACCAAAAATGTAACTAATGCTCTGTAGAAGCGCACTTTAGGTTGCAATCAGGCTACCTTTTCTTTCTCTGTACTAAATAAAAGTGCTAAAAGATGTGAGGGGGGGGGTCTCTGGGAAACAAAAACAGAATACAAGGAGATTTATTGGCAACTGGTTTTGGAAGCAAATAGGTCCTCTGGGTTGAATGGATATGTATCCCTGGCCCCTGCTCTTAAACTCCGGTCTGCAAGGTAATAGTATATCACACTGTTTTTAGAAGGTTATTGCTTTTTTGGCAGCCATTGAGATGCTTTTAATTAGTGAGGAAATTTTTTAAATAAAGTGAAGATTTATATGCTTGAATGATTTATTAGAAGTTTTACCTCAGTTCTTTGTAGAACAAAGTGAAAATTTATGTTTGGTTTCCATATATTTTATTCTAGTCTCTTGAGACTAGATGGCACCATTGTCTGTATAATGTAATTTAGTTTTTGTTTATAAATTATGTATAAGAATTCAACATAATCTGTAACATATCCAGAATAAAAAGCAAAACACCAGGACTTGGAGTTGGCTGTAAAATTCAGTATGAAAATCTTTATTCGACACAAGTGCTTTTGTGGGTAACCCCACTTCTTCAGATGTCTAAGACATTATAAAAACAGCTCTTAGTTTGAATATACTCCCTTCTGGAAACATGATTAAAACCAATCAATACATTGTTCAAATGTGAACAAGCACTTCCAATTTAAAGCAACATTCTGCAAGGTATTTGCCATTAACTGGACTAGAAGTCTGAAATGTGTATACACTTCTAAAAACCTATTTATAAAATATCTACATTATAATTCAAATTTCTATAACATTTCAGTTTACAATCACAGGCACATATCTGCACATATTTACATTATCCACTTGTATTCTCCAAAGCACATACAAGCCTATTACAAGAAGTCAGTTATTTATCATACACAATTCCACAACACATCTTACCTAAAAAGGTGTCTAGACTTTAACTTAGGATACAGGGGTATATATTCATTTAATCCATGACCTCTATCAGCCCTTAGTCTTACTATCCACTTAGCTTCAAGCTCTTCAGTGATGTCCCGTAGGTCCCCCCTCTTATACTCTCATATGTTCTTCCTATAACTAGAAATTTAAAAGTATGTTCCATATTATTATTAATAGGGTGTCTGGCCAAGGCATTCACTTTGTTCTTTTTATGAATGGCATAAATGTGCTCACATATTCTTTTCTTCAGAGACATCTCTGTCTTCCCTACATAGAAACTACAGCACACTGTGCAATGGGCCAAGTAAACTAAATGCTCTGTTTCATAGGTGGTGTTGATGTCAAACTCATATGTCTTTAACTGATCTGGATGTTCAGACTTAGAAGTACTGTCTATATACTTGCAGAATGACATCTGCCACGTTGTTTTGCACCTTTTTTCTATAGCTGGCCTTGTAGGGTCATGCTTCCTGTCATTAACCTTAGGTTGACATAGCTGTCTCTTCAAAGACTTATAGTTTTTCAGTCAGTACTTAGGTTTCACATCTATCAGACCACTAAAGCTCTTATCTAGTCTCGATATATTCCACTGTTTCTCTATTAAATTCTTATACTTCCATGCATCCTTAGAGTGATAGAGTGATATTCTAATTTACTTATTTTTGCTGATATTATCTTTCTGCCCATCGCTGTGTCCTTCTCTAAAGTCTTTACACCTGGAAAATAGGGTTTTGCCTTTAAACATCTCTGTTTACTCACTTCCTTAATGCTATTCTGTATCTCATTTAAATGATATCCCCTTTCTAATAAGTCACTACTAGTTTGCTCAACTTGATGAACAAAATCTTCATCTGTCACATTCAGTCTTGGAGCTCTCTAGAACTGGTTCTGAATGACATTACAAAACATATATGGGGGTGCACACTATGGCATTCTTTTACGTATATGGGGGTGCACACTATGGCATTCTTTCTTGTGTAGTCTATAAAACTGGTTCTGAATGACATTACAAAACATATATGGGGGTGCACACTATGGCACTCTTTCTTGTGTAGCTATAAAACTGGTTGTGAATGACATTACAAAACATATATGGGGGTGCACACTATGGCATTCTTTTACATATATGGGGGTGCACACTACGGCATTATTTTACATATATGGGGTGCACACTACAGCATTCTTTTACATATATGGGGTGCACACTACGGCATTCTTTTACATATATGGGGGTGCACATTACAGCATTCTTTTACATATATGGGGGTGCACACTACGGCATTCTTTTACATATATGGGGTGCACACTACTGCATTCTTTTACATATATGGGAGTGCACACTACGGCATTCTTTTACATATATGGGGGTGCACACTACGGCATTCTTTTACATATATGGGGGTGCATACTATGGCATTCTTTTACATATATGGGGGTGCACACTACGGCTTTCTTTTACATATATGGGGGTGCACACTATGGCATTCTTTCTTGTGTAGACGAGTGACCACAGTACCATCATTTTTCTTTTCAACACCAACGTCTAAGACATTTACTGTCTTCACAGAATATGTCTGTGTAAACTTCAAGAATGTAGAGGTTTGATTAATATATTGTACGAACTCCTCCAGTTCTTCAGTGTTTCCTCTCCACAAAATGAAGAGGTCATCCACAAACCTCCTCAAAAAATAAACTCTGTCTGCTTATGGGCCCTTCAGTATAAACTTGGTTTTCCACACTGCCAATTTAGGTTCATAGGTTCATAGGTTGATACTAGGCTATCTGCCCTAGGCATTTATAAGCCTAGCCTTAGTGTGTTTGCCTTTCGCCACCCTTTTAGATTAGTTGACTGTGCCTCTGTATAGTAGGTCACAGAAGATAGCCCTTTTGAGGTTAGTTTATTATGGTACTGGCATAGCTATAGGCACATGAGGTGCCCATAGCTACGCCATTAGACTGCCAATAATGATCTCCCCCAAAACAACAACATTGTTCTCTAACACAATGCTTAAATGCTGGCTTACTTGCTCTACAGTATGTGAGTCAACCATGAACATTTCCCTTAAAAAAGTACAGATTGTCTCTATTCCTACATCATTCAGTATCACTGTAAATAAAAACACCATATCAAGGGTTACCATATATATCTCCTGCATCACTCCAAAGTCTCATGTATACTTAAAAGAAATCAGTCAGAAAATGTTCTGTATCTCTTAAAATATGCTGTATGTTGTTGATCTTAGCTCTCAAAAATGTCTCTATAAGTATATTGAGACTGGTTCTGTCCTCCAATTCCTTTCAGATACTATTAGGCGCATAGGGGGACACCTTATACTTTTATGAATTTTAGGTAACCCTTGTATAACCGGGGTGGTAGGTTGCTCAATAATGAAATAATCTAAAATGTCCTTACTAATCAGCCCATTCTGCCATATCTCCTTTAATTTAGTGACTGCCCTACTGGACATCTGTTAAACTTGATAAACTTTAATTTTCACATAAAATTTACTGACATTCAACATTTCATGCATCATTTTATTGTATGCAACTGTATTCAGCACTACAATCGGACCACCTTTATTGGCAGGTCTTATAACGATGTCTTCATTCTTTTGCAGATTTTTTTTAAAGCAAGATATTCTTGCTTGCTTAAATTAAATCAATAACTTTCAGCAGCTATCTTATGAAAATCATCTATGCAAAGTGTCTCCAAAGCATTTAACAAAGGGTTTAATTGGGGTACATACAAACTAGGCTTCCTAAAAGTATTAACATTAGTATTGGTCACATTTTAGCTTCATTATGTAACAATTTCAGCATCACATTTCTAGTAAAACACTTAATATCATAAAGCATCTGTTAAATCACAGTACCTTGTCGGAATATATGAGAGTCCCGTTTGTAAAGCACTTAGTTCATTCTCATTTAAAACATAGTCAGAAAGATTCCATACTAGCCTTCCTTGAAGAAGGCCTTCTTTATATACCCCTGCGTCCTAAGTTAAAGTCTAGGCAGCTTTTTAGGTAAGATGTGTTGTGGAATTGTGTATGATAAATAACTGACTTCTTGTAATAGGCTTGTATGTGCTTTGGAGAATACAAGTGGAGAATGTAAATATGTGCAGATATGTGCCTGTGATTGCAAACTGAAATGTTATAGAAGTTTGAATTATAATGTAAATGTTTTATAAATAGGTTTTTAGAAGTGTAAACACGTTTCAGACTTCTAGTCCAGTTAATGGCAAGTACCTTGCAGAATGTTGCTTTAAATTGGAAGTGCTTGTTCACATTAGAACAATGTATTGGCTGGTTTTAATCATGTGTCCCAGAAGGGCGTATATTCAAACTAAGAGCTGTTTTTATAAGTTTACCTTTACATAGTCAATCCCAATATGGGCAAAACGGCTTCCACGAATACCGAAGTGCGAACGTCTCCAATTTTGAATTCCGCATAAACGAACGGAAAAACCTTGCCCCTTTTTGACCCTTGGTAGCATTGGTGTGGAGGTGTGGCATAGCCGGAAATGTCGAAATTCGACATATTTTTGATATTTAAAAATTTTCATGGTTTCGGTTCGCTTAAATGACTCATTTAAGTGGCCGATCGATCATGTGTGATCAACGATATAAAGGTAAACTGTTTTATAATGTATTAGATATCTGAAGAACTGGGGTTACCCACGAAAGTGCTTGTGTCGAATAAAGATTTTCATACTGGATTTTACAGCCATCTCCAAGTCCTGGTGTTTTGCTTTTTATTCTGGATCTGTTTTTGCAGGACAAGTGAGTTTTAAAGACTTGGTGGCAGTTTTGTGTTTTTTATAATTTGTAACATGTTATTTGAGATGTTTTAGACATTTTAAAATGTACATTTACACTGCATATTAAGAATTTTAAGGAGTTTATTAATAAGTTTTATAGGTTATTGAACATCATTTTTGGGATGTTATTTAAGGAAAGATTTGGGTTGATTTTTATTGAATTATTAATTAAATAATTGTTGTGATTGGTGGGGATATAAAAATGTGGTTAGTATGACTTGCTGGTTTATTATCTGACAAAGTCCTGTGGGTTACGACAAAAATACAGTGATAACAGTTAATGCATTTATGTGGATTATTACTTTGTTCATTGCTTCATGCTGAGATAATAAACCTGTAGGTTTTCCACCTACAATTGACTTGAATGTTACCTCTACAGAGCCTTTTTCTTTGTGGTTGGTGGGATGCTAGTTTCAGCTGCTAGTTTTTTTGGTGCTGGTTCTAGTTCCTCTTTTTTTTGTACAAGTGATGACAGGTTTCTTTGACAGTGGAATGATCATAGTTGACTTCAGGCAAGATGGAATGGCAGACTTAGAGAGAGGGTGAAGATTTTTATGAAGACCCCACAGAGCTGGTCCGCACATTCCTACAGCACCCATCCTGTCACTCCCTCATGGCAGGCCAGCAGCCTTTCTTGGATTTACAGCTTTCAGCACACATCTTACATCATGCTCTTGTACCGTGAAGGAGCGGTTGTAGGAGGCTGTTATAGATGACATGAGACTGCTGTGGCTTGTCTGCTGGTGCCCATGCATGACTGTCTGTGCTGTTTCCACCTCAAAATGGGTGAAGAATTAATTAAGTTAATCTGCCATCAAGGTATGTCCATCAACCGCCATACAGCTACTGGTCTTGTGATTAGTGATATGCTGAATACTTTGCCATAGCTGTCATGGTGTGTGCTTCTGTGTTATCACCCTTTTGTGTTAACATTCCTGAACTAATAACATTCAAATTTAAATAAATGTTTCTGGAATATAGTTTTTTAGACTGCTTTACCCAATTTGTAACTTTAAATTATACACTTACTGGTGCCTTTACTGTAGACGTACTGTTTGACATTACCTATACAGTTTACATTTACTGATCTATTTGCACTTTCCTGAGATTTACTGTCTGATTTAACTAGAAAATGCATTGTACTAAAACTGAATTCTCACATAAGGAACGTTGAAGTTGCATTTAGAAGGTTGCCAGGTGTCTCACAGTGTTTTAAAACTCCATCTTGTAAGGATTTTCTTGGCTCTGTGACATCACACAGGAAGTCTGTAATTTGCTTTGGGGGTTGTGAAGTTTTTCAGTACATTGCTGTTAACTGGATAATGTATCTTGGAGAGTTTGAATTTACTGTAGATTTTCTGAAGTAGGACCTCTGCTGCTTTGTAAAATACATTTAGTCTGTCTGCTGATAGATTTGCAAAGTTGCTATGGCATTTTGGGACTTACTTTAACTGCAAATATTATCCACTTCCCATCAACGGTGGCTCACCATTGTAAGAACTGGTAAGACTGTAGAATACTGGAGTGAACTAGAAATAAATGGAAGAAACTGGAATAAGATTGGAATAAATGTCTTATCTTTTAGTTACACAGAACTGTGCTGAATAAGTGCCAGCCTCTCATATGTACAAATATTCATGTACCTTTCAGAATAAAAGTCTGCATACACTGTAGTTCAGTTAAGAATGTTTTATTATGTAGAGTGGAGGTAGATGTCAACAATAACCAAATTAAATCTTACTGTCTCCAATAACAGTGCCAGTAAACTGAAATAGACTGAATTATAATGGCTGTAACTTCTGTACTTGAGCCTGCTGAAACTATCATTAATATTCTGCAATGCTGGATATTTGACCTGATTTCTGCACTCACTCTCAAGTGTCTGTACCAAACTTCTGTGGACAGCAGTACAATGACTTTCTGCTTAGCAGTCCAAACAAACTAACTGACTCACTGTATCGGATGTTTCTCCTAATAATGCCAAAACCCTGTAAATTTCTACATGCCTCTTTAACCTTGGTTCCCAAGCCTTTTTATACTTCATGTAGTGCACGTTCTGTTAGTACATTTTATTCTTATCAGAATTCTTGACTAAAGGTTACTGAAACATTTCCTTTAATATGGCTGCATTCCTAGACCTATGCAAAGAGAATACATTTATCATATAATAAAGTCAAACTTTGTGTGGTATTTGTGCCCGAGCATATAGTAGTTATTCAGAATGTTCATCGTTCTTAGAGGCTGCGGGTGCAGCATTTAACAGGGTATGTCTTAGAGATTCTGTATGTGTATGGGAGATGTGAGTGCTTGTGTGGGTAATGGAGACACCTTACAGTGAATGATTTGGAGGAATAGCTTGTCTGATCTGAGACTGAGTGGTGAATCCTCTTTGATCTTTTGTGCTTGTCATGGTTTGTTCATAACAAACAGTATGTTGAACACAAGGATACTTATAAGGGCAATTGGCACAAAGCATCTGGGGCCAAACATCAATGAATGACTTTGCAGTCAAGTCATTAGCTCTGAGTTCACCTTCCCTGGACACATGGAGTGCTAATCTGTCACATGTTCACCTTTTAGTCATGAGTTGGGTCAGGTAGTGGCTGAAAGACTTAGGAAACTAAAAAGTAGTAAGAATATCCTGGTAATTCTTAGCTGATGCTTCTGCACTGGTGTGTTCACCACCCATCTGAACAGCTTCTTCTATGTACCTACTAAGGCTATAGATATGGAGTCTGAGTGGAACCTTTTCAAAAACACAGTTGCTGAGGTGGTGGTAATGATCTTTGACCAAAAGCAAGAAAAGTAACACCATGAACTTACGCTGTCCACTCAGGACAAAGATACCCCATGAACTTACGCTGTCCACTCAGGACAAAGATACCCCATGAACTTATGCTGTCCACTCAGGCCAAAGATACCCCAAGAACTTGCGCTGTCCTCTCAGACCAAAGATACCCCATGGACTTATGCTGTCCTCTCAGGACAAAGTAACCCCATGAACTTACACTGTCCTTTCAGGCCAAAGACATTTTTAAATCTTTTTTTAGATTTGTTAGAAAACTAAAAAATAAAAGTTACCCTACATTGCTCTGAACTAATTCATAATGGGGCTTCCTGTTCTGGCTCAGCTGACATTGCCAATATCCTTCTCAACAAATTTAGTTCCAACTTTATTCTTAAGACTTCTAGTCAAAGACCTGGAATATCTGAATCTCTTACCCCTCCCCCTCCAATTATTTCTGAAGATCATTAACTGAAAATGCTAACCAAGACCAAAAATACTTCCTCTTTGGGAGCTAACAATAAAACTAGTTGCTTAATCAATACTGTTGCACATGCCCTTGTAGACATATTCCTCAAACTGTTTAAGTTAAGTTTAGATACTGATTTTGTCCCTGATGAGTGGTAGCAGTGGTGACACCCCCCTCAAGAAGGGTGGCCTTAGAGCTGACCAAATGTATTACAGATCTATCAGCCTTGATAGCTACATCTGCAAATACATGGAATGTGTCAGAACTGATCTCACAAACTGCAATATCAGGACTCTTGCTAGACTTGCCATCCAACAGTTTGACTCTGTAAAGAGTAGATCCTGTCTATTTAATCTGGAAGCTTTCTTTGAAAGGGTTATAGAAGCTTTAGATGGCGGCTATGCAGTACACATGGCTAAAGAGGCTGTAGAGATTGTGGCCATGCAGTGGGCATGGTTACAGTGGCTGAAGAGATGGTGGTCATGCAGTGTACATGGCTACAGAGGCTGTAGAGATGGTGGCCATGTAGTGCACATGCTTACAGAGGCTGTAGAGATGGTGGCCATGCAGTGCATGGTTACAGTGGCTGAAGAGATGGTGGCCATGCAGTGTACATGGTTACAGAGGCTGTAGAGATGGTGGTCATGCAGTGCATGGTTACAGTGGCTGAAGAGATGGTGGCCATGCAGTGTACATGGTTACAGTGGCTGAAGAGATGGTGTCCATGCAGTGCATGGTTACAGAGGCTGTAGAGATGGTGACCATGCAGTGCATGGTTACAGAGGCTGTAGAGATGGTGACCATGCAGTGTACATGGTTACAGATGCTGTAGAGATGGTGACCATGCAGTGCACATGGTTACAGAAGCTGTAGATGGTGGCCATGCAGAGCAGATGGTTACAGATGCTGTAGAGATGGTGGCCATGCAGTGCACATGGTTACAGAGGCCATAGAGATGGTGGTATGCAGCGAGCATAGTCTTTCCTGACATGTTACCTACACCTATTTACAGTACAACCTGTATATCAGGATCATGGATACATACCTGTTACCTACACCTATGTACAGCACCACTTGTATACCAGGATCATAACTATGTACCTGTTACCTACACCGATGTACAGCACCATCTGTATATCGGATCATGGCTATGTACCTGTTACCTACACCTATGCACAGCACTACCTGTATATCAGGATCATGGCTACATACCTGTTACCTACACCTGTGCACAGCAGCACCTGTATATCATGATCAAGGCTACATATCTGTTACCTACACATATGCACAGCACCATTTGTATATCAGGATCATAGCTATGTACCTTTTACCTACACCTATACACAACACCACTTGTATATCAGGATCATGGCTAAATATCTGTTATCTAAACCTATAGGGGTTGGGAGGGTGGCCTAATGCTTAAGATTTTTGCCTTACAAACACAAGGTGCAGGGTTTGAGTCTCACAAGGGATAATTGGCTAGGCTTAAAATGGCTCACAAGAGCAGTTAGCTTAGTACTTATCTATGAACCTATGTACAGCACCACCTTTTTATGAGGATCATGGCTACATACCTGTTACCTACACTTATGTACAGCACTACCTGTATATCAGGATCACAGCTGCATACATATTACCTGCACCTGTGTACAGCACCACCTGTACATATGGATCATGGCTGCATACCTGTTACCTACATCTATTTACAGTACCACCTGTATATCAGGATCATGGCTGCATACCTGTTACCTACATCTATGTACAGCTCCACCTGTATATCAGGATCATGGCTACATACCTGTTACCTATACCTATGTACAGCTCCACCCATATATCAGGATCATGGCTGCAAACCTGTTACCTACACTTATGTACAGCACCACCTGTATATCAGGATCATGGCTGCATACCTGTTACCTACACCTATGTACAGCTCCACCTGTATATCAGGATCATGGCTATATACCTGTTACCTATACCTATGTACAGCACCACCCATATATCAGGATCATGGCTGCAAACCTGTTACCTACACTTATGTACAGCACCACCTGTATATCAGGATCATGACTACTTACCTGTTACCTACACCTGTGTACAGCACCACCTGTATATCAGAATCATGGCTAAATATTTGTTACCTATACTTATGTACAGTACCACCTGTATATAGGACCATGGCTGCATACCTGTTACCTACACCTATGAACAGTACCACCTGTTTATCAGGATCATGGCTACATACCTGTTACCTACACCTATGTACAGCTCCACCTGTAAATCAGGATCATGGCTGCATAACTGTTACCTACACTTATGTAGAACGCCACCTGTATATAAGGATCATGGCTACATACCTGTTACCTGCAACTATGTACAGCACCACCTGTAAATTGGATCATGGCTGTGTACCTGTTACCTACACCTAAGTACAGCACCACCTGTATATCAGGATCATAGCTGCATACCTGTTACCTAGACTTGTATACAGCACCACCTGTATATCAGGATCATGGCTGCATACCTGTTACCTACACCTATGTATAGCTCCATCTGTATATCAGGATCATGGCTACATGCCTGCCACCTACAGCTATGTACAGCACCACCTGTATATCAGGATCATGGCTACATAACTGTTACCTACACCTATGTACAACACCACCTGCATAATAGGATCATGGCTACATACCTGTTACCTGCAACTATGTACTGCACCACCTGTATACCAGGATCATAGCTATGTACCTGTTACCTACACCTATGCATAGCTTCATCTGTATATCGGATCATGGCTGTGTACCTGTTACCTACACCTATGTACAGCACCACCTGTATATCAGGATAATGGCTGCATATCTGTTGCCTACACTTGCATACAGCACCACCTGTATATCAGGATCATGGCTGCATACCTGTTACCTACACTTGTATACAGCACCACCTGTATATCAGGATCATGGCTGCATATCTGTTACCTTTACTTATGTACAGCACCACCTGTATATCATGGTCAAGGCTACATACCTTGTACCTACACCTATGTACAGCACCACCTGTATATCAGGATCATGGCTACATACCTGTTACCTACACCTAGGTACAGCATCACCTGTATACCAGGATCATAGCTATGTACCTGTTACCTGCACCTATGCACAGCACCATCTGTATATCAGATGATGGCTACATACCTGTTACCTACACTTATGTAGAGCACCACCTGCATATCAAGATCAAGGCTACATACCTGTTACCTACACCTATGTACAGCACCACCTGTATGCCCGGAGTATGGCTACATACCTGTTACTGCCACCTATGTTACAGCAGCACCTGTATATCAGGATCATAGCTGTATACCTGTTACCTACACCTATGTACAGCACCACCAGTATATCAGGATTATGGCTGCATACCTGTTACCTACACTTATGTACAGCACCACATGTATATCAGCATCATATCTGCATATATCTTACCTTCACCTATGTACAGCACCACCTGTATATCAGAATCATGGCTAAATATCTGTTACCTATACCTATGTACAGTACCACCTGTATATAGGACCATGGCGGCATACCTGTTACCTACAACTATGAACAGTACCACCTGTTTATCAGGATCATGGCTACATACTTGTTACCTACACCTATGTACAGCTCCACCTGTAAATCAGGATCATGGCTGCATAACTGTTACCTACACTTATGTAGAACACCACCTGTATATAAGGATCATGGCTACATACCTGTTACCTGCAACTATGTACAGCACCACCTGTATACCAGGATCGTAACTATGTACCTGTTACCTACACCTATGTACAGCACCACCTGTAAATCGGATCATGGCTGTGTACCTGTTACCTACACCTAAGTACAGCACCACCTGTATATCAGGATCATGGCTGCATACCTGTTACCTAGAATTGTATACAGCACCACCTGTATATCAGGATCATGGCTGCATACCTGTTACCTACACCAATGTATAGCTCCACCTGTATATCAGGATCATGGCTACATGCCTGCCACCTACAGCTATGTACAGCACCACCTGTATATCAGGATCATGGCTACATAACTGTTACCTACACTTATGTACAACACCACCTGCATAATAGGATCATGGCTACATACCTGTTACCTGCAACTATGTACTGCACCACCTGTATACCCGGATCATAGCTATGTACCTGTTACCTACACCTATGTATAGCTTCATCTGTATATCGGATCATGGCTGTGTACCTGTTACCTACACCTATGTACAGCACCACCTGTATATCAGGATCATGGCTGCATACCTGTTGCCTACACTTGTATACAGCACAACCTGTATATCAGGATCATGGCTGCATACCTGTTACCTGCACTTGTATACAGCACCACCTGTATATCAGGATCATGGCTGCATATCTGTTACCTTTACTTATGTACAGCACCACCTGTATATCATGGTCAAGGCTACATACCTTTTACCTACACCTATGTACAGCACCACCTGTATATCAGGATCATGGCTACATACCTGTTACCTACACCTAGGTACAGCATCACCTGTATACCAGGATCATAGCTGTGTACCTGTTACCTGCACCTATGCACAGCACCATCTGTATATCAGATTATGGCAACATACCTGTTACCTGCACTTATGTAGAGCACCACCTGCATATCATGATCAAGGCTACATACCTGTTACCTACACCTATGTACAGCACCACCTGTATGCCCAGATTATGGCTACATACCTGTTACTGACACCTATGTTACAGCACCACCTGTATATCAGGATCATAGCTGTATACCTGTTACCTACACCTATGTACAGCACCACCTGTATATCAGGATTATGGCTGCATACCTGTTACCTACACTTATGTACAGCACCACATGTATATCAGCATCATATCTGCATATCTCTTACCTTCACCTATGTACAGCAACACCTGTATATCAGGATCATGGTTACATACCTGTTACCTACACTTATGTACAGCTCCACCTGTATATCAAGATCATGACTGCAAACCTGTTACCTGCACTTATGTACAGCACCACCTGTATATCAGGATCATGGCTACATACCTGTTACTTCCACCTATATACAGCTCCACCTGTATATCAGGATCATGGCTACATACCTGTTGTCTACACATGTGTACAGCACCACCTATATATCAGGATCATGGCTAAATACCTGTTATTTACAACTATGTACAGCACCACCTGTATATGAAGATCATGGCTACATACCTGTTACCTACACCTATGTACAGCACCACCCAGAACCACAAGGGCGGGAGACTTAAACCTTGACACGGTTATAAATAGAACGTGCTGGAGGGACAGATTCATCACCCAGAGACTCCCTATGCTGTGGAACAAAATCCCGGTACATGTGAGGCAGAGCACCTCGCTGGCCTTGTTCAAGAGGAATCTTGACCAATGGATGGGAGATCGCAGATATACCCCAAGGATTACTTCAGTGTCACTGCTTGACAGAGGCACAGCAAAATGATAGGCATAGTTTTTATTCAAACTAAAGGGGTGGCGAAAGCCACATAACTATGGGCTAGGCTTATAAATGCCCTTGGGCAGATAGCCTAGTATGAACCTATGAACCTATGAATCTATGAACCATATATCAGGATCATGGCTGCATACCTGTTACCTACACCTATGTACAGCTCCACCTGTATATCAGGGTCATGGCTACATACCTGCTACATACACCTATTTATAGCATCACCTGTATATCAGGATAATGGCTGCATACCTGATACCTACACTTATGTACAGCACCACTTATATATCAGGATCATGGCTACATACCTGTTACGTCCACCTATTTACAGCACCACCTGTATGTCAGGGTCAAGGCTATGTAGCTGTTACCTACACCTATGTACAGCACTATCTGTATATCAGGATCATGGCTACATACCTGTTACCTACATCTATGTACAGCACCACCTGTATATCAGTATCATGGCTACATACCTGTTACCTGCACCTGTGTACAGCACCACCTGTATATCAGGATCATAGCTGCATACCTCTTACCTACACCTATGAACAGTACCACCTGTTTATCAGGATCATGGCTACATACTTGTTACCTACACCTATGTACAGCTCCACCTGTAAATCAGGATCATGGCTGCATAACTGTTACCTACACTTATGTAGAACACCACCTGTATATAAGGATCATGGCTACATACCTGTTACCTGCAACTATGTACAGCACCACCTGTATACCAGGATCGTAACTATGTACCTGTTACCTACACCTATGTACAGCACCACCTGTAAATCGGATCATGGCCGTGTACCTGTTAGCTACACCTAAGTACAGCACCACCTGTATATCAGGATCATGGCTGCATACCTGTTATCTAGAATTGTATACAGCACCACCTGTATATCAGGATCATGGCTGCATACCTGTTACCTACACCTATGTATAGCTCCACTTGTATATCAGGATCATGGCTACATGCCTGCCACCTACAGCTATGTACAGCACCACCTGTATATCAGGATCATGGCTACATAACTGTTACCTACACTTATGTACAACACCACCTGCATAATAGGGTCATGGCTACATACCTGTTACCTGCAACTATGTACTGCACCACCTGTATACCAGAATCATTGCTATGTACCTGTTACCTACACCTATGTATAGCTTCATCTGTATATCGGATCATGGCTGTGTACCTGTTACCTACACCTATGTACAGCACCACCTGTATATCAGGATCATGGCTGCATACCTGTTGCCTACACTTGTATACAGCACCACCTGTATATCAGGATCATGGCTACATACCTGTTACCTACACCTAGGTACAGAATCACCTGTATACCAGGATCATAGCTATGTATCTGTTACCTGCACCTATGCACAGCACCATCTGTATATCAGATTATGGCTACATACCTGTTACCTACACTTATGTAGAGCACCACCTGCATATCATGATCAAGGCTACATACCTGTTACCTACACCCATGTACAGCACCACCTGTATGCCCGGATTATGGCTACATACCTGTTACTGACACCTATGTTACAGCACCACCTGTATATCAGGATCATAGCTGTATACCTGTTACCTACACCTATGTACAGCACCACCTGTATATCAGTATTATGGCTGCATACCTGTTACCTACACTTATGTACAGCACCACATGTATATCAGCATCATATCTGCATATCTCTTACCTTCACCTATGTACAGCAACACCTGTATATCAGGATCATGGCTACATACCTGTTACCTACACTTATGTACAGCTCCACCTGTATATCAAGATCATGACTGCAAACCTGTTACCTGCACTTATGTACAGCACCACCTGTATATCAGGATCATGGCTACATACCTGTTACTTCCACCTATATACAGCTCCACCTGTATATCAGGATCATGGCTACATACCTGTTGTCTACACCTGTGTACAGCACCACCTATATATCAGGATCATGGCTAAATACCTGTTACCTACAACTATGTACAGCACCACCTGTATATGAAGATTATGGCTACATACCTGTTACCTACACCTATGTACAGCACCACCTGTATATCAGGATCATGGCTGCATGCCTGTTACCTACACCTATGTACAGTTCCACCTGTATATCAGGGTCATGGCTACATACCTGCTACATACACCTATTTATAGCATCACCTGTATATCAGGATCGTGTCTGCATACCTGTTACCTACACTTATGTACTGCACCACTTATATATCAGGATCATGGCTACATACCTGTTACGTCCACCTATTTACAGCACCACCTGTATGTCAGGGTCAAGGCTATGTAGCTGTTACCTACACCTATGTACAACACTATCTGTATATCAGGATCATGGCTACATACCTGTTACCTACATCTATGTGCAGCACCACCTGTATATCAGTATCATGGCTACATACCTGTTACCTGCACCTGTGTACAGCACCACCTGTATATCAGGATCATAGCTGCATACCTCTTACCTACACCTATGCACAGCACCACCTGTATACCTGGATCATGGCTGCATACCTGTTACCTACACCTATGTACACCATCACCGGTGACTGTGACAGTATGTCTGTACCTGTTACTTACATCCGTGTACAGCACCATCTGTGTATCAGGATCTTGGTTGTATAAAACTATTCCTCCATATTATCTAATAATATGACCTTTGAAAGCTTTGCGTGCTCTCCTTATGTCCATGTGGGATTTTGCCTGGTGCACCACTTTCTTCCCACATCCCAAAGACATGCCATTATAGATCACAAGGAAAGGTTTCTATTATCTTTGGAGTGCTCATTTGGGTTGCAGAATGAGGTCAAATGTAAAAAAAAATGCTCATGATTTAATATTTAAAAATTAAAGCAAAGGGACTTATTTTCTGTGCCCCTGGTGCATGTGACTCTAATGCCTTCTGTAACCATGTCATTATGCCTAGCAGTGTGATCACATGATTCTGGGTGTCTGTAACCATGTCATTATGCGTAGCAGTGTGATCACATGATTCTGGGTGTCTGTAACCATGTCATTATTCCTAGCAGTGTGATCACATGATTCTGAGTGCAGGAAGTACTTGAATAGAAAACATGCCACATCAAAAGAATGAGATCATGGTAAATCATGGAACTTTTCTCTCTGTGCCTCCGCTGACATATATCCAGTTGGACTATTTATTTATTTATTTATTTATTTCCAGTTTGATGACCGGGGATGTCCACTGGGCTCAAAGAGTCCAGTTTTCAGTGGAGGCCTGAGAGAAAAGCTCCACAGTAGAAACAGGAACAAATTCAGCAAATTTTACATACAAAATAGCAAAAACTAAACAAAAGTTAAACAGCAGCTTGGAGAAGGATGTAAAATATATTTACATGATCAGTGGTTGAGAACAGTAGTACAAGGTTAAATTAATACAGAGGTTTAAGTAATCTGAGAATGATATAGAAGTAACATTAGCATGGATGAGTTCTTTATGCATGACTATTAGCATGAGTTAAATGAATACAGAGGTTTAAATCCTCTGAGAATGGTATAGAGATAACATTAGCATGAAGGCAGTACATAGGGTTAATCAACAGTGTGTAAGGAAGATCAAACTTTGTGTCTAATAAAGCATTTATGTATTAAGCAGGTTAGATAGGTGGAGTGCAATTGCATTTCCATTTTTGGGAGAGGTAAGAATGCAGCTGGGTTTTGAAGTGTTCAGAGTTCTCAGAAATCCTTAGAGATGGAGGGAGAGAATTCCATTTTGGCAATGGAAAAGGATAGGAGAAGCCAACCAGCGGGATGGTTTGGTTTATAAACAGAGATTAGATTTTGGTGGGTAGATCTTAGAGTTCTGTTTGGGGTGTATAATGTTAAGATGTTTGTTAGTGCTGGGAATATAGTTGGCTTGAAAATATGCTTGTGGGTGGTGATGAGTTGGAGGTAGTCAAGGTAGTTTGGGAGTTCTAGCCATTGCAGCTGGTGGAGAGGTTTACAGTGGTGAGTGGAGTATTTGGAAGTGGTGGGGAACTATGAGATTTTATCCCGGTCAACAAATGTAAAATAAATAAATAAATAAAAAAGAAAGAAAATTCACAGTAATGGACAATCTACTAAACTCGATATCTGAGAAATATGTTTATTCATTGAATGTAAACAGAGGACTAAGAGGTAAAAAGTTTAGCAAATCAGTCACAAGAACACCCAGAGGTAATGGAACATGTTTATTATAGCCAAAACACAACACCTTAACACATTAACAGAATCACTATGTTTTCATCCTACCCACAGGACTTCATCAGAAAAACTGAATTAAAATACATTACTGGTTTATATACCCCTACCAATCATTATGAATTAGTAAATTAAAAGAAATCAACCCTATGAATTCCCTTAAAGGAACATCACACCTGAAGGACACCAAAACTGAATATTTGAGCCTTAATGTCTTAAAACACTAATATAGCACCTACAAAACATGTAAAATACTGAATGAAAGAAGTTTAAAAATCAAGACGGTTTGTCAAAATAATTCAGAATATAATGCATTCTGCAATTTCAGCCTTTAAAAATGCAGCTTCCTTTATGCATTTAAAATCTTAATTATGTTAAACAAAAGATAAATAAATGCATAAATAGATGTAAAAATCTGTATTAAATATGTAATAATGTTAAATGAACTGTAAAACCTTTAAAAAGCTACAAAAGGTTAAAACCCGAGACCATTAACCATTCAAAAGGAGCAACAGTGCCATCTAGTGCCATGAAAGGATAACGACTAGTAAAACTATAATGACAAACTGTAATGACTCTGTAACACTAGCGCCCTAAATATATAAGGACCCTTCCTTCTTCTCAATATCCACTCAAGCATTTAAAAACTGATATACAATAAATATATATTTCCTGTATATTATTACTAGTGATATGTAATAAATATATATTTCCTGCATAGTAAATACAAATGTTAAAGAGGGTGAATACAACCCCAAAATAATGGGAACCAATGTAAAAACATAAAAACATAAGAAGTGATCTATTCCTACCACTTAAAATCTCTACAATGTTTTAGCCTAGCTGATCTTGGTTTTAGAACTGGGGCCAGGAAAACACAACCATTCAAGCCAGGGGTCTATTGGCTTCCAAAAGTAATAGCCAGTAAACCTCCCTGCACTACATTTTTGTTTCCCAAGGACCCCCCCCCCCATATCCTGTATGACCTCCTCCAACACAAAGAAAGGAAACCCAGAGTGCTCACAACTTAAAGTGTGTTTGTAGAATGCATTGGTTATCACCTTGTCACCTTGTCCTTTAGGTGTGATGTTCCTTTAAGGGAATTCAGAGGGCTTATTTATTTTAATTTACTAATTGATAGTGATTGGTAGGCATATATAAACCTGTAATGTATTTTAAATCAGTTTTTCTGATGAAGTCCTGTGGGTAAGATGAAAACACAGTGATTCAGGTAATGCATTAAGATGTTGTGTTTTGGCTATAATAAACATGTTCCATTACCTCTAAGTGTTCCTATGAATGATTCTCTACACGTGTTACCTCTTCAGTGCTCTTTATTGAGTTTTTGAGGTTACTATTAGCTTAGGCATGTAGTTTTTGTCTTGCACTGTTCTTTGTCCTCCTTTTGTTTGGAATTGTGTTTGGATATGAAGGACTTAAATACAAGATAGTTTCCCAGTTGGGAGAATCTCCCCAGGAGGTCAGACTTCGAGATTTTCGTAAAGTGATGGGTGAGCTTATACAGTTAGTGAATCTGGTGTCTCAGTCTCTTGTGGGGAGGGCATGATGAGCGTTCCTATGGCTAGAATCCCTTGTAACCATGATTGGAATGACACAATGACTCGTGGGAGTATGGCAAAAGGAGCGTTGCCTTAAGATCAGCATCCTAATATAAAAGGTGACTCTTTTTCCCACTCCAACGCTGCTCAGAGTGGTTCTAAAGTTAACACTGATTATAATAATGCTCTGGGGCTTGGCTTTCAGACAAAGCTTCATTTTCCTTTACAGAATGATATATTCCTGTTGATTCATGTGCTGGTTCTAACAATGACAATTTGAATAAACATGTTGAAATACAAAACCTTGTGTTTAGATAATAGTTACCTGAAGGAATGTATTAATAGGAGCAGTGTATGGAAGGACTAAGGTACATAAGTACCTGAATAATGTAGTGGAAGGTTCTAAATTTCATAAGGAACTTATTAGGATTTTTGATGCCTGTGGTTTTGAAATCATGAAAGCCATAATCAGGGAGAATGAAAAAGATATGGCAATGTAGTTTAAACAGATTGAGGTAGTAAATAATAATATTATTAATGATTTATTATTTATTGTGAAGGATAAAAAATGAAATATCAGAATATTTGAGCAAAAAGTTATGACAGATGCGCCTTTTTGATGACTAGAAAGTAATAAAATGTTAGAAAGAGATAGAATTGAATGCAAGGAGAACAGGAGTTGCCCTAGACTTAAATCTTCCAAAGTGATGTTACATTATTATCATTGTGATGAAGGGAGATACTGCCGGCACAGCTAGCTGAAACTTTATAAATAATTATATGTCATTTGTGAATATCAACATGATTTATACAAAATGCTTGAGTTACAACTGTATTAGAACTGTATGCCGTGTGTATATCAAAGTGGTTTGTACAGACGTGTGCTGAAAAGGTATTTTATAAAGCATTTGTGTTTGAAATGCATCCACACCATGCTCTACTAGACAGGACAGAAATGTACAAGCAGTATTGTAACTGTTTAAATGTACATGTTAACTGAGGAAACTGGAGGGTTAATCTCAGTCCAGCAAACTTCAGAAAAATATTGTAAATTAAATTACTTTGTAGGCTAGGCAGGTGACACAAAGGCTGTACTAGGAAACTGTATTGTCTTTATGGTGAACTAATTACTAGTATTGACAGCATGAATAAATGCAATTGCATACGCCAAAAATCTGAGTATTTATTTATTTTATTTTACATTTGTTTACCGGGAAAGTCCAACTGGACACAGGTCCATTTTCAGCGGAGGCCCGGGGAGAAAAGCTCCACATTACAATACATTACATGAGAGTAAAAAGAAGTAGAACATCCATACATATGGCATATGTACGCATCAGGACAATGTGCTAGTGATTAACAAACATACATATAGCATATGTACACACAACAGGACATCATGCCAGTGATTAACAAACATATATATAGCATATATACACACAACAGGACATCATGCTAGTGATTAACATTTCTTACGGTAGACAATCAAAGGTACATTTTTTTCTTTTGCAGTTATAAGTTTTGTAAGGTAAATGTATATGGGTTTGGAAGCTTTCAGGGGATAAACTGTTTATATATAGCTGTACCCTGACAAATTCTCTTGGTATGGATTAGCCTGGTGAGTGGCATGAGCATAGCCAGTTACTTAGATAGTGGGTTTTCAGGAGTTTTTTGAATTGACTAAAGAAGGTTGTAGAAGCTATTTGGCTTCGTAGTGTGTTCCAGGTTTTAGCAATGGTGTTGGCAAAGAGGGACTTACCAGCTTCGATTTTATGTTTGATGACAGTTATGAGGTTCTGGTTACTAGATCTTAAGGCTCTAGAGGGAATTGTTTGTGTCTTTCAGCTTTTCCCGGTTAGGGGTCGCCACAGCGGAACTCCGGTCCTCTAATGATTGGTAGTTGATTTTTACGTGCCGAGTTACCAGCCCTGACACACAACCTTCAACAAAAGTACACCCATTCACGCATGTCTCCATGCAGAAAACGCTCTAGCTGAGAATCGAACCAGACAGCATCTTACTGTGAGGTGACAATGCTACTAGAGGGAATGCAGGGCTGAATTAGGTTCTGAAGTGCTGGAGTTATCTCAGGAAGATAGTAGAGTTTGTGCACTATAGAGAGTTGATTGAGTAGAAGTATATGAGGCAACTCAAGCCAGTTGAGTTGCTTAAGGGATAGACAGTGGTGGGACCTATATGAGGCTTCAGTAGCAAACTTGGCAATCTTGTAGTAGCAAGATTCCATTTTATTTAGATCAGTTTGGCAAACATTGGTCAAGATGGGAGAGGCATAGAGGAAGGTGGATAGAAGATGAGTCCTTGCGATGGTTACTTTGGTGCGTTTTGTCATAAACTGTTTGTTCCTGTAGAGGAGACCAAGTTTTTTATTAACTTCCTTAATGGTTTGTGCTATGTGGATGTCGAACCTCAGGCTATTGTCTATTTCTACACCTAGCAGTTTAGTGTGTGTTGTTGGAATGATTTGAATGTTTTCTTTGGAGCTAATGGTGAAATTATTATTTAGAGGGGAGCTCTGCCAGGGCTGAAAAGAATTTGTTTTTTTGGGGGGATTAAGAAGAAGTTTGATGTTAGTGAACCAAGTTTCGGCTAAGGTGAAGTTATTTTGGGTAAGGGTTTGCAGTTCACTAAGGGTAGGGGCAGCACATATGGGGGTAGTGTCATCTGCATATTGTACTATTGAGGCAGTGGGAGAGGATGAAGATGGGGGGCACATATGAGGGTGGTGTCATCTGCATATTGTACTATTGAGGCAGTGGGAGAGGATGAAGAGATCTGATTTGTAAATAGAGAGAACAGCAATGGGCCAAGGATGGATCCTTGAGGGACTCCTATGGTTACTGGTAACAGGGGGCACTATTGGTCCTGCCATAGGACTGCTTGCTGATGGGCAGATAAGTAGCTGTTGAACCATGATATAGTGGAGGGACTTATATTTAGGGTGGATAGGGTATCAAGAAGCAGACTGTGGTTTACCATGTCAAAGGCTTTTGATAGGTCTAAGAATATGGAAGAAACAAACAGACCCTTGTTTCTGTGGTGGTTAACTATGTTGGTGAATGATAGTAGTGCTGTCGTGGTGCTATGGGAAGGTCTAAAGCCATGCTGGGATATGGAGAGTAGGTTGTTATTCTGGAGGTACTGTATTAGTTGAGTATGAACAACTCTTTCTAATATTTTGGATAAAGGTGATAGGATTGCTATTGGGCAATAGTTGGTGAGCTCTACGGAGTTGCCTCCTTTGTGGAGTGGAATTATATATGATGTTTTCCATGAGGTAGGGACTTTGCATTCTGAGAGAGATCTGTTTATGAGAATAGACACAGGATAGGATATACCTTCAGCTGAGATCCAAAGGAAGTCTGTTGGCAACTTATCAGCTGCTAGAGTGGTTGGTTTAAGTTTGCCAAGGAGTTTAGATATTGATTTGGTGGATACGGAGTGGAGGTGAAAACTGGGGCTATTGTTTTGTATATTGGGGTGGGTTGGGGTAGTTATTGGTGTGGGGCTGCTAGTACTATTTTGGCCATTGGCAAGGGTCTGGACTGTTTTGGTAAAGAATTTGTTAAACTGAGTAGGAATGTTTTCATGCTTATTTGGAAGCACAGGGGTTGGAGTCGTGGACTTTCCTGGATGCAGTATTCCATTTATTGAGACCCAGAATTTTTGTGGGTTGTGAGCATATTTTTCTTGCATGCTTGTATAGTAGCTGGATTTGTCTAGTTTGATTTGTTTTTTGGCTGTGGTACGGAGCTCTACATAGTTTCTCTCAAAGTCGTGGTTTTGTTTTCCTGGTATTGAACCCAGGCCTTGTCCCTTTCTGTCATTATAGTTTTAGTATCTTTTCTTAGCCATGGGGGCATCGTTAGTTTTTATTCTAATGGTTCTAGGGGGTGCATGATGGTTTAAGATTTTTATGAAGGTTGTGTTAAAGTACTTGACGACATCGTCTAGAGGTAGATGTTTTGGGGGGGGGGTCCAGTTACAGCTGCTTAGAGTATTGATGAGATCAGTAGCTATAAAGGTTTTTTTGTTTCTAACTACTCTGAGGATATGTTGATTAATGATTTGGGATCTGTTCCTAATTAGGTAGGTTGGATAATGGTCACTTAGGGTATCTGGAAGACAACCAGATTGCTGTGCAAGAGCGGGGTCAGATACCAGGATCCAGTCTAAGATGGACTGGCATTTGGAAGTTTTGTCAATTCGAGTGGGGGTGGTTATAGTTTGGGTATACCTGTGGAGGTTTATGAAGGCAGAGGGGTTATGGCTGGAGCAGTGACGCCAGTCAATATTGAAGTCTCCTAATAGTATGGTTTCATGTGGAAGGGAGTTGAGTAAAAGCCCTTATCTATGTATTTTTACAAGTAGATGCTAAATGCTACCAGTAGCCATCAATGGTTATTTTGGCCTGTGAACTAGAGTCAGATGACAAGAATTGATGTTATTCTGCAAGCTATCACAGCAGCAGTATTTGAAATATTAATTTGAGAAGTCTCTTAATGGGACAGATCATTTTGTATTATGTCTTGGACCTGACAACAAGACCCATTCACAACATCTGCCTTGGTCTAATGAAATAAGTTTCTAGGGAACAGTATAACTCTTAGATACAGTCAGGAATATAGTAAAAGTTAGTTTAGATGTTTTTCTTTATTTGTGTCAGCCTGTACTACAATGTTATTTTAAATATTTACTGTGGTTTTGAACTTTCATGTCACTGTATATTTAGCATTGTCTTGTTCTTTTATTATTTATTATTAAATATATTTAAACATTTCATTGAGGCTGATCTGTGTAGAGATATATAAGTTTTGAGAGCACTTGAATATTTATTTGGTGACACTGTGTGGTCCACTCCTAAGAGCCTTGTTCTTGGTCAGACTGCCATTTCTATTCAGATTGCACAGTAAAATTGGACACCCTTTGTTATAGGCCTTAAGGTAGCTGATAAGGGGTTCTGGTGGCAGTGGTAACTGCCTTATAGTCTGGGAAGAATGGAGCATAGCTAGTAAATCTGTGCCAGCCTTTCCCAGGTGTGTGTGTGTGTGTGTGTGTGTGTGTGTGTGTGTGTGTGTGTGTGTGTGTGTGTGTGTGTGTGTGTGTGTGTGTGTGTGTGTGTGTGTGTGTGTGTGTGTAAATCACACCTCAAAGAGTGTGTGTCAGCTACTTGGGCAGGGACACAAAGCACTGGTTGGACAGAAAGAGTGCTGGAGGTCTTGGTTTGGCTACTCAGCTGAGATCTCAACTCTATAGCTGTGCCAATGGGGAGTCTTACTGGGGATCTGGAGGAAGAGGGAGAAACTAGCACCAGACTGACTGTGGTCTGTGTGTGCTCTTAAGGGGAAATTGCACTTGATGCAGACAGCTGGATCTAGAAATATTGTGTGTACCTATAATCCTCCGAGTGAACGTCCCCCACTGTTGCCAGTGGTGAGGATTAAGGCTCCTTAATTATTGGTTGGCAGTGGTGGGGCACCACATTTTGGGAAGTGGTGGAATATCCACATCATGTGATTTAGTGGTGTGGACAGTGAACTCCTGTAGTCTGTAAATAGTGGTCACTAAAGAAGGTGTTTGTACTCTCAAGCAGCCACACACTGAACATTTAGAGTTTCATATCACAAAAGTTTTATTTATTTTTTGTTAGATTAGTTAGTCAGGGAGAGCAGGCAAGGATGTCAGCAGAGGATTATGGCAAGCTGACAAGGAGCCATTTGGCTGAGATGTGCCAAGCCAAAGGACTGGTGCATGCCAACCTGAATAAAGTGGAAATGACTGCAGCCTTAACCACAGCTGCATCACAGACCAGCAACCAGGAAGACAACCAGACTAGCCTTGGGGATGTACAACTATCAAAAAATGGGCAGTTCAACTTTGCCTCAGAGGACTTAAAAATCCATCTGGAGTTAAAGAAACATGAACTGGAGGCCAAATGTTTGGAAATAAAATCAGCAGAGACTGCGGTATTTGGAGTTTGAAGCAGAATCAGCAGAGACTGTGGCATCTTGAAGCCGAATAAAATGAGAGATAGAGGTAACATGAAAAGGAAATGCTGACTCTTTGCCAGGGTCACAGTGGTAATGGGGATGGGAATATCTGAACCCCAGAGGCAATAAAGGTCAGTAAATTTCTGCCACAGTTTACAGAGGGTGATATTTTGATAGTTTTATTCATATGTTTGAAAGGTATTTGTAAACAGAATAATGTTGACTAAGGGCTCTGGGTATGGTTCCTGACCCCCTTACTCCCTGGTAAAGCTGTAACTGCTGTTTCTAAATTGTCTGATACTGATTGCTTAAATTATAATACAGTTAAATATTGTTTATTAGAGTGTTTTAAGTTAACACCTGAAGCTTATAGAAAGCAGTTTTGAGCATAGATGCAAGGCAGATGAAAGTGTGTGTGATTATATTGCTGAGTTAATCACTTATTTTCATAGGTGGATGAGTAGGTGTCAGATCACCAATTTTGAAGGGTTGGCAGACCTTTTGGTGAGGGAAAAAGCCCTTAGAACTTTGCCTGCGGACATGAGAATCTGATTGACAGATAGAGAATACAACACCGCAGATGAGTTGGGAAAAAAGGGAGACCTATACCTAGCAAGCAGGGCATTACTGCACAGGAAAGGGATACCCAGTGCTGCACATGGGTCTAATGGAACCCATGGTGGGCAGCCTAAACTACCCCAACAGAGTCTTCCAGTAACAGGTGAAACCTCTAGATCAGGTACATGGCCAGGATAAAGAGTTTGATGTCTTAAATGTAACCAGTAGGGCCATGTAGCATATAGATGTCCATGGAGGCAAGGTGAGAAACAAAAGGTGGGGAAGCCAGCAAGTGGGAATAACAGAATGATAGCAGTAGGCTGTCTGGAAACAACAAGGCTACCAAACTACCACAAAAGGTTATACCCTATCTTAGTAGATGGGAAACAAGCCACTGCTAAGACAGACACGACCTCTGACCTTATCATTGTGAGGCCTGCAATGGTTAAAGAGGAGCACTTCTTGCTTGGGCAGTCTGCATCAGTCAGAGCATTAGGAGGGACCCCATTCCAAATACCTTTGGCTAGGGTTCATCTTGACTGGGAGGGTGGGAAAGAAAGCAAGAAAGTGGGTGTGTTTGAGGATATCCCTGCAGGTGTCCTAATAGGGAATGATAATGCAGTAACTTGTGTGCATGCAGTTACACACAGGCAGGCTTGGAAACATGCATGTGGGTCTGGTAGCCTGGGGGAACCAGACAGACCACATACTTGCAGCCAGGACTGGTGAGGTGGCTACTTCAGGGAGGGAGCTACCATGTAGCAATGAGACTGAAGGTGAGCCACAGCAGTTGGTGGGTACAGATGTTCCCTTGGACAGCATGACTGCAAGGGCAGAGTCGAGTAGTAGCACTGTGGCTGACAGTGAAGCACCATTCTCAGAAGATTCCAGACTTCCTGTGGAAGGTGAGCTGGAAAGGGTTACAAACAGAAAGTTGAGACAGGCTCAGCTCTCAGACCTTACATTACAAGGCTTGAGGGAGGTAGCCAGGGAGGTACCTGATTCTCAAGGAAAAGGGGAATCTGTATACTGGGACAACGGGTTACTGTATATAGAGTGGTCTCCTGATACAGGGTTAGAGGGTGAGGTAATACAGCAGTTGGTAGTGCCCAGAGCCTATTGTTTGGCATTTCTAGCCATAGCCCTTGACATTCCCTTTGCAGGTCATATGGGCATAAAGTGCACCAAGAGACATATTATGCAAAACAGTTATTGGCTTGGGATTTCCAGGGATGTAACAGAGTACTACAGGACCTGTGAGCAGTGCCAAAAAGTAGGCAAGGAAGGAGACAAGGTCAAAGCTCCTTTGATGCCTTTGCCTGTGATTGAGGAGCCATTTCAGAGGGTAGCTATGGATATTGTGGGGTCTCTGAGTACCCCAAGTTCCACAGGAAAGAAGTATAGCCTAGTGGTAGTAGATTATGCTACACAATACCCTGAAACAGTGGCTCTGTCCTCCATTGAAGCAGAAAAGGTGGTGAATGCTTTGTTAGAGATTTTTAGCAGGGTAGGTTTCCCAAAAGAAATACTGACTGACAGAGGTGCCAATTTTATGTCAGATCTGCTGGTTTGTCTGTGGAAGCACTGTGGGTTGAAGCACCTAGAGACCACCCCCTACCACCCCCAGATTAATAGTCTTGTATGCTACAGGCATTTGCAGGCCAGTTTAAGCGGGAGTAGGACAAATATTTGCCCCATCTTTTGTTTCAAAGAGGTGCCCTAGGAATCCACAGGTTTTTCGCCTTTGAGTTGCCGTATGGAAATAGAGTGAGATGATGTTTAGATGTGATTCGTGATGAGTGGGAGGGTGAGTGTGAATCCCACAAGGAGTCTGTTGTGGGATAGGTCCTAAACCTCAGGACAATGCTCAGGAAACTCATGGGCTTGTCCCAAGAAAACCTGGTAGAACCCCAGCAAAAGAAAAAGGTCTGGTATGACAGGTATGCTCAAGCTACAGTGTATGCTGTGGGGCAGCAGGTTATGGTTCTCATTTCTGTCAGGCACAATATGCTACAAAGGTCAGTGATGTTAACTACATGGTAGAACTGCTAAGCAGGAGTCAGGGACACAAACTGTAGCACGTTAGCATGATGAAACCTTACCATGACAGAGAGACCCATGTGCTGAGTATTTGCAGTGGATGGTAGGAGGAATCTGAGGGGGATATGGTGACTGACTTCCTATGTGAGGCTCAGAGTGACACCTCAGTGGAAGGGGTAGAAATGTCCCAGCAGCTTTCAACTCCCTAGGTTCAAGAAATCTCAGCAGTGTTACAGGAGTTTGGGGGCATGTTCACTGGGAAACCAGGGTGTACCCACCTAGTTCAGCACCATGTGGATAAAAGATCCCAAAGGCCTATCAAGCAGACCCCTTACAGGGTGCTTCAGACAGCCAAACAGTCTGTGAGGGAGGAGATACAGGAAATGTTGGAACTGGGGTAATCCAGGAGTCCAGCAGTGCTTGGGCTTCCACAGTGGTGCTGGTACCAAAGAAGGATGGCAGCACCAGGTTCTGTGTGGACTACAGGAAAATAAATAGTCACACAGAGTCAGATGCTTACCCCTTGCCTAGGACAAATGAAGCCCTAGTGCAGCTGGGTGGAGCTATTTATCTTACCACTACTGATCTTACTAAGGGCAACTGGCAGGGGCCCTTGACTCTGAACACTAGAGAGAGTTCAGCCTTTGCAACTCCTTTCAGCTTGTATGAGTTCACAAATATGCTCTTTGGGATGAAAAATGCCCCAGCGACTTTCCAGATGTTGGTAGATCATAGCCTAGTAGGAGCAGAAGATTTTGTCCTTGCTTACCTGGATGATATTGCCATCTACAGCCATTCCTGGCAAGAGCACCTTCAGCATGTGAGGGAGGTGCTGGGCAGACTACAGACCGCAAGGTTAACCATTAAGCCCAGTAAGTGTCAGGTGGGTATGGCAGAGGTCTCCTACCTGGGACATAGAGTGGGGAGTGGTAAGATTTCCTGAACCTGCCAAACTGGAAACCATTCAGACATGGCCTGCCCCTGTTACCAAACACTAGGTGAGGGCATTCTTAGGGACAGCAGGGTACTACAGGAAGTTTGACCCCAGTTATAGTACCATAGCTGCTCCTCTCATGGACCTGACAAGGAAAAACAGGCAACATATGGCAGTGTGGATCCCAGCATGTGACCAGGCATTCCAGAAACTTAAAGGAGCTTTGGGAGGACCTCCTGTGTTAGCCAGTCCAAATTACAGCCAAGAATTTGTTGTGCTGGTGGATGCTTCAAACCATGGGGTGGGGGCTGTACTCAGTCAGGTTTCCTTAGAAGGAGAAGAGCACGCAGGGGTACATCTCAGCCAAAGGCTCCAAAGCAGGGAGGAATGTTATGCAGCTGTAGAAAAGATATGCAGCTGTAGAAAAGGAGTGTCTAGCCATAGTGTAAACACTGCAGAAATTTCAGCCGTATCTGTATGGAAGGAAATCCACTGTAGTTACAGACCACAATCCTTTAACATGGCTACATCAAGCCAGCCAGCAAAATGACAAGTTACTAAGGTGGAGCCTAGGGTTGCAAGCATATGATATGACAGTGCAGCAACGCAGTGGGGTTAGCAATGCCAACGCAGATGGGCTCTCAAGGCAGGAGATGGGGTAATGTATTCCCAGATAGGCTCATTCCTCTCATGCAATATTTCTTAAGGTTTACTTGAAAACCTAGCTTGAATCTTCGAAGGGGGAAAGAAGTGTGACAAAAGGCAATGCTGCCAGCACAGCTGGCAGGAATTTTGTAAATAATTATATATCATTTGTGAATATCAACATGATTTTACAAGATGCTTGTGTTACAACTGTATTAGAACTGTATGCCATGTGTATATCAAACTAGTTTGTACAGACGTGTGTTGAAAAGGTATTTCATAAAGTGTTTGAGTTTGCAATGCATCTACAGTTTGCTCTACTAGAGAGGACAGAAATGTACAAGCAGTATTGTAACTGTTTAAATGTACATGTAACTGAGGAAACTGGAGGGTTAACCTCAGTCCAGCAAACTTCAGAAACAAGATGGTATCCCCCAAAAAAAGGAAGCCAATCTGGTGGTCTTCTGCCATAAACAAACTCTACAACAGAAGAAATAAACTTTTGCAAAAAAAGAGTAAAATCCCATGATTGGAGAAACTCCCTGGTCAGCCTCAGTAAGAAGCTGAGATCACTCATAAAATCCTCCAAAACTAGTTACGAAAACAAAATCACCACTGACTCTAATGACAACCACAAAGCATTCTATAGCTATGTCAAGAATCTCAATGGCAACACTCAGAGCTGCTCTGAGTTACAGCACAGTGACACTAAATATACAGAACCAACTGATATTGCCAACATCCTGGCAGATAGGTTCAGTGCTAACTTTAACCCCCTCTTACCCCTTAAAGGGCCCATCTTTATACAAAAATAATGCAAAGTTCCTGTAATCACGGCTGCACAGGTAGAAATCTCACTATCCAAAGCCAAGAACACAGCATCCATGAGACCTGACAACATCCCAGGCTGCCTTCTACACAAACTACAGAATGAATTGGCACCCCACCTAAGTACCATGTTCAATCATAGCCTCACCTCAGGCTTTGTGCCCATTGAATGGTGCACTGCAACGGTTATCCCACTCCACAAAGGAGCGACCACAACAGACCCTGGGAACTACCACCCCATTAGCCTGGTGAGCCTGGTCTGCAAGGCTATGGAACATATCATCATGGAACTCATAAACAAAGACACTGGAGATCTCCAAACTATGGACTCCACGCAGTTTGGGTTTGTAAAAGGCAGATCATGTCTCCTAAACCTGATAGACTTCTTTGAAGCAGTCACCAAGGCCATAGATGAGGGTAAGGTAGTTCACACAGCCTATCTAGATCTCACCAAGGTGTTTGACACCATCCCCCACTCTAGAATTATAGACAAACTCACTGAACTAGGTATAAATCCCTATGTCACAAGATGGGTTGCCAAATGGCTTACTGACAGAACCCACACTGTGAAAGTAGCAGACTCCAAATCAGACTTCAGACCAGTGACAAGTGGAGTACCACAGGGTTCAGTCCTGGGTCCTCTCCTGTTTGGTATCTACTTCTCTGAAGTACAGGCTAACACAGATGGTCTTTGGCTAACTAAATTCGCAGATGACTGCAAACTAGGAGCCATAATCAAAACTCCTAACGATGTGGACATCCTACAAAAGGGCCTCACTGAGACAGATGCCTGGTGTCAAAGCCATGGTCTCAAGCTCAATGCCAAAAAGTGCATTGTCATCCCCTTTGGAAAAACTCTGTACGCATAAACTACCACTTAGGCGGTAGTCTACTTAACCTAGGGTTACCACCTTTTCAAATGGCCAAAGTGGGACATTTTCGGTACAAACATCAGATTTTACAGGCCGACACATACCCATGGTCAGTACAAAGGATAGAACTTAACTTTTTGCCTAAATAAAAGCTTATTCTTGTAGCATTTTAGTTGCTTATTCTGTTTCTTATAACATTTAGGTATTTTAGATACAGAATAACTGTTTTATGCAATTATTACATAAAATATTGGAAATAATTTTGTCCTAAAATATCAGGATATTTGCCATTTTTAAAATGTTTTGTCAGGACACAACTGCCCAAAAAGGGACTGTCCCTCGCAAAGTGGGACAGGTGGTAACCCTAACTTAACCCGGAAAGTGTGATAAGAGACCTTGGGACACAGGTGGACAGTAGTCTCTCCTTTGATAATCACATTGCCACAGTAGTCAGGAAATCCTTCTACATGGCACACCTCATCACAAAAGGTTTCTTATCCAGAAAAAAAGAGGTCATTGTTCCCCTCTACTCATCACTCATTAGACCCATTATAGAGTACAACACCCTTTTGGTATGTACCTCACAATACATCTACAACAACTGGAAAGGCTGCAAAAATACCTTAAAAAGAGGATTACTGGCCTCAAACAGATGCCTTACGCAGACCGTCTCAAAAAACTGCAGCTTTACTCTGTCACATATCGCCTACTCAGAGGCAATCTCTGCCTAACATACAAAGCTATGTCAAACCCAGAGCTGTTAGACATGCTCCACTTAAAAAAAATCCCAATCCCTCTGAGCTACACGCTCTAGGGACCTAAACCTTGTCACCACAATAAACAGAACATGCTGGAGGGATAGAGTCCTGTCCCAGAGACTTCCCATGCTCTGGAACAGACTACTTATCTATGTCAAACAGAGCTCCTCATTAGCACTCTTCAAGAAAAATCTTGATGATTGGATGGGTAATAGTAAATTCACCCCGGGGATCAATTCTGTGGTTCTGCTTGACAGGGGCACAGGAAAATAATTTTCTTGGGTGGCGAAAGCCAGGGTACCTTTTTGGCTAGGCATGTATAGGCCCTAGGGCTAATAACCTAGTACCTACCTATGAACCTATGAACCTATGGTTATTCCAGAAATGAGGAATAGATAAAGTTAGGTACCTGTCATGTCAACTGGTGCTGCTGATGTGACAGTACAAGTTTAGATTTATTTTTCTTTTGTACCCACGCCTGTACAAACACGTTAACCACACCTGTTTTTTTTTCCCTGTTTATAGTGATTAAGTACAGGCAATGCCCCGGGATGTTATTTATTTGTTTTTGTAACAGTGCATCTCAGCGTTGGTTACCCAGCCACAGTAAACCAAGTAGATTAACAAATGCAAAGTTACAGGTTACTTAATGACAGTCTGTAAAAGTAATATTTAATGAACAAAATTCCAAACAAAAGGCGGAAAAAGAAGAGGGCAGCAACAAAACTACAAGCCTAAGCTAGTAGTAACCTCAAAAACTCAAAACGGAGCATTGAAGAGGTAACAAGTATAGAGAATCATTCACAAGAACACCTAAGGGTAACAGAACACGTTTATTATAACCAAAACGCAACACCTTAACACAATAACAGAATCACTATGTTTTCATCCTACCCGCAGGACTTCATCAGAAAAACTGAATTAAAATACATTACAGGTTTATATATCCCTCCCAATCATTATAAATTAGTAAATTAATAGAAATTAAAAGAAATCAACCCTATGAATTCCCTTAAAGGAGCATCACACCTGAAGGACACCAATATTAAATATGTACGCCTTAATGTCTTAAAACACTAATATCAAATGCACAAAGCATGTAACAATACTAAATGAAACAAGTTTAAAAATCAAGACAGTTTTCAAAGTAATTCATAATATAATGCATTCTGCAGTTTCAACCTTTAAAAAATGCAGCTTCGTCTATGCATTTAAAATCTTAATTATGTTAAAAATAAATGCATAAATAGAAGTAAAAATTAGTATTAAATATGTAATAATGTTAAATAAACTGTAAAAACTTTAAAAAGCTACAAAAGGTTTGAACCCTGAGACCATTAACCCTTCAAAAGGAGCAACAGTGCCATCTAGTGCCAGGAAAGGATATCAACTAGTAAAACTATAATGACAAACTGTAATGACTCTGTAACACTAGCGCCCTAAATATATAAGGACCCTTCCTTCTTCTCAATATCCCCTCAAGCATTTAAAAGCTGATATACAATAAATATATATTTCCTGTATATTATTACTAGTGATATGTAATAAATATATATTTCCTGTATATTATTACTAGTGATATGTAATAAATATATATTTCCTGTATATTATTACTAGTGATATGCAATAAATATATACTTCCTGTATATTATTACTAGTGATATGTAATAAATATATACTTCCTGTATATTATTACTAGTGATATGTAATAAATATATATTTCCTGTATATTATTACTAGTGATATGTAATAAATATATATTTCCTGTATATTATTACTAGTGATATGCAATAAATATATACTTCCTGTATATTATTACTAGTGATATGCAATAAATATATACTTCCTGTATATTATTACTAGTGATATGTAATAAATATATATTTCCTGTATATTATTACTAGTGATATACAATAAATATATACTTCCTGTATATTATTACTAGTGATATGTAATAAATATATATTTCCTGTATATTATTACTAGTGATATGTAATAAATATATATTTCCTGTATATTATTACTAGTGATATGCAATAAATATATACTTCCTGTATATTATTACTAGTGATATGCAATAAATATATACTTCCTGTATATTATTACTAGTGATATGTAATAAATATATATTTCCTGTATATTATTACTAGTGATATGCAATAAATATATATTTCCTGTATATTATTACTAGTGATATGTAATAAATATATACTTCCTGTATATTATTACTAGTGATATGTAATAAATATATATTTCCTGTATATTATTACTAGTGATATGTAATAAATATATACTTCCTGTATATTATTACTAGTGATATGTAATAAATATATATTTCCTGTATATTATTACTAGTGATATGTAATAAATATATACTTCCTGTATATTATTACTAGTGATATGTAATAAATATATATTTCCTGTATATTATTACTAGTGATATGTAATAAATATATATTTCCTGTATATTATTACTAGTGATATGTAATAAATATATACTTCCTGTATATTATTACTAGTGATATGTAATAAATATATATTTCCTGTATATTATTACTAGTGATATGTAATAAATATATATTTCCTGTATATTATTACTAGTGATATGTAATAAATATATATTTCCTGTGTATTAAATGAAAATGTTAAAGAAAGTGAACACAACCCCGAAATAATGGGAACAAATGTAAAAACATAAAGAACTGATCTATTCTTACCACTTAAAATCCTACAATGTTACAACCCAGCTGATCTTGGTTTTAGGACCGGTGCCAGGGAAACACAACCATTCAAGCCAGGGGGGTCTATTGGGTTCCAAACATAATTGCCAGTAAACCTCCCTATACTCAATTTTTGTTTCACAAAGAATCCCCCCTCACATCCTGTACAACCTCCTACAACACAAAGAAAGTAGACCTAGTATGCTCACAACTTAAAGTGTGTTTATACAGTGCATTGGTTATCAGCTTAGTCTTAATGTTATTCAAGTGTTTGTAAATCCTTTGCTTGAGCATCTGCTCAATTTTGCCCACATAAAAGGCATCACATTTTTTTGCAATTAGCCGGGTATATCACTGCTTTGCTATTGCAGTTAGCTATGACTTTTGCTTGAATACGTCAATCTCTTCCTTTAGGATATACCAAATCCTTGTTTATTATATATGGGCATTGAGTGCAGGCTCCACATTTCAATGTACCAACCCTATTTTTGCCAGAAACTTGATTATTCATTTTGTCGTGATCTAATAGTTATTTAATACTTTTCCCCTTTATTATTTATTTTATTTAACATTTGTTTACTGGGAAAGTCTAACTTGGAACAAAGCCAATTTTCAGTGGAGGCCTGGGGAGAAATGCTCCAGACGCATGTCTTTGTAACGTGGGAGGAAACCAGAACACCTGGAGGAAACCCACATGAACACAGGGAGGACATGCAGACTCCACACAGAAGGAACCCCAGCCAAGAATCAAACTGGAGAACCACTTGCTGTAACACAACGCTACCACTGCACCACTGCACCGTCTCTTCCTAAACACAAACTTAATGCGTTCTTTAAAAATCACTTCAAGATCAGAAAATCTAGCAAATTTGTCCCAATTGTTCAATATAACTGTCTTAATAAGGTTTGCGTCACTATTGTAATTTAAAACAAAGTCTCCTTTATATTCCACATTGCTACTTTCTTTGGTCCTTTGAAAGTTACCTATATCACTGCCACTTATTATATTGTTTTGAATTAAATTAGCCCCTTCCCTCCCCAAAATAAGGGAGAATCTATCCTTCCTACCCAATTTCACCTCCTCAATGACTTACTTTAACATTTGCAAAGGGCATTTTCTTTACAAAAACATTTAATTGAGATTCATACATTCATTCAAAAAATCTCATTCTCCCAAGGTCATTCTTGAGACCCTTGTGAACTGTCCCTTTACAATACTCCTTTTCTATTTATATGGACGGGCACTAGCATAATAAAAGTATGCGCCTGAAAAAGTATCTTTACGATACACAGTGGATATAAAACCTTGTCTATCTTCCACTTTGTGTATAGTGACATCCAGATAATTTACTAAATCTCTAGAGATTACATGTACATTTAAAAAAATTCAGTAGTGAACCCTATGTATATTCTAGAAATTCAAGCAGTTTTTGATTTGTACCCATCAAACACATACAAATATCATCCAAATAACACTTATAAAAACTCGAATATTGTGTATAAGGTGAATTAAAACTAAACTTTTGTTCCCATGTGTGAAGCACTATATTAACATAAGTGGGGGCACAACAAGCACCCATTGCCATCCTGTTTTCCTGTCTGTAGAACTCTCCTTTAAAATGGATAAAATTATTTCTTAGCACACATTTCATCAGTTGTAAACAAGTTCTAAATTCATTAAAACAAAACCTATGTGTCTCAACCAGAGCCACTTCAAATTATTGCAATCCAATGTTTTGCGGAATAATTGAAAATAAGTCAATAATATCTTTTGTAACACATTTTAATCATTATCATATAAATTAATCTTTACACTGTTCAGGAAATCCCACAGATCTTTATGAATCCCTGTTTATTTATTTTATTTATTTATTAATTTATTTTCCATTTGTTAACCAGATTGGTCTGGCTGGGCAGGTGCCCTTTTTCAGCAGAGACCAGAGGAGAAAAGCTCCATTACAGCAATGGATTTTTTTTTTTACATTCAGTTAAGTATTTAAGCAATCATGTGGAGATACATACAACAAAAATAGATACATTTTATACAATGTTTGAAGAAGAAAAATTAAACATAGATATAAGCTGTTATGTGTCATACAAACACAACTTCAACATCATAATAATCATTAGGATGGGAAATTTGCTAACCTAAGTGAAAGTGTAGTGAGGCATACAGGTGGGAGGCCCAGGTACTAGGCAAAAGGAAAGGAGGCATATAGGATGTAAGAGGAGGGTGAGATAGGAGGTAAAAGTATAAAGTGATGGTAGAAGTATAGTAAAAGGGAAAGGTCAAAGAGCAGGAAAACCTAGAATACAAGTAGGAATAGGTATTTGTAAGAAATAGTGGTAGAAAAGGGGGGGTGAGGCAGAGTGGGCAGAGTTCAAGTAGGATCATTACAGGGGCAGTTCCATGAGTTAAGCAAATGTTCCTTTATAGTGAGTTTGAGGTTGCAAGGGTTTTGGCTGGTTCTGATATGGAGAGGAAGTTGGTTCCAGGAGGAGCTAACTGAGTGGCTATATAGCATTTTTCCTATAGATTTATTTGGTTTTCTGATTTGAAGGAGGTGCTGGTCGGAGTCAGAGCTATGAAGTTCCCAGTTGGGGACATAAGGCAAGATGAGAGTTGCTAGAGATGGACAGGCTGCTGGTTGATGGAAGATAATATGAGTCAAAAGGAGCTGATTATGGAGTTCTAACAGTGGTGTTTTCGTAAGGAGAGGCAGTGATGTGAGTGATAGGGGAGACTTATGGCAAATCTAGTTATTTTGTTGTAGGTAAGCATGTTTGGTTGACAAATTTTTTGGAGGTATATGAAGACTGGGGCGGCATATACTAGGGGAGGTAGACGGTAGGCATGAATTAGGGACAATTTAGATTCTTGTGTTAAGAGTTTTTTATTTCTTTAGAGCAGTCCTAGTTTTTGGTGTGTTTTCTTGATGTAGTTATTGATGTGGATGTTAAATTTAACTTTGTCATCTATGAAAACCCTGAGAAGTTTAGTGTGAGATGTGACCTTAATAGTAGGGTTGTTTAGAGAATTGGGGAGGAAGAGGAGTAGTTTTGTTGTAGTGGGGTTAAGTAGGAGTTGGTTAGTTGTTAGCCATCTTTCAACTGAGTGGAGGATGTCTTGAGTGAGAGAGAGTAGGTGGGGTAGACTATCAGAGGTTGTGATGAGGGTGCAGTCGTTGGCATATTGTTTAAGTGTGGCGAGGGGGCAGGATTGGTAGAGATTATTAGTAAAGATGTTAAATAGTAGTGGCACCAGGATGGAGCCTTGGGGAACACCAGTTTGGACAGGGAGGAAAGGTGAAGTTGCAGAGACCTATTTGACTGATTGATCTCTAGCCTCAGCCAGTGTCTGGAATCCCAGGGGTGACAGGTGCAGGCCATCTCTGGCAAAGCATCGTGGTCTGGCGATCATGTCATCCCAGGCAGACAGATACTGGATTCCCTTAGAATGACACCAGAAGCTTAGCCAATTGTTGAAGTCAATCCTTTTGTCCTTGTACTGTGGTATCATTCTGGGTGATGGCAGGATGCTACTCAGGGCTAGGATCATACCTGCCTGGGCTACAAGATCGGAGATCTCTTCCATGTCTCTTTTCATAGGTTCATAGGTCCATAGGTTCATACTAGGCTATCTGCCCTAGGGCATTTATAAGCCTAGCCAGAATGTGTTTGGCTTTCGCCACCCATTTTAAATTTATTTTGCTATGCCCTTTTTCGAGGTTAGTATACTGTGCCTCTGTCTAACAGTGACACAGAAGTGATACCCGGGGTAAACCTACGATCTCCCATCCACTCATCAAGATTCCTCTTGAAGAGAGTCAATGAGGGACTCTGCCTAACCTGGACTGGGATTTTATTCCAGAGTGAAGGGAGCCTCTGGGTTATGAATCTGTCCCTCCAGCATGTCCTATTTATTTCAGTGCTGAGGTTCAAGTCTCTCAAGCACGTAGCTTGATGGGATTTGGATTTTCTGAGGTGCAGCATGTCCATTAATTCCGGGTTGGACATGGCTTTATACGTCAGGCACAGATCGCTTCTGAACAGGTGGTATGCCACTGAGTAGAGCTGGAGTTTCTTTAACCGGGCAGCATATGGCATCTGTTTGAGCCCTTTGATCCTCTTGGTGAGGTACTTTTGGGGTCTTTCCAGTTGCTGCAGGTGTCTGGTAAGGTACATCCCAAAAGGGGCATTGTACTCAATTATGGGCCTGATGAGGGATGAGTAAAGAGGCACGATGACCTCCCCTGATCTAGATGTGAATCCCTTCATGATTAGGTGGGCTATATAAAATGTTTTTCTAACCACTTTGGCCACGTGGTTGTCAAATGAGAGATTGCTATCAACTTGGATCCCCAGGTCCCTTATTACTTCTTCTGTACTTAATGGATTACCACCTATGTGGTAATTTGTGGGCATTTTGTTTTTGCCAAAGGGGATGACTATACACTTTTTGGCATTTAGCTTGAGGCCATGGCTCTGGCACCAGTTGTCTGTTTCTATGAGGCCCTTTTGGAGGATGCTTGTGTCGGCTGGAGAGTCGATTATGGCACCCAGTTTGCAGTCATCTGCCACAGTCCTTCCGTGTTGGCCTATACCTCCGAGAAATATATACAGAACAAGAGAGGTCCCAGGACTGAGCCTTGTGGGACACCACTTGTAACTGGTTTGGAGTCTGACATGGCTCCATCAATTCTAACCATGTAGGTTCTGTCCTTGAGCCAGTTTGCAATCCATCTAGTGACATAGGGGTTTATATTTAAGCTGGTGAGCTTATCTATAATGTAGTACAGGGAGGTATGTTTCAGGTTATTCACACCAACATGGACAATGACAGAGTCATATTTGTGCTTCTTGTGGAGTGACCTGAGTGCGTGCATTATGTGGCGGATCCTGGCACCCGACAGGCAGCTGACAGTAACTTTCTCCTTGTTTAGCCTGGTGAGTGGAACATCAGTGTGCCTGACTATAGAGTCACCTATGACTACAGTGTTGGGTACATTATGCCTTATGGGCTGTAGTTGAGTGGCACACTGAGTATGTGGGTTATGTGTCATTTGGGTTGTGTTGGGGGGGTGGCGGTTGCTTACATTTCTACTTTGGAGGTCTCAGTTGTTTGGGCAGATTTTTACTGAGAGCCTCCATGAATGTAGGTGTGTGTTTTGTGCTTCTGTGTGTGTGTTTTGGTGGTGTAGGTTTTGAGGGACTATGTGATGAGTGTGGTACAGTGCAAGTGTTTACCTTCTCCTCTTGACTGTCTATTCCAGTCTTCGGTGAAGAGAGCTTTGCTTCCAGTTTGGCTATATAAGTACATCTCTCACAGGTCGTAGTGTTGGGTGGTAGGAGGAGAGGGTTGTCTGTGTACATGAGGCAATTGCTGCATTGTTCCAAGATGCCCAGATTCATCAGGTAGACAGGAGAAAACACCGGGAGCTGACCTTTAGACATGCCTAGATAGGTGCTTATTTATTAACTACTAAAAACTGTTTTCCTGTAGACAAGTGAGGAAAGATGAGTGCTATAGTAATTTGTAGCTTATTTAATGCTTACAATGAGTTCTGAACAAGTGCTGAGCTCAAAGAAACAGTTTTGAGTGCTAAAACTAAAAAGCTGGCTAGTTGCAAGGGAAAATTTGAAGAGCTGACTTTATGGCGCCAGGAATAGTTTAACCCTAGTTAAGTTGGGGGGGGGGGGCTCAGGAGCTCACAAACAGTCCTGGACACAGCAAATCCATATCTGGACAAGATCTGCCACAGGAAAGAGGGGAAGCATGCTTAACATTTTTTCTTTCAGTATTTTTTTTCCCCAGTAAAGTGGAAATGGAGAAAGCTGGAACAGAAGTTAATTCAACGTTAAGAATCTGAGTGTGTTGGACTTCACAAATGTTCTCTATTAGATTGAATGAACTAATGACACTAGACTGGGAGGAGTGCCACGGATCAAATATACAGTATGAGCGGGCAACTGCAAAGCCATCAAGTATAAGAACACCACAACACTAGGTAGGGTGGGTGGGAAAAATTACAGTTCCTAGCTGTAGCCACTAAATGAAAGTTTTAAACAGATCAAGGAGCAAGCAGACTCTAGAGAATGCTTTTAAGTGTAAACAAACAATTATAGTAATGCACACTATTACAGTTCCAAGCTGTAGAACACAGAAACCTCAAAAAATCAAAAATGTACAGAAAAGCTTGGATAGAGCACTCACAAACAGAAAATACAACTCTCAGTATGAAAAAGCAGTAGTTTACAGTTAAGTAATTCAGTAAACATGCAATTAGAGTAATGAAACAGTATCTAGCAATGAAAAATACAGTTAAAAACAGTATAAAACAGTTGGGAGACTGGCATAATGGTTTAGGTATTTGCCTTATAAACACAAGGTTCACGGTTTGTGTCTCACAAGGGGTAATTGGCTAGGCTTAAAATGGCTCGAAAGGGTAGTTAGTCTAGTACTAATCTATGAATCTATAAATGCAGTGAAACAATAAAAAAAGCTTTATAACAGTGCAAAATGTAGTAGATCAACTGTGCAGCACAATTATAAGTATTTCAGAAGTGCAGTTCAGTGAAATAAGTGTAAGAAATAACTTATCCTGCTGTTGGAATCTTAAGGAATTTCTGCTTAGTTTCAGTAATGCAATACCATCCACAGCTTGATCAATACAAGCCTGCCCTCACATATCAAGCATAGTAGCTCTGTAGCAACCTTTAAAACTGCTCTTATTGACTGGATGAGTGATCACAAAATTTCAGCTGTCAGGAAGCCTCTACTTAATGGAAAACACTGTTATTGTCCCACCAGTACTGGGTTAAGTGACATTGAGCTTCCTCGTGGTCTCCGTGGCTGTCAGCTTAGTAAGAACCTATGAATCTATGTAATAATTACAAAACCATATATACTGTATTTATATATTTAAACATGCATATATTTGTATATAGTTTTGCATTGTTATTGCAAACTGTATTTTAGTACCAGTGTTTCTTGCTTTTATGATTTTCTATGTTAACTGATTGTTCTGCTTTATTAGCAACACTACTAAATAAAAGGAATTTGGGGAAAAAAAACTGCCAAACCTGCCCTCTGGCCATCGGTTTCAGGAGAAGAAACACCATCTGCATGTTGGGCCTGGTACTACAGGTAGAAAGCCCTGCCTGCAGTATCTTGTATAGTATACAGGTAGGCCATCCAGCACAACAGCACCTCCTGCAGGTTGGAAAAGTAAATGCAGACATGATGGCCAGTACTGCCACCATCTCTTCATTCACTCCATTTTACAAGAGGAACAATAATAGAGGGACAACTAACCTACTCAGTAAATAAAGCAATGATTTAAAAATACAATACAAACTCTCTCTGAAGGAATTGAGGGAATTGCTTACAATATTTACAAAAACAGAAACAAATGAGAACTGGGTGCTTCTTTACAATACACACAAACTCTGATGGTCACAGACCAAGGTCTCTCCCCAGTGGGTGACACTTGTAGTGCAGTTCTGACTTCATGTAGAACTGGGATTCTCTAGCTAGTGATGTATGTCATCAAACCTCTGCAGTGTACAACACTGGCTTCCAACAGTGAAGTAAACCCACTTGATCTTTTGGGACTTGAGGTAGGACCTTGGCAGTCAATATTAGCTTATGTTGAATGAGGACTGCCAGTGCCCTATCTTTTTGAATTAGGCATAGAGTAACCATTTGCTTACCATGTTACTTTACACCCATTGTATTTTGGAATCCAGCCCCTGCATTATTAGAGTTGTTAGACAACACTAAAAAGGTGGCATCTAAATGTGCATGTTGATATGTTGCGTGAATGAGTAAATTTTGAGGTGTGGAACCTGTGTAGTTAGCAGGCATACTGTCCAAGATATAATTAAAGAGCCTAGTCCAATGTTTCAGTTACCTCAGATGTCTGTTTTCTTAAGTGTCTTGCTTAGAGATACACTACAGAAATGGAGGCTGAGGGACTCAAACCCTGGACTAGAGAGAGGAGATAATTAACACTGCATAGCCTTAATTCTCTCCAGTAATTTCCAGACAAAAAAACTGTTCTTGAAGTCAACTGCTTTATCACTTACCCACATATCCATCCACAATCTAGCTTGTCTATGTTGTTAAACTAATGTATAATGACAGGGTAGACAAATAGGACATGACAAACTGAAGACTGTTAATCATACTTGATACTGATTATAAGACTTTCACTAAAATTGTGCAGCTGAGGCTGGGTATATGGCAATGTCAGGGTTGTGGAAGATGAAACTGGGCAGAAAGGAGGGGGGGAAACTATATGATAACTGACCTCTTCTGAAGGCTTTTCAAGAAAAAAAAGAAAGTCACACCACCGAAGGTAGTCCGAAACCAAAACAACTTAAAAACAGTTGAACGTACCACCATGAACAGAGCACAGATGTCACACAAAAACTTTAACACAACAACACCAATAAAATAGGTAAGCAGGAGAAGTGCTTTCGGCCTTAGCCTTCTTCAGATCCTGTTTACTGGGCCTAAAACCGAATGTTAAAAAGTTGGATAGAC
The DNA here is from genome assembly GCF_019279795.1 of Protopterus annectens. Taxonomy (NCBI): domain Eukaryota; kingdom Metazoa; phylum Chordata; order Ceratodontiformes; family Protopteridae; genus Protopterus; species Protopterus annectens. The sequence continues at coordinate 960,884,440 of NC_056733.1, read as the reverse complement.
CAATCACGGTCTTTTGAAAACCATTGCATCACTTCTGAAGACTTGTGTCTAGGTGCCAGAGGATTAATAAGGATTGGTCCACTTGCTTTTTTTTGTTTGTTTTTAAAACCAGTAAAACATTTAGTACAATGAAAGAATTTGTGGATACAGTACTGATGACACAATCAAGAGTGCAGCACCTGCCTTACGTTACACAGAAGTGTCACTTTCTGGTGTAGGAATAGAACCCACAAATTACTACACTAGAATCAACTGTGCTACCTGTTGCACCACTGACAATGCAAGTCAAATTAATAAGCAGTTAACAAGAATGAAATAAAAAAATAATAAAATAAATGAGCACCAGGAGAAGACACTTTCACTGTTTCCTCTAATTTGATAAAAAGGAAAAATAACACCAGTAACCCTGCATGTGATCCTGAACTGATGTGCACAAATAACACCAGTAACCCTGCATGGGATCCTGAACTGATGTGCACAAATAACACCAGTAACCCTGCATGGGATCCTGAACTGATGTGCACAAATAACACCAGTAACCCTGCATGGGATCCTGAACTGATGTGCACAAATAACACCAGTAACCCTGCATGGGATCCTGAACTGATGTGCACAAATAACACCAGTAACCCTGCATGGGATCCTGAACTGATGTGCACAAATAACACCAGTAACTCTGCATGGGATCCTGAACTGATGTGCACAAATAACACCAGTAACCCTGCATGGTATCCTGAACTGATGTGCACAAATAACACCAGTAACCCTGCATGGGATCCTGAACTGATGTGCACAAATAACACCAGTAACCCTGCATGGGATCCTGAACTGATGTGCACAAATAACACCAGTAACCCTGCATGGGATCCTGAACTGATGTGCACATGGAAAGTACTGCAAGTTATTTTAACATTAGAAAGGCAGGAAAGCAATATCACTGCCAGCCTGCATGAATGTTGACATCATTTGTGTGCAGCAATAATGTCAATAGTCACATTTCTATATTACTACAGCGAAAACATACCGAGTCATCCAACTGGCATGTTATAATCGTGAGAGAAAACACTCACTGTTACACAAGATAATTAGTGGTGATAGGGTGACAGAAATGTCCCTGGAGAGATGGAGATATGCTCTAGAGAGAAGAGGAAGAAGGTCATCAGAAGAGGAATGAAGGTCAACAGGACTAAGACAGAATATATGTGTGTGAATGAGGGGGAGGATAGAGGAATGGTGAAAATGCAGGGAGTACAGGTGGCGAAGGTGGATGAGTTTAAATACTTGGGGTCAATAGTTCAGAGTAACAGAGAGTGTGGAAGAGAGGTGAAGAAGAGAATACAGGCAGGATGGAGCGGATGGAGAAGAGTGTCAGGAGTGATTTGTGACAGACGAGTACCTGTAAAAGTAAAAGGGAAGGTCTACAAGAGGGTAGTGAGACCAGCTATGTTATATGGGTTGGAGACAGTGGCATTGACAAAAAGGCAGGAGTTTGAGCTGGATGTGGCAGAGTTAAAGATGTTAAGATTTGCACTGGGTGTGACAAGGATGGACAGGATTAGGAATAAGTATATTAGAGGGTCAGTCCAGGCTGGAAGGTTTGGAGATAAAGCCAGAGACGCAAGATTATGTTGGTTTGGGCATGTGCTGAGGAGGAATGCTGAGTATATTGGGAAAAAGATGCTAAGGATGAAGCTACCAGGTAACAGGAAAAGAGGAAGGCCTAAGATAAGGTTTATGGATGTGGTGAGAGAGGACATGCAGGTGGTTGGTGTGACAGAGCAAGATGCAGAGGACAGGAAGAAATGGAAACAGGTGACCCCTAACGGGAACAGCCGAAAGAAGAAGATGATGATGAGGGTGACAGAAACATGGGTAGTGCAATAATGTCAGTAGTCACATATCTACATTACTACAGCAAAAACATACAGAGTCATCCAGTTGGCATGTTATAGTAGTGATAGAAAACATTCTCTCTTACACAAGATAATTAGCGGTGATAGTGTGACAGAAACATGGGTAGTGTAATAATGTCAATACTCACATATCTACATTACTACAGTGAAAACATACAGAGTTACCGCAGTTGGTATGTTATAGTAGTGCGAGAAAACATTTGCAGTTACACCAGATAATTAGCAGTGATAGCAGGACAGAAACATGGGTAGGGCAATAATGTCAGTAGTCACATACTTACATGACTACAGCGAAAACATACAGTTATCCAGGTGGCATGTTATAGTAGTGAGAGAAAACATTCACTGTTAAACAAGATAATAAGCGGTGATAGTGTGACAGAAATGTGGGTTATGCAAGAATGTCAACTGTCACATATCTACATTACTACAGTAAACACATACAGAGACATCCAGTAGGCATTTTATAGTAGTGAGAGAAAGCAGTCACTGTTACACAAGATAATTAGCAGTGACAGTGTGAATGAAACATGGTTGGTACTAGGCTATCGGCCCTAGGACCTATACAAGCCTAGCCATAACAATTCCCTGGCTATTTCTTCCCACAGTATTTACTTCCCTTGACCCCTGTCTAGCAGGGCAAATGACATGATCCCTGGGGTGAATTTCCTTTCTCCCATCCAATCATCAAGGTTCTTTTTGAAGAGGGCCAAAGAGGCGCTCTGCTTGACATGTATGGCCAGTCTATTCCAGAGTATGGGGAGTCTCTGGGTCAGGAACCTATCCCTCCAGCATGTTTTGTTCATTGTGATGACAAGGTTTAGATCTAGGAGCATGTGTCTCTGAGAGATTGGGATTTCTTTAAGTGTAGCATGTCCAACAGCTCTGGGTTTGACATGCCCTTGTATGTTAAGCAGAGATCACCTCTGAGTAGACGATATTCAACAGAGTATAGGTGGAGTTTTTTTTAGATGGTCAGCATAGCGCATCTGCTTTAGGCCTGTGATTCTTTTAGTGAGGTTTTTATGTGGCCTTTCCAGTTGTTGCAGATGTCTTGAGAGGTACATACCAAACGGGGAGTTGTGTTCCATAATGGGTCTAATGAGGGACGAGTACAGGTTCATAGGTTCATAGGTTGGTACTAGGCTATCAGCCCTAGGGCCTATATAAGCCTAGCCATAACAATTCCCTGGCTATTTTTTCCCACACTATTTACTTCCCTGGACCCCTGTCTAGCAGGTTGACTGACGTGATCCCTGGGGAGAATTTCCTTTCTCCCATCCAATCTTCAAGGTTCCTTTTGAAGAGGGCCAAAGAGGCACTCTGCTTGACATGTTTGGGCAATCTATTCCAGAGTCTGGGGAGTCTCTGCGTCAGGAACCTATCCCTCCAGCATGTTTTGTTTATTGTGATGACAAGGTTTAGATCCCTGGAGCGTGTGGCTCTCAGGGATTGGAATTTATTTAAGTGTAGCATGTCCAACAGCTCTGGGTTTGACATGGCCTTGTATGTTAAGCAGAGATCACCTCTGAGTAGACGATATGCAACAGAGTATAGCTGGAGTTTTTTAAGGCAGTCAGCATAGGGCATCTGCTTTAGGCCTGTGATTCTTTTAGTGAGGTATTTCTGCGGCCTTTCCAGTTGTTGCAGATGTCTTGAGAGGTACATACCAAACGGGGCATTGTATTCAATAATGGGTCTAATGAGGGATGAGTACAGTGGGACAATGACCTCCTTTTTTCTGGATGAAAAGCCCTTAGTGATGAAGTGTGCCACATAGAAGGATTTCCTGACTGTTGTGGCGATGTGGTTATCGAAGGTGAGACCACTGTCCACCTGTGTCCCTAAGTCTCTTATCACATTTTCGGTGTTTAGTGTACTGCCACCTATGTGGTAATTCACGGGTACATGTTTTTTCCCAAAGGCGATAACTATACATTTCTTGGCATTGAGCTTGAGCCCATGGCTCTGGCACCAAGCATCTGTTTCTGTAAGGCCCTTTTGTAGAGTATCCACATCATTTGGGGATTCAATAATGGCTCCCAATTTGCACTCATCTGTGAACTTTGTTATTTAGAGTCCCTTAGTGTTGGTCTGTACTTCAGAGAAGTAGATGCCAAACAAGAGCGGTCCCAGGACTGAACCCTGAGGTACTCCACTTGTCACTTATCTGGAGCTGGATTTGGAGTCGGCTACTTTTACAGTGTGGGTTCTATCAGTAAGCCAGTTAGCAACCCATTGGGTGACATAGGGATTAATGCCCAGCTTAGTAAGTTTATCTATGATTCCAGTGTGGGGGATGGTGTCAAAGGCCTTGGCAAGGTCCTTACCCTTGTCCATGGCTCTGGAGACTGATTCGAAGAAGTCAATCAGGTTCAGGAGACAAGATCGTCCCTTCACGAACACAAACTGGGTGGGGTCCAGTGTTTGAAGGTTGCCAATATCTTTGTTTATAAGTCCCATGATAATATGCTCCATGGCCTTGCAGATAACGCTTGTCAGACTGATGGGACGGTAGTTTCCGGGATCCAAGGTGGATCCCCCCTTGTGGAGTGGGATAACTGTAGCTCTGCGCCACTCAGTGGGACAATGACCTCCTTTTTTCTGGATGAAAAGCCCTTAATGATGAGGTGTGCTATGTAGAAGGATTTCCTGACTGTTGTGGTGTTTACATTACTGCAGCAAAAACATACAGGGTCACCCAGTCGGCATGTTATAGCAGTGAGAGAAAACATTCACTGTTACAGAAGATAATTAGCAGTGATAGTGTGACAGAAACATGGGCAGTGCAATGATGTCAGCTGTCACATATCTACATTACTACAGCAAAAACATACAGAGACATCCCAGTTGGCATGTTATAGTAGTGAGAGAAAACATTCACTGTTACACAAAATAATTTGCGATGATAGTGTGATGGAAACATGGGCAATGCAATAATGTGATTTACATGGATTTGGTCGTACTGTCAATTGTCGAACAGGGTGTTCTCCGAACTTAAATGTCAAAACTTTAGATGTTGAATGGTCAGAATGTCATATAAAATTTGACATTTGACATTTCGGACCACTCTACCACCTAAACAAGTGCTACCATGGGTCAAAAATGGGGGGATATTTGGCATTTCGACATAATTGTGTTCGCAATTATGCCGTACTGGCGTTCTGCAGTTCAAGATGGTGCATTCGACAATTGGCCTTACAACCAAATCCATGCATACCCAATAATGTCAATAGTCATATATCTATATTACTTCAGCGAAAACATACAGAGCCATCCAGTCGGCATGTTATAGTAGTGAGAGAAAACATTCACTGTTACACAAGGTAATTAGTTGTGGTAGAGTGACAAAAACATGGGTAGTGCAATAATGTCAATAGTCACATATCTACATTACTACAGTGAACACATACAGAGTCATGCAGTCGGCATGTTATAGTAGTGAGAGAAAACATTCACTGTTACACAAGGTAATTAGTTGTGGTAGTGTGACAGAAACATGGGTAGTGCAATACTGACAATAGTCACATAGGTTCATTGGTTTATAGGTTCATAGGTTGATATTAGGCTATTGGCCCTAGGGCCTGTACAAGCCTAGCCTTAACAATTCCCTGGCTATTTCTTTCCACAGTATTTACTTCCCTGGACCCCTGTCTAGCAGGGCAACTGATGTGATCCCCGGGGTGAATTTCCTGTCTCTCATCCAATCATCAAGGTTCTTTTTGAAGAGGCACTCTGCTTGACATGTATGGGCAGTCTATTCCAGAGTATGGGGAGTCTCTGGGTCAGGAATCTATCCCTCTAGCATGTTTTGTTCACATTTGTGATGACAAGGTTTAGATCCCTGGAGCATGTGTCTCTGAGAGATTGGGATTTCTTTAAGTGGAGCATGTCCAACAGCTCTGGGTTTGACATGGCCTTGTATGTTAAGCAGATATTGCCTCTGAGTAGACGATATGCAACAGAGTATAGGTGGAGTTTTATTAGATGGTCAGCATAGGGCATCTGCTTTAGGCCTGTGATTCTTTTAGTGAGGTATTTCTGCAGCCTTTCCAGTTGTTTCAGATGTCTTGAGAGGTACATACCAAATGGGGAGTTGTATTCTATAATGGGTCTAATGAGGGATGAGTACAGTGGGACAATGACCTCCGTTTTTCTGGATGAAAAGCCCTTAGTGCTGAGGTGTGCCACATAGAAGAATGTCCTGACTGTTGTGGCGTTTACATTACTGCAGCGAAAACATACAGGATCATCCAGTCGGCAAGTTATAGCAGTGAGAGAAAACATTCACTGTTACAGAAGATAATTAGCAGTGATAGTGTGGTAGAAACATGGGTAGTGCAATAATTTCAGTAGTCACATATCTACATTACTACAGCTAAAACATACAAGGTCATACAGTCGGCATGTTATAGTAGTGAAAGAAAACATTTGCTATTACACAAGGTAATTAGTGGTGATAGTGTGACAGAAACATGGATGTTCCAATAATGTCAGTAGTCACATATGTGCATTACTGCAGCGAAAACATACAGAGTCATCCCAGTCGGTATGTTATAGTAGTGAGAGAAAACGTTTACTGTTGCACAAGGTAATTAATGGTGATAGTGTGACAGAAACGTGGGTAGTACAATAATGTCAACAGTCACATATCTACATTACTACAGCAAAACATACAGAGTCATCCAGTCGCATGTTATAGTAGTGAGAGAAAACAGTCACTCTTACACAAGATAATTAGCTGGGATAGTATGACAGAAACATTGGTAGTACAATAATGTCAATAGTCACATATCTACATTACTGCAGCAAAACATACAGAGTCATCCAGTCGCATGTTATAGTAGTGAGAGAAAACATAGGCTCATAGGTTCATAGGTAAGTACTAGGCTATCTGCCTGAGGGCATCTGTAAGCCTAGCCAGAATGTGTTGACTTAGATTAATTCCCTTTGCCTCTGTCCAGCAGAGCCATTAGTTCCCTGTACCTCTGTCCAGCAGAGCCACTGCAGTGACCCCCAGGGTAAATTTTCTGTTTCCCATCAACTCGTCAAGGTTTCTCTTGAAGAGTGTTAGTGAGGGGCTCTGCCTAATGTAGATTGGAATCCTATTCTAAAGCATGGGGAGTCTCTGGGACAGGAATCTATCCCTCCAGCAAGTCCTATTTATCGTTGTGGTGAGGATTAGATCCCTAGAGCGTGTGGCTCTCGGGGATTTGTTTTTTTTTAGATGGAGCATGTCCATCAATTCTGGGTTGGACATGGCCTTTTATGTCAGGCAAAGATCACCTCTGAGTAAGAGGTATGCAACCGAGTATAGCTAGAGTTTCTTCAGTCAGGCTGTATAGGGCATCTGTTTGAGGCCAGTAATCTTCTTGGTGAGGTGCTTCTGTGGTCTTTCCAGCTGTTGCAGGTGTCTTGTAAAGTACATCCCAAATGGGGCATTGTACTCTATGATGGGTCTGATGAGTGATGAGTAGAGGGACACAATAACCTCTTTTGTTCTAAATGTGAACCCTTTTGTGATTAGGTGGGCCACATAGAAGGAATTTCTAACTACCTTGGCAATATGATTATCAAAGGACAAACTACTATCTACTTGGGTCCCCAAATCCCTTATTACATTTTCTGCATTTAGGGGACTACCACATATGTGGTAGTTCATGGGTACTTTGTTTTTTCCAAAGGGGATGATTATGCACTTTTTGGCATTTAGCTTGAGGCTATGATTTTGACACCAGGTATCCATCTCAGTGAGACCCTTCTGCAGGATGTCAGTATCAGCTGGTGAGTCAATTATGGCCCCCAGTTTGTAGTCGTCTGCAAACTTGGTCAGCCGTAGTCCTCCTTTGCTTGCCTGTACCTCTGAGAAGTATATACCTAACAGGAGGGGTCTCAGGACTGAGCCCTGGGGGACACCACTTGTAGCTGGTTTAGAGTCAGACCTAGAACCTGCAACTTTCACCATGTGGGTTCTATCTGTGAGCCAATTGGCAACCCATCTTGTGACGTAGGGGTTTATGTTCAGTCTGGTGAGCTTGTCTATAATACTGGAATGGGGAATGGTGCCAAAAGCCTTTGCATGGTCTAGGTAAGCTGTGTGGACCTTCTTTCCCTCATCTAAAGCCTTAGTAACTGTCTCAAAGAAGTCCACCAGGTTTAGGAGGCTTGATCTTCCCTTAACAAAGCCAATCTGGCTAGGGTTCAATGTTTGGAGGTTTCCAATGTCTTTGTTAATGAGTTCCATGACAATGCGCTTCATAGCCTTGCAGACTAGTCAGGCTTATAGGGCAATAGTTCCCAGGGTCTGTTGTGGCTCCACCATTGTGGAGCGGGATACCTGTTGCTGTGCACCACTCTATGGGTATGCAGCCTGTAGAGAGGCTGAGTATGAACAGTGTGTTTAGGTGAAGGGTTAGTTCATTTTGGAGTTTGTGTAAGACACAGCCTGGGACACCGTCCAGTCTCATTGAAGCTGTGTTTTTGGCTTTGGATAGGGGTGTGATTGCTGGGGCTCTACATTTTTCTGGTATGGTTATGGGCCCTTTAGGGGGTGAGTGGAGGTGAAGTTTGCACTAAACCTGTCTGCCAGAATGTTGGCAATATAAGTCGGTTCAGTGTATTTGGTGCCATTCTGCACTAATGCAGAGCAGATATGAGAGTTTCCACTTAGGTTCTTGACATAGCTAAAGAACGCTTTGTGGTTATCTTTGGAGTCCTTGGCAATTTTTCTTTCAAAGCCAGCTTTGGATGATTTTATGTGGGATTGTAGTCTCTTGCTGATACTGATCAGGGATGTCTTCCCTTCCTGGGATTTTACTCTTTTCTGTACTAGTTTCCTCCTTCTGTTGTATAGCTTGTTTATTGCAGGGGTCCACCAGACTGGTTTCCTTTACTTGGAGGAGTGAGTCTTGGTTTTGCTTGGGATAGCACAATCCATGCATTCTTGCAGGTGCTCATAGAGTGCCTTTGTAAGGGATTCAGTAGCTTGGACAGCATTGTCCTTTAGCGTGGGGGCTGTGAAACTTTCCACCTCGGTCTTAAGTAACGTGAAGTTTGCTTTTGAAAAGTTTTTCATGGTGGTTTCCTTGATTGGGGGTGGGGGCAGAATGTGGGTATCCAGAGTGATTAGTCTATGGTCTGATCTAACCAGTGAGGGGTTGCCCTCCAGTGTAGAACACCGGTCACCCATGTTGGTGATGACCAGGTCCAATATGTTGTCATCTCTGGTGGGGGTGTTGACCAGTTGATCCAGGGCGTTTGAATTTATAAATTCTAGGAAGTGTTGGGTAAGGGAGTTAGTACTTGAGTAGTTCTCCCATTTAATGTTTGGGTAATTGAAATTACCCAATATTAGGGCATTTGGTAGAAGCTTCATATTTTCCACTGTCTCCAGAAATACGAAATGGGGGTCCTGGATCATGATGGGTGATCTGTAGCAAGCTACAATTTGAATTGCCCATTGTTGCACATGGATGATCTCTGAGGCATTGTGCTGCACCACTAACCTGGAGGTGTGGGTATCCTTGATGACTATGGATACACCCCTGCCTTTTGTGTTTCGGTCCGGATTCTGTGGCCGAAAAGTATGGTATGAGTTATAGCCTTAGTAGTGCTGGGCTGCTCTCTGGAGCCTTAAACCAGGTTTATGTTACTGCACAGATATCGATGTTCTCCATACTGAGGAGTGCCTCGAGTTCATGCATTTTGAGGTTTAGACTTCTCGCATTGAGTAGCATTACCCTTAGTGTTTGGTTACTTGTGCTATTTATGGTGGTGGGTTTGTCTTTTGAGCCTTGCCTAAAAAAGGCACTATGGGGGCGGCAAAAGCCTTGGCCAGTATTTGAAAGCCTAAGTGTGACAGGTGCAAGCCATCTGTTGTGCAGCAATGTGGTTTGTCGAGCATGTCATCCCAGGTGGACAGATACTGGATCCCCTTTGAATGACACCAGAAACTTAGCCAATTGTTGAAATTGATCATTTTTCTTTATACTGTGGCATCATTCTTGGTAAGGGCAGGATGCTACTGAGAGTCAGGGTCATACTGGCTTGGGCTACATGATCAGAGAGCTCTTCCATGTCTCTTTTCATGTAGTCCAGGGAGGTACGTCTCAGATCATTCACACCAACAAGGACAATGACAAAGTCATATTTGTACTTATTCTGGAGCAACCTAAGTGCTTGTGTTATGTGGCAGATCCTGACGCCTGACAGGCATCTGACTGTAACCTTTTCCTTGTCCAGCCTAGTTAGTGGGACATCAGTGTGTCTGTCTATAGAGTCTGCTATTACTAGTGTGTTGGGTATGTTATTTTGCCTTAAGGGCTGTGATTGCATTGCACACTAATTATGTGAAGTATGTGTTTCATGGTTTGTGATGGGGTGCAGATGTTGCTTGGGTGTCTGCTTTGGAGGTCTTTGTTGCTTTTGCAGATTTTTATTTAGAGCCTCCGAGTATGTTTTCGTGTATTTGTGTGTGTTATTTTCCGGTGTTGGTTTAGTAGGTCTATGTGAGACTGGTGGTATGTTGCAAGTATTTTCCTTCTCCTCTTGACTGCCAGTTCCACTCTTGGGTTGAGAGAGCTTTGCCTCCTGTTTGGCTGTATAATTGCATCTCTCGCATATATTAGTATTTGGTGGTAGGAGGAGAGGGTTGTCTGTGTACATGAGGCAGTTGTAACATTGCCTCAAAATGCCCAGATTCACCAGTTGGACTAGAGAGTACACCTGAAACTGCCCTTTGGACATGCCTGAATAGGTAAAGTGACCTGTTTTACTGATTAGCTGGTAGGGACGAATAGAGAGCCTTGTCCTTCTGGACAGTATAGGGGGTCTAGTGCTAGGGTTAATTAGTGCTTGCTACGAGTTTTGAGCAAGTGTTGGGCTGTGAAATGAATGGTTTGAGTGCTTAAGTTGAAAGTTTGTCTAGTTCCAAGGAAAAAATTGAAGAGTAGACTTTGTGGAGTACGGAATATTTTAACCCTAGCTAACCGGCACTGCCTGGTGAGCAAAACTGTGTAAATGTGGTTTTTATAGCAGGAAAATGAAAGAGATAGAAATTAGCCCAACATGGCCAATAAACTACTAACTTCTGGGCTGAAACCACTCCTCCAGGGACAGATAGACTGCTCAAAGCTCCCCTCTCTCACAGGTGAACAGAGAAACTTCCTTCCATCCAAGTAAGGTATGGGCAACACAGAAACTTGTAACACAGCCCTGAATTCAGCAATAATGACAATAGTCACATATCTGCATTACTGCAGTGAAAACATACAGAGTCATGTAGTCACCATGTAATAGTAGTGACAGAAAACATTCAATGTTACACAAGAAGTGATAGTGTGACAGAAACATGGGTGGTACAGTAATGTCAATAGTCACATATCTACATTACTACAGTGAAAACATACAGAGTCATCCAGTTGGTATAGGTTCATAGATGTGTACTAGGCTAATGGCCCTGGAGCCTTTACAAGCCTAGCCCATAGGATTACCCTGGCATCCTGCCACCCGACCTTAGTTCCCAGTGCCTCTGTCGAGTAGTGCCACTGGAGTGATCCCCACGGTGAATTTTCTATTTTCCATCCACTCGTCAAGATTCCTCTTGAAGTGAGGTGCTCTGTTTGACATGTATAGGAAGTCTATTCCATAGCATGGGCAGTCTCTGGGTTATGAACCTGTCCCTCCAGCTTGTTCTGTCAATTTTGGTAATAAGGTTGAGGTCTCTGGTGCGTGTAGTTTGGAGGGATTGTGATTTCCTTAAATGTAGCATTTCTAACAGAGCTGGTTCAGACATGGCTTTGTAAGTCAAGCAGAGATAGCAGTGATCGCCTCTAAGTAGACAATATGAGACAGAGAATAGTTAGAGTTTTTTTGAGTCTGTCCATATAGGAGAAGTGTTTAAGGCCTTGGATCCTCTTTGTGAGGCACTTATGTTATAGCAGTAAGAGAAAACATTCATTGTTAAACAGGATAATTAGCGGTGACAGTGTGACAAAACATGGGTAGTGCAATAATGTCATTAGTCACATATCCACATTACTACAGTGAAAACAGAACAGAACAGACGTTAGGCTTTGCACCAACTATCCCTGCTATCTCAGGGTCTGATTGTAGTACGGACCGATTCCTATATACTACTTCTTGTACCTTCTTAATGTTACCTGCATACTCAAGACAAATCGGTATATTGTCTTTAAATGTTTTTTAGAAATCTGAGAAGGAGTCTGACTGTCCCTATATACATCTGGCTTTACCCCTCCTTAATGCCCTGACCTCACTAAAGCCTACATCAATTTCCGTCTTCTTATATTTATGTTGCAATAATTCATTATTAAATGTTCCCATATCTATATCAAACTGTTCCTGACTCATGTCCAGTCCAGATATGCGCATAGCTTGACCCTTAATAATGTTTTTATACACATAATTAGGATGCATACTATCTCTACTTAGAACATTAATTTTTCTACAGTCTTTCCTATATAGACTTGTAGTAAATGTACCATTCATTTCTTTAACTATTTTAACATCCAAAAAAGGTAGCTCTCTATCAGAAATCGAATGGGTGAATCTCAAAAAATTAGTGGTGGTATCCAAGAATGTGAAAAATTCCTTTAATTCTTCCCTGGTACCCATCCAAATCAATATGAGGTAATCCACAAACCTCTTATAAAACAGGATCTTTGTGGCAATTTTTCTTGGGTTTGAACACAACTTTCCTCCCAATGGGCAAGCACCATGTTGGCATAGCTATTGGCACAAGATGTGCCCATAGCTGCGCCAAGTAATTGTAAATAGTACTTCTGCCCAAATAAGATGTTGTTCTCTAAGATCAACTCTAGTAACATACATAAGAAATCTATTTTCTTTCTGTTATAGGTGCTGTGTAATCCCAAGTATACCTTAACTGCTTGCAGCCCATATGTATGGGTATAACTGTAAAGAGTGAATTCACATCCATGGATACCAACAAACATTCATTCAGTTGTTCAAATGAACCCCCAAAAGTTTTATTTAAATCAAATAAGAGCTGCTTAGTATCCTTCAGAACATACTGAGATTTATCAATTATTGGCCTTAAATTCTTTTTAACATATTTGGACAATGGACATGTAACCCAACCTTGACCAGACACAATCGGTCTAAAAAGTGGGTTCTTCCTATCTTTATGTAACTTGGGCAGGCCTTGAATAATAGGAACCACAGGGTTGGTGACAGTCAAAAAAATCTAAAACAGACTTTGTAATTAAATTTTTTAAATAGCAGTCATACAGCGATTTATATACACAGCTACAACATGAATCCATGTCAGACAAATCATCTCTCTATAGACACTAATATCATTTAACATAAAAAGCATAGAGTGCACATAATCAACACTGTCAAATACAACAATCCCCGCCTCCCTTATCAGCAGGACAAATGGTTAAAGATGAATCATTCTGTAATTCTTGCAATGCTATATATTCATTCCTGTCTAAATTAAAACATCTATCTTTACTACTGTAATTTCCAAACCTCAATGTTTCTCCCAATTGAGGCTCACAAATGTTACAAAATACTTCCAATACAGGATTTAAGTCAGGAACATATGCACTATTTTTTTTTAAATTCAGTGCATGGTTCAGTATTTTTAACCAAACATAGACTTCAACATTACATTTCATGCGACCAGTCTTATATCTAGCACAGTACTCACAAAGTCTGTATTTGATGCTGGTACAAATTTAAGTCCTTGTTCAAGTACAGATTCCTGAAATTCAGTCAATTCCTTGGTCGACAAGTTGCACACCATCTTCCTTAAGTTGTCGGCATGTTCCACATTTTTTTAAATCTCACCCCACTCCACCTTCCTGTGATGGAGGCCTCCTCTTCCTCCCTCAGCTGTTGGACCTGCCCATCCTCGACGAGTCCACTTTGCGAATGGGAAGGTGGGGCCTGTGTAATAGGTACTTCTATCAGTTCTTTTCTTTTAACAGAAGGAGCATGATTAGTAACCACATTGTTCATAGTTATTACGTTGGATGTAGAGGCCTTTGCCACCATTTCTGAAGTCTCTAAGATGTTTAAACCATCCGTTTTGGTTTGAGGGTGAACAGCACCATTCCTGTACACCACACTCGTACTGGCATCTTCCGAGCACAGATCTTGCAAACTGACAAGGTTTAAATGCAAATTCTCATCTGCAACTGTTGCCCCCCCCCCCTTGTATTATTGCCTTTCAGCCAAGTAAATACATGACCATTTGAGAAATCCCTGAGATCTCTCTCCAACTTCTTTTTCTTCTGCCCAATTAGGTGCTGTTCATGGGCAGATACATTATCACAGAGATCTTTTTATTTGGGCATGACTACCCGCTTATTGAGAGAGAGGGTTAGGGAACATCTAGAGGCAATCAGAAGTGGGAAACCAGAAAGGAGTTCTTTAGCTAAACACATTTTAGATAAAGATAGAACACATCATTTTGTGTTTAAAGTGATAGAATGCATCTATCAGGATTTACGTTTGGGGGACATGAAAAATAAATTGGAACTAAGTGAAATGAGATGGAAAATAAAGGTGCAGGCTGAGAAGGAACCTGGGTTGAATGACAGGACGTCTATTCAACCTTACTTAAAAATGAGATGTCAGTTAGTATCATTTTTATACTTGGTTTTTATAGTATGTATTTTAGTAGTTAGTAGGTAACTTTATATAGGATATGTAAGGATGTATGGGCTATATAAAATGTGTTTACCTTTAAATGGATTGTATTAACCTAATTGATTAATGAGCTTGTAAATGATGTTTTAATTGATAGTAAGGCTGTATATATAGTCAAGTCAGTTTTGATGAAATTTATGGTCTGATGAAGCATCTCTGATGTGAAAGCACTAACCGGATTAAAACAGTTTTATAGTTCCTGCCTCATTTCCCCATCTTTCTCATTTTTATTGAAATTCTGTTTGTTGGAAAAAGAGGAGTTTATCTGCAGTGGCTGCATTTGTGACTTTTATTATAAATGTTTTCTTGTGCCTGACTGTGCATATATTGTATTCTTGATTGCATGTACATGTATTGTAATTTTCTGTAATTTCTAAATGTTTGTAATACTTTTTTTGCAATGCTTGGAGCTTTTCTTCTCAGGCCTCCACTGAAAATGGGTTCACTTTGACCCAGTGGGCTTTCCTGGTAAACAAATGCAAATCAATCAATCAATCAATCAATCAATCAATCAATCAATCAATCAATCAATCAATAAACAACCTGGGAAGTTATCGAGTCCCATAGAGGCCATGTTTTTGGCCTTGGAGAACACGGATGTGACCTGCGCTTTGGCAATATTAGGTAGAGGACTGGTGTCAGATATGCTTTGGGGTATGACTGGTGAGGACAGGGGGCTGAAGTTTGCACCAAAACTGTGAGCTAGCAGGTTGGCAATTTCTTCAAGTTCAGTATGCATTTTACTGTCCACTACTAGTTCTGCACAAAGCTGGGCCTTCCTTTTTAGATTTTGGATGTAGCTAAAGAATGCTTTGTGATTTTCCTTAGGTAGAGATGCTAATTTAGCTTCATATCTAACGTTGTTGCCTCACAGCAAGAGGTGCATCCATTTGATTCTCAGCTGGAGCGCCTTCTGTGCGGTCTGCATGTCCTCCCCGCGGTCGAGTGGTGTTCGAAAGACATGCGTGAATGGGTGTGCCTTCGTTGAAGGTTGGGCATCGGGCCGGCATCTCAGCACCGTTAAAATCTAATGCCAATCATTAGCAGACCAGAGTTCTGCTGTGGCGACCCCTAACTTGGAAAGACGAAAGAAGAACAACAACAAGCTTTAGAGGACTTTACAATATATCTAATTTGCTTGTTCAAGCTGAGGAGGGTGTTCGTCTTCCGCTGAGACAGTTCCCTCTTGTTCTTAGACATCAGTTTCTTTCTCTTGTCGTATAACATATTTATGCTTGATGTCTACCAGGGTGGCCTGTTTTTTCATGAGGACCCGGTTTTGATCCATTCAGGTACAGCCGAGTCTATACAGTTGTATAAGTGTTTATACAGGGCATTTGCATACACTTCTGTGTAGGAGTCATTTTGGCTGTGTTAGCAGGGGGGTTGAAACTATTTATGCAATAGCTTAGTAGGGTCATTGTTGGTGTGTTAGCAGGGGGTTGAAACTATTTATGCAATAGCTTAGTAGGTTCATTGTTGGTGTGTTAGCAGGGGGTTGAAACTATTTATGCAATACCTTAGTAGGGTCATTGTTGGTGTGTTAGCAGGGGGTTGAAACTATTTATGCAAAACCTTAGTAGGGTCATTGTTGGTGTGTTAGCAGGGGGTTGAAACTATTTATGCAATAGCTTAGTAGGGTCATTGTTGGTGTGTTAGCAGGGGGGTTGAAACTATGTATGCAATAGCTTAGTAGGGTCATTGTTGGTGTGTTAGCAGGGGGTTGAAACTATTTATGCAATAGCTTAGTAGGGTCGTTGTTGGTGTGTTAGCAGGGGGTTGAAACTATTTATGCAATAGCTTAGTAGGGTCATTGTTGGTGTGTTAGCAGGGGGGTTGAAACTATTTATGCAATAGCTTAGTAGGGTCATTGTTGGTGTGTTAGCAGGGGGGTTGAAACTATTTATGCAATAGCTTAGTAGGGTCATTGTTGGTGTGTTAGCAGGGGGTTGAAACTATTTATGCAATACCTTAGTAGGGTCATTGTTGGTGTGTTAGCAGGGGGTTGAAACTATTTATGCAATAGCTTAGTAGGGTCATTGTTGGTGTGTTAGCAGGGGGTTGAAACTATTTATGCAATAGCTTAGTAGGGCGTTGTTGGTGTGTTAGCAGGGGGTTGAAACTATTTATGCAATAGCTTAGTAGGGTCGTTGTTGCTGTGTTAGCAGGGGGTTGAAACTATTTATGCAATAGTTTAGTAGGGTCGTTGTTGGTGTGTTAGCACGGGGTTGAAACTATTTATGCAATAGCTTAGTAGGGTCATTGTTGGTGTGTTAGCAGGGGGTTGAAACTATTTATGCAATAGCTTAGTAGGGTCATTGTTGGTATGTTAGCAGGGGGGTTGAAACTATTTATGCAATACCTTAGTAGGGTCATTGTTGGTGCGTTAGCAGGGGGTTGAAACTATTTATGCAATACCTTAGTAGGGTCATTGTTGGTGTGTTAGCAGGGGGTTGAAACTATTTATGCAATAGCTTAATAGGGTCATTGTTGGTGTGTTAGCAGGGGGTTGAAACAATTTATGCAATAGCTTAGTAGGGTCATTGTTGGTGTGTTAGCAGGGGGTTGAAACTATTTATGCAATAGCTTAGTAGGGTCATTGTTGGTGTGCTAGCAGGGGGTTGAAACTATTTATGCAATAGCTTAGTAGGGTCATTGTTGGTGTGTTAGCAGGGGGTTGAAACTATTTATGCAATAGCTTAGTAGGGTCATTGTTGGTGTGTTAGCAGGGGGTTGAAGCTATTTATGCAATAGCTTAGTAGGGTCATTGTTGGTGTGTTAGCAGGGGGGTTGAAACTATTTATGCAATAGCTTAGTAGGGTCATTGTTGGTGTGTTAGCAGGGGGGTTGAAACTATTTATGCAATAGCTTAGTAGGGTCATTGTTGGTGTGTTAGCAGGGGGGTTGAAACTATTTATGCAATAGCTTAGTAGGGTCATTGTTGGTGTGTTAGCAGGGGGTTGAAACTATTTATGCAATAGCTTAGTAGGGTCATTGTTGGTTTGTTAGCAGGGGTTGAAACTATTTATGCAATAGCTTAGTAGGGTCATTGTTGGTGTGTTAGCAGGGGGTTGAAACTATTTATGCAATAGCTTAGTAGGGTCATTGTTGGTTTGTTAGCAGGGGGTTGAAACTATTTATGCAATAGCTTAGTAGGGTCATTGTTGGTGTGTTAGCAGGGGGTTGAAACTATTTATGCAATACCTTAGTAGGGTCATTGTTGGTTTGTTAGCAGGGGGTTGAAACTATTTATGCAATAGCTTAGTAGGGTCATTGTTGGTGTGTTAGCAGGGGGTTGAAACTATTTATGCAATAGCTTAGTAGGGTCATTGTTGGTGTGTTAGCAGGGGGTTGAAACTATTTATGCAATAGCTTAGTAGGCTATAGTTTGTTTTGGACAAATTTTTCATTTTTATTTTTTTTGGGCTCCTGAGGGAGGTCAGATGTGATCTTTACTTTGAATGAGACTGATTTATGATCAGACTTTACCAAGGAGGGCAACACATAGAGAGTAGTGCAGAGACCCCCATGTTGGTAAGCACTAAGTCTAGGACATATGAGCCCCTTGTGGGGGTGCAGACTAACTATTCTAGGGCATTTGTACTAACAAAGTCCAGGAACCTCAGGATGAACATGTTTGTGCTCATCTATGTCTCCCAATTGATGGAAGGATAGTTGAAATCACCCATGACCAAGGTGTTTGGCTGTATAGTGAGTGACTCAAGTAGGTCCAGTTAGGCAGTGCGGTTCTTGTGGTTCATGGTGGGGAGCCATTAGCTACAAAATTATGTGGAAGGGGGTTTTGGACTTGGAATAGCTCAAGGGAGACCTACTGTTTAACCAGTCACAAAGTGTATTTGTCTTTAATGAAGATGGATACATCTCTGCCTTTGGTTCTTTCACATTTATTTTGAGGTCTGGACTGCCTGGAAGATATTGTAGCCTTGCACAGCTAGGGTGCTGTCTGCAGCCTTGAACCATGTCTCAGTGACTGCACAGACATCGGCTTTTTCTAAGGTGAGGAGTGCTTCCTGGGAGTGCAGTTTCTGGCTTAGACTCCAAGCATTAAGCTGCATAGCATTGCACATTTTGTTGTTCTGATATTGCCTAAAAAAGGCACTATGGGGCAGGCAAGTACCTTTGCCAGTAACAGAAAGCCAAGAGGCAACAGATGAAGACCATCTCTGGCAAAGCAGCATGATCTGTCGACCATGTCTTCCCATTCTGACAGACTGGATCCCCCTAGACTGACACCAGATGCTAAACCAATTGTTAAAGTCAATCATTTTTTGTTTATATTGTGGTATCATCCTAGGTGAAGGTAGATTGCTGCTTGGTGCTAGGGACATACCTGCCTGAGACACATAATCTGAGAGTTCAGTCATGTCTCTCTTCATATAGTCCATTGAGGTATTTTTTCAAGTCATTCACTCCAACATAGACTATGACAGAGTCATAATGGTACTTGTTGTTGAGAGACTTGAGTGCATGTGTAATTTGATGGATCCTGACACCTGACAGGCATATAACCTTAACCTTCTCCTTGTCCATCCTGGTCAGAGGGATACATGTGTGTCTCACGATGAAGTTGCCTATGACCAGGGCATTTGGTTTTGAGGTGTTGGATCTGTAGAATGTTCAATAAGTTTGCACTTGGAAGATATCTGATCTTTTCATAGGCTTCTAGTGAGTACCTTCACGTATGTGGGTTTATGTTTTGTGGGCTTGTTATCTGCAAGAGGTGAAGTGTGTGTGCTGACAACGTGTTTGATATCCAGTTTGTTCTTATGTTCGAGAAATGATTTTAAATTCATAGTGTAGTTACATCTCTCACATATTGTATTTGCTTGTTTTAGGAGTAATTGGTTGTTAGTATATATGAGGCAATTGCTACATTGTCTCACGATGCCCATGTCAGTCAGGCTGGCTGAAAAAATGGTGGGAAATGGTCCCTCTATTATGGCAGGTATATACTGTAGTAACTAGTGCGGAGTGGGCTAGATGGACCAGTTTTTACTCTAAGACTAGCAAAGGGGGTATTCTGTGGAGGGCTAGGGGTAGAAAACTGTGACAATGCTTCTCACTGCACAACTACAGCTGTCTTTCCAGGCATTTGCTTCTATGCACGGCCATGCCCAGCAGCACTAAACCCTGTCACACAATGAGCAGCTACTCATAAATGCAAAACTTTTATACAAGTGAAGTTAAACAGTTTTAACACAAACTAACTGATAGGAAAGCCAAAAACTGAGCCTTATTTTAACAATCCCCAACTCAGATTGGTCCTTGGTTAGACACTTCAACCACAGGGGTGGAGAGGGGCCTTTTTATTGTAAGATCAGGGGTTTTAGTGCTCATATGATACCAAACAGTCTAGATTTAGCAAGTCTGAAGCTAGCCTATGCTATAACTGAGAAACTCAGAAAATTCATTTGTAATACCATACAGAAAACAAATGTTCATAACTCTTTAACCATAACAGCTAGACTAAAAATGTAAATGTGAAAGTTGTTCAGCAGACACTGACCTTTCCAACAGTGTAAATGTTGATAGTGTATATCAAAGTCATTATTAAATATTTGGCAAGGAATGGTGATGTTCTGCATATTTTTTACCTATTTGGAAAAGCAAAGCACAATATCTTGGTCAATGTACCATGTAGACCCATACAATTTGCATTTAATTTGTTTGTATGAATATCAGCTTTAAAACAATACTTTAACCAATACTGTGTAATGCTCCTTTATGGAGATATTCACAGAAATATGATTAATATAATATTTCTCATAATTGGTAAATAAACAAAGCATGATATCTCATCCCCAGTAACAGATAGAGGCTACATATCAGTGTACAAGTTGTGCGTCTCAATGTCAGCTTCAAAATGCTGCATCATTTGTGTCATCACCATGCCCCCTTGCAAAGATATGGGCCTCATTGAGACAGATGCCTGGTGTCAAAGCCATGGCCTCAAGCTCAATGCCAAAAAATGCATTGTCATCCTTTTTGGTAAAAACTCTGTACCCATGAACTACCACATAGGTGGTAGTCTACTTAACACTGAAAGTGTGATAAGAGACTTGGGATACACGTGGACAGTAGTCTCTCCTTTGATAATCACATCGCCACAGTAGTCAGGAAATCCTTCTATGTGGCACACCTCATCACATAAAGTTTCTCATCCAGGAAAAAAGAGGTCATTGTTCCCCTCTACTCGTCACTCATTAGACCCATTATAGAGTACAAAGCCCCTTTTGGAATGTACCTCACAAAACATCTATAACAACTGGAAAAGCCAGAGAAATACCTCACAAAGAGGATTATTGGCCTCAAACAGATGCCCTATGCAGACCGTCTCAAAAATTTCCAGCTTTAGTCCATCGCATATCACCTACTCAGAGGTGATCTCTACTTAACATACAAAGCTATGTCAAACCCAGAGCTGTTGGACATGCTCCACTTAATGAAATCCCAATCCCTCTGAGCTACACACTCTTGGGACCTAAACTTTGTCACCACAATAAACAGAACATGCTTGAGGGATAGATTCCTGTCCCAGAGACTTCCCATACTCTGAAACAAACTACCTATCTATATCAAACAAAGCTCCTCTTTAGCACTCTTCAAGAAAAGTCTTGATGATTGGATGGGAGATAGGAAATTCACCCTGGGGATCACTTATGTGGCTCTGCTCGACAGGGGCACAGGAAAATAATTTTCTTGGGCGGCGAAGGCCAAGGTACTGTTTCGCTGGGCTTATATAGGCCCTAGGGCCAATAGCCTAGTACCTACCTATGAACCTATGAAGTATTGGAAATGTATAATTTTCATAATCCAACAAGACTAAACAAACTGTGATATCTGCTAATGTGTACAGTGCACAGACACAGTTCTTTTACCATGTTATAAGGAGTAACACTGTTTTCAAAATGAGGTATTACTTGGTGCACTGACTCGTCACTCATTAGACCCATTATAGAGTACAAAGCCCCCTTTGGAATGTACCTCACAAAACATCTACAACAACTGGAAAGGCCAGAGAAATGCCTCACAAAGAGGATTATTGGCCTAAAACAGATGCCCTATGCAGACCGTCTCAAAAATCTCCAGCTTTAGTCCGTCGCATATCGCCTACTCAGAGGTGATCTCTACCTAACATACAAAGCTATGTCAAACCCAGAGCTGTTGGACATGCTCCACTTAAAGAAATCCCAATCCCTCTGAGCTACACGCTCTTGGGACCTAAACTTTGTCACCACAATAAACAGAACATGCTGGAGGGATAGATTCCTGTCCCAGAGACTTCCCATACTCTGAAACAAACTACCTATCTATAGCAAACAAAGCTCCTCTTTAGCACTCTTCAAGAAAAATCTTGATGATTGGATGGGAGATAGGAAATTCACCCTGGGGATCACTTATGTGGCTCTGCTCGACAGGGGCACAGGAAAATAATTTTCTTGGGTGGTGAAGGCCAAGGTACTGTTTGGCTGGGCTTATATAGGCCCTAGGGCCAATAGCCTAGTACTTACCTATGAACCTATGAAGTATTGGAAATGTATAATTTTCATAATCCAACAAGACTAAACAAACTGTGATATCTGCTAATGTGTACAGTGCACAGACACAGTTCTTTTACCATGTTATAAGGAGTAACACTGTTTTCAAAATGAGGTATTACTTGGTGCACTGACATGCTCCCTTGCAAAGTTATTTACCAAAATATGAAAAAAATCATAATTTCCATAACCTAAGTCTGAAACAAACTTTGATATCTGTGCATGTGTAAAACATACAGGCACAGTTCTTTTACCATGTTGGAACTATCAATGCTGTCTTCAAAATGGGGGATTACTTAGCACATTCAGATGCTCCCTTGCAAAGATATTTACCAAAATATGAAAAAATCATAATTTCCATAACCTGAGTCCTAACAAAACTGAAATATGTACATGTGTACAGCATTCAGAAGCAGTTTTACCATGTAGACACATATGATTGTAAATATACACATTCTTGGTGTAGCCAACATACTGCTGAATGGGAACATGTAAAGAGAAAAAGCAAGGTAAGGACCGCCACTCCACTAATGAACCCAGAGAAAAAGCAAAGTAAGGACCGCCACTCCACTAATGAACCCAGAGAAAAAGCAAGGTAAGGACCGCCACTCCACTAATGAACCCAGAGAAAAAGCAAGGTTAGGATCACCACTCCACTAATGAACCCAGAGAAAAAGCAAGGTAAGGACCGCCACTCCACTAATGAACCCAGAGAAAAAGCAAGGTAAGGACCGCCACTCCACTAATGAACCCAGAGAAAAAGCAAGGTAAGGACCGCCACTCCACTAATGAACACAGAGAAAAAGCAAGGTATGGACCGCCACTCCACTAATGAACCCAGAGAAAAAGCAAGGTAAGGACTGCCACTCCACTAATGAACCCAGAGAAAAAGCAAGGTAAGGACCGCCACTCCACTAATGAACCCAGAGAAAAAGCAAGGTAAGGACCGCCACTCCACTAATGAACCCAGAGAAAAAGCAAGGTAAGGACCGCCACTCCACTAATGAACCCAGAGAAAAAGCAAGGTAAGGACCACCACTCCACTAATGAACCCAGAGAAAAAGCAAGGTAAGGACCGCCACTCCACTAATGAACCCAGAGAAAAAGCAAGGTAAGGACTGCCACTCCACTAATGAACCCAGGACAGGCATGGGACTTCAGTGGCAGGCAAGGCCATTTGATCTGTCTGATAGCTGTGCTGGCAACCCACTCAGACAGCTGACACCACTACAGTCTCACGACCTCCTTCAGTGTCCACAATCTGCCTTACCTATGCCTTGTCATCATTACATGTGTCCATTCAGCAATGGACCCAAGGGATCAAGTTCTCTATTACTAAGCCCTTCCTGTCATCTAAACTCTACACATGCCTGATAAAAGCAGAATAAAAAAATTATTGCAGAATGGTAACTGACATATTAGATTGTACGTGCTAGCACTCTCCTGAAACAGTTATTTCTCATCATGTTCACCAGCTCCTTACCACATTTATTTGCCAAACTCAGAAACATATATTTTACAAAACACATTTCATAATAGAGTTTTTCTTACCATACTGGTCCTACTTGGTCGTGGGTGTTTTCCAGTCTTCTCACAAGCTGCATGTTACCAGTCCTGTATATCTGTCCTCATGCCATTGTGGAGGTCAGTGAAGAACAATGAATGTCTTCCTCAGTTAGGTGAATGCTATCCTTTCTGAACAGGTGAGCATCTTCTGCAGTGATGCTGTCATGGCAGATTGTAGATCCACTGACCCTATGCATCAAGCCATGCATGAACCCATTCTGCAGACATCTGGCCTTGTGCACTGCTCATTGACTGTTTGCTGTTTTCCATATCTGGCGAGGAATTATGTCTGACCACACAAAATGACAACATGTCCACCACAACTGCAGGTGTTCAAAAATTGCTCTGATTTGAAACTGTAGACTTCCGAGTGGTTGACTGATGACGTCATTTCTTCCAATGTGCAGCACAAGGATGTCAGGCTCAGGGTAGGTGGAACACTTCTCTTCCAACAACTGCAGTACTCCACTGCAATGCATACCTCTTCTTGCAATCTGGTATACCTTCGCACTGGATGTGGGGAAGCTCAAGTTGTAGTGGTTTTCAGTTATGGAGGCATGGCCGGCAGCCCAGTGAATGTAGGAATGGCCACACACCCACACTCTCACTTGTCGTTCTCCTGCTCGTGAAGCCATGTCAGTGTCAGAAGGTGGATGAACCCACACAGGAAAGAAAATGCAAACAGTTTACTAGTGATGTTTGACAGATGTATTGGAAGGCTACATATATATATATATATATATATATATATATATATATATATATATATATATATATATATATATATCATAATACATGACCTGGTTAGCCCATCCACATCTTCACTCCTATCACAGGGTCTTTATTCTTTTCATTAAGTACATAAGTGGTGATGACGCTGCAGAGGTACATACCTACCACACGTGAAAACACCAAATTACACACAATGACTGACAAGGGGGCACAGAAAGGGCACATGTAAAAGGTAAAAGCAGGGTAAAGACCGCCACTCCACTAATATACCAAGAACAGGCTTGGGCTTCAGCTTCTGGGCATGTGAAGTGTCCCATACCAGTGCTGGCTACCCACTCAGACTGTTGGTAGCAACAATGACTCCTGATTGCATGCAATGCCAGCACTCTGCCTTACCTTTGCTTTTTCCATTTACATGTGTCCTTTCGGCAATGGCCATAAGGAGTGAAAGGGGGAGCTAATGTAAACTATCTTGCCCTGACCTACATACATTTACTACACCTGAAGAGAGGGAGACTGAGTGGAGAGCTACAGCAAGACAACATGTGAAAAGACCAAGACTGACCCAGGCATTGTCTTTTTGCATGTGCCCTTTCCTGGAGGAAAACACTGCATCACAGTAGCACCCCTGAGGCCATGCTTACCTAGGAAAGCATCACTATGGGACTGAGCTAAAGAGTCTCCAAGTTCCCAACTGTAATCCGGGAGGATCATAAGATACATGGTGGTTGGGTATGCCCCCAATGATTTATCCACCAACACAGGAGCAGTTGGCACAAAAGACTGAAGAGGGATCTTCATGGCCTTGGTACATAAGAGCTTGGCCAGTAACTGACAAGGAGGCACAGAAAGGGTACATATCAATAGAAAAGTCAGGGTAAGGACCATCACTCCACTAATATGCTGAGGGCAGGCATGGGGCTTCAGCTCATGGGAGTCTGAAGTGTCCCATACCTGTGCTGGCTACCCACTCAGACTGCTGGTAGCAGCAATGACTCCTGATTGCATGCAATGCCAGAACTCTGCCTTACCTCTGCCTTTTCCATTTACATGTGTCCTTTTGGCAATGGTCATAAGGAGTGAAAGGGAGGAGCTAATGTAAACCCTCTTGTCCTGACCTACATACATTTACTACATCTGAAGGGAGGGAAACTGAGTGGAGAGCTACAGCAAGACAATATGTGAAATGACCAAGACTGACTCAGGCTTTGTCTTTTTGCATGTATCCTTTCCTGGAGGGAAACACTGCATCACAGTGATACCCCCGCGGCCATGCTTACCTCAGACAGCACTATGGGACTGAACTGAAGAGTCTCCAGGTTCCCAACTGTGATCCGGGTGGATCATAAGATCCATGGTGGCTGGGTATGCCCCCATGATGCATCCACCAACACAAGAGCAATTGGCACAAAAGTCTGAAGAGAGACCTTATAAGAGCTTGGTCGGTAACTCACAAGGGGGCACAGAAAGGGCACCCTTGAAACTATGCATATCCAGGAAAGCAGCATAATGGGACTGAGCTGATGAGTCTTCAAGTTCCCAATTGTTACCCAGGATGGTCCTAAGATGCATGATGTTTAGGTGTGACACCCAGTGATGCACAAAGTACTCAACACCACACTGTATGGTCCCCAGTTCCATATGCATTATGTTTAGGTATGACACCCAGTGATGCACACAGTACTCAGCACCACACTCCATGGTCCCCAGTTCCATATGCATGATGTTTAGGTGTGACACCCTGTGATGCACACAGTACTCAACACCACACTCCATGGTCCCCAGTTCCATATGCATTATGTTTAGGTGTGACATCCAGTGATGCACACAGTACTCAGCACCACCCTCCATGGTCCTCAGTTCCATATGCATGATGTTTAGGTGTGACACCCAGTGATGCATACAGTACTCAGCACCACACTCCATGGCCCCCAGTTCCATATGCATGATGTTTAGGTGTGACACCCAGTGATGCACACAGTACTGAGCACCACAATCCATGGTCCCCAGTTCCATATGCATGATGTTTAGGTGTGACACCCAGTGATGCACACAGTACTCAACACCACACTCCATGGTCCCCAGTTCCATACGCATGATGTTTAGGTGTGACAGCCGGTGATGCACACAGTACTCAGCACCACACTCCATGGCCCCCAGTTCCATATGCATGATGTTTAGGTGTGACACCCAGTGATGCACACAGTACTCAGCACCGCACTCCATGGTCCCCATTTACATACGCATGATGTTTAGGTGTGACACCCAGTGATGCACACAGTACTCAACACCACACTCCATGGTCCCGAGTTCCATATGCATGATGTTTAGGTGTGACACCCAGTGATGCACAGAGTGCTCAGCACCACACTCCATGGTCCCCAGTTCCATATGCATGATGTTCAGGTGTGACACCCAGTGATGCACACAGTACTCAGCACCACACTCCATGGCCTACAGTTCCATATGCATGATGTTTAGGTGTGACACCCAGTGATGCACACAGTACTCAGCACCACACTTTATGGTCCCCAGTTCCATATGCATGATGTTTAGGTGTGACACCCAGTGATGCACACAGTACTCAGCACCACACTCCATGGTCCCGAGTTCCATATGCATGATGTTTAGGTGTGACACCCAGTGATCCACACAGTACTCAACACCACACTCCATGGTCCCCAGTTCCATATGCATGATGTTTAGGTGTGACACCCAGTGATCCACACAGTACTCAACACCACACTCCATGGTCCCCAGTTCCATATGCATGATGTTTAGGTGTGACACCCAGTGATCCACACAGTACTCAACACCACACTCCATGGTCCCCAGTTCCATATGCATGATGTTTAGGTGTGACACCCAGTGATGCACACAGTACTCAGCACCACACTCCATGGCCCCCAGTTCCATATGCATGATGTTTAGGTGTGACACCCAGTGATGCACACAGTACTCAGCACCACACTCCATGGTCCCCATTTACATACGCATGATGTTTAGGTGTGACACCCAGTGATGCACACAGTACTCAACACCACACTTCATGGTCCCCAGTTCCATATGCATGATGTTTAGGTGTGACACCCGGTGATGCACACAGTACTCAACACCACACTCCATGGCCCCCAGTTCCACATGCATTATGTTTAGGTGTGACACCCAGTGATGCACACAGTACTCAGCACCACCCTCCATGGTCCTCAGTTCCATATGCATGATGTTTAGGTGTGACACCCAGTGACGCACACAGTACTCAGCACCACACTCCATGGCCCCCAGTTCCATATGCATGATGTTTAGGTGTGACACCCAGTGATGCACACAGTACTCAGCACCACACTCCATGGTCCACACTTCCATATGCATGATGTTTAGGTGTGACACCCAGTGATGCACACAGTACTCAGCACCAGACTCCATGGCCCCCAGTTCCATATGCATGATGTTTAGGTGTGACACCCAGTGATGCACACAGTACTCAGCACCACACTCCATGGTCCCCAGTTCCATATGCATGATAGTGATGCACACAGTACTCAGCACCACACTCCATGGTCCCGTGTTCCATATGCATGATGTTTAGGTGTGACACCCAGTGATGCATACAGTACTCAACACCACACTCCATGGCCACCAGTTCCATATGCATGATAGTGATGCACACAGTACTCAGCACCACACTCCATGGTCCCGAGTTCCATATGCATGATGTTTAGATGTGACACCCAGTGATGCACACAGAACTCAGCACCACACTCCATGGCCCCCAGTTCCATGTGCATGATGTTTAGGTGTGACACCCAGTGGCGCACACAGTACTAAGCACCACACTCCATGGTCGTCAGTTCCATATGCATGCTGTTTAGGTGTGACACCCAGTGATGCACACAGTACTCAGCACCACACTCCATGGTCCCGAGTTCCATATGCATGATGTTTAGGTGTGACACCCAGTGATGCACACAGTACTCAACACCACATTCCATGGTCCCCAGTTCCATATGCATGATGTTTAGGTGTGACACCCGGTGATGCACACAGTACTCAGCACCACACTCCATGGTCCCGAGTTCCATATGCATGATGTTTAGGTGTGACACCCAGTGATGCATACAGTACTCAGCATCACACTCCATGGTCCCCAGTTCCATATGCATGATGTTTAGGTGTGACACCCAGTGATGCATACAGTACTCAACACCACACTCCATGGCCCCCAGTTCCATATGCATCATAGTGATGCACACAGTACTCAGCACCACACTCTATGGTCCCGAGTTCCATATGCATGATGTTTAGGTGTGAAACCCAGTGATGCACACAGTACTCAGCACCACACTCCATGGTCCCGAGTTCCATATGCATGATGTTTAGGTGTGACACCCAGTGATCCACACAGTACTCAACACCACACTCCATGGTCCCCAGTTCCATATGCATGATGTTTAGGTGTGACACCCAGTGATCCACACAGTACTCAACACCACACTCCATGGTCCCCAGTTCCATATGCATGATGTTTAGGTGTGACACCCAGTGATCCACACAGTACTCAACACCACACTCCATGGTCCCCAGTTCCATATGCATGATGTTTAGGTGTGACACCCAGTGATGCACACAGTGCTCAGCACCACACTCCATGGCCCCCAGTTCCATATGCATGATGTTTAGGTGTGACACCCAGTGATGCACACAGTACTCAGCACCACACTCCATGGTCCCCATTTACATACGCATGATGTTTAGGTGTGACACCCAGTGATGCACACAGTACTCAACACCACACTTCATGGTCCCCAGTTCCATATGCATGATGTTTAGGTGTGACACCCGGTGATGCACACAGTACTCTACACCACACTCCATGGCCCCCAGTTCCACATGCATTATGTTTAGGTGTGACACCCAGTGATGCACACAGTACTCAGCACCACCCTCCATGGTCCTCAGTTCCATATGCATGATGTTTAGGTGTGACACCCAGTGACGCACACAGTACTCAGCACCACACTCCATGGCCCCCAGTTCCATATGCATGATGTTTAGGTGTGACACCCAGTGATGCACACAGTACTCAGCACCACACTCCATGGTCCACACTTCCATATGCATGATGTTTAGGTGTGACACCCAGTGATGCACACAGTACTCAGCACCAGACTCCATGGCCCCCAGTTCCATATGCATGATGTTTAGGTGTGACACCCAGTGATGCACACAGTACTCAGCACCACACTCCATGGTCCCCAGTTCCATATGCATGATAGTGATGCACACAGTACTCAGCACCACACTCCATGGTCCCGTGTTCCATATGCATGATGTTTAGGTGTGACACCCAGTGATGCATACAGTACTCAACACCACACTCCATGGCCACCAGTTCCATATGCATGATAGTGATGCACACAGTACTCAGCACCACACTCCATGGTCCCGAGTTCCATATGCATGATGTTTAGATGTGACACCCAGTGATGCACACAGAACTCAGCACCACACTCCATGGCCCCCAGTTCCATGTGCATGATGTTTAGGTGTGACACCCAGTGGCGCACACAGTACTAAGCACCACACTCCATGGTCATCAGTTCCATATGCATGCTGTTTAGGTGTGACACCCAGTGATGCACACAGTACTCAGCACCACACTCCATGGTCCCGAGTTCCATATGCATGATGTTTAGGTGTGACACCCAGTGATGCACACAGTACTCAACACCACACTCCATGGTCCCCAGTTCCATATGCATGATGTTTAGGTGTGACACCCGGTGATGCACACAGTACTCAGCACCACACTCCATGGTCCCGAGTTCCATATGCATGATGTTTAGGTGTGACACCCAGTGATGCATACAGTACTCAGCATCACACTCCATGGTCCCCAGTTCCATATGCATGATGTTTAGGTGTGACACCCAGTGATGCATACAGTACTCAACACCACACTCCATGGCCCCCAGTTCCATATGCATCATAGTGATGCACACAGTACTCAGCACCACACTCTATGGTCCCGAGTTCCATATGCATGATGTTTAGGTGTGACACCCAGTGATGCACACAGTACTCAGCACCACACTCCATGGTCCCCAGTTCCATGTGCATGATGTTTAGGTATGACACCCAGTGATGCATACAGTACTCAACACCACACTCCATGGTCCCGAGTTCCATATGCATGATGTTTAGGTGTGACACTCAGTGATGCACACAGTACTCAGCACCACACTCCATGGCCCCCAGTTCCATGTGCATGATGTTTAGGTGTGACACCCAGTGATGCACACAGTACTCAGCACCACACTCCATGGTCCACACTTCCATATGCATGATGTTTAGGTGTGACACCCAGTGATGCACACAGTACTCAGCACCAGACTCAATGGCCCCCAGTTCCATATGCATGATGTTTAGGTGTGACACCCAGTGATGCACACAGTACTCAGCACCACACTCCATGGTCCCCAGTTCCATATGCATGATAGTGATGCACACAGTACTCAGCACCACACTCCATGGTCCCGTGTTCCATATGCATGATGTTTAGGTGTGACACCCAGTGATGCATACAGTACTCAACACCACACTCCATGGCCACCAGTTCCATATGCATGATAGTGATGCACACAGTACTCAGCACCACACTCCATGGTCCCGAGTTCCATATGCATGATGTTTAGATGTGACACCCAGTGATGCACACAGAAGTCAGCACCACACTCCATGGCCCCCAGTTCCATGTGCATGATGTTTAGGTGTGACACCCAGTGGCGCACACAGTACTAAGCACCACACTCCATGGTCGTCAGTTCCATATGCATGCTGTTTAGGTGTGACACCCAGTGATGCACACAGTACTCAGCACCACACTCCATGGTCCCGAGTTCCATATGCATGATGTTTAGGTGTGACACCCAGTGATGCACACAGTACTCAACACCACACTCCATGGTCCCCAGTTCCATATGCATGATGTTTAGGTGTGACACCCGGTGATGCACACAGTACTCAGCACCACACTCCATGGTCCCGAGTTCCATATGCATGATGTTTAGGTGTGACACCCAGTGATGCATACAGTACTCAGCATCACACTCCATGGTCCCCAGTTCCATATGCATGATGTTTAGGTGTGACACCCAGTGATGCATACAGTACTCAACACCACACTCCATGGCCCCCAGTTCCATATGCATCATAGTGATGCACACAGTACTCAGCACCCCACTCTATGGTCCCGAGTTCCATATGCATGATGTTTAGGTGTGACACCCAGTGATGCACACAGTACTCAGCACCACACTCCATGGTCCCCAGTTCCATGTGCATGATGTTTAGGTGTGACACCCAGTGATGCATACAGTACTCAACACCACACTCCATGGTCCCGAGTTCCATATGCATGATGTTTAGGTGTGACACTCAGTGATGCACACAGTACTCAGCACCACACTCCATGGCCCCCAGTTCCATGTGCATGATGTTTAGGTGTGACACCCAGTGATGCACACAGTACTCAGCACCACACTCCATGGTCGCCAGTTCCATATGCATGATGTTTAGGTGTGACACCCAGTGATGCACACAGTACTCAGCACCACACTCCATGGCCCCCAGCTCCATATGCATGATGTTTAGGTGTGACACCCAGTGATGCACACAGTACTCAATGCTACACTCCATGGTCCCCAGTTCCATATGCATGATGTTTAGGTGTGACACCGGTGATGCACACAGTACTCGGCACCACACTCCATGGCCCCCAGTTCCATATGCATGATGTTTAGATGTGACACCCAGTGATGCACACAGTACTCAGCACCACACTCCATGGTCCCCAGTTCCATATGCATGATGTTTAGGTGTGACACCCGGTGATGCACACAGTACTCAGCACTACATTCCATGGCCCCCAGTTCCATATGCATGATGTTTAGGTGTGACACCCAGTGATGCACGCAGTACTCAACACCACACTCTATGGTCCCCAGTTCCATGTGCATGATGTTTAGGTTTGACACCCGGTGATGCACACAATACTCAGCACCACACTTCATGTTCCCCAGTTCCATATGCATGATGTTTAGGTGTGACACCCAGTGATGCACACAGTACTCATCACCACACTCCATGGTCCCCAGTTCCATATGCATGATGTTTAGGTTTGACACCCAGTGATGCACACAGTACTCAGCACCACACTCCATGGTCCCCAGTTCCATATGCATGATGTTTAGGTGTGACACCCGGTGATGCACACAGTACTCAGCACCACACTCCATGGTCCCCAGTTCCATATGCATGATGTTTAGTTGTGACACCCAGTGATGCACACAGTACTCAGCACCACACTCCATGGTCCCCAGTTCCATATGCATGATGTTTAGGTGTGACACCCAGTGAAGCACACAGTACTCAACACCACACTCCATGGTCCCCAGTTCCATATGCATGCACATCTTGATTTGTCTCATGATCACATTATGTGCTTTTCCTCATGTCAGTAACCCACTAGAAATTTATGGCCATGGTACTCGCTGAAGCATTCAACACACAGGTTGATCTTACAAGTCGGGCACCCCATGATGGTTCAACACGTTTACCCTTGCTGGCACAGTTTTTTCATTTTGATTTATGCCATTTCAGCAGAAAGTGGGAGCCATGCTCAAATTGGCTCACAGCCTCTGGGACAGAAATCTCAATGCATCTTTTCCTCTTGGTGTAACTGGCAAGTAGATGCAAGCCTAGGTTCCTTTGGAACTGTAACTGTGTTGCCGAAATAGCATTTCCAGAGTGTGACAGTTGCTGGTGGCTGTTACTTTCATGGAATATAATGAAAGCATTGACTATGGCTACATCTCATAAGAACCAGAACAAGTACAGCCACCATTTGCGGGCCATTCTGGCAGTAGGATACTATGCCCTGAGCTGATCTGCTCGGTCCTCCCCATTCATGTAAGTGTTGTAAATGTTTACAACTGGTGGACATGGCACCAATTCCTTGGTTCCATCATGCTTTCTCCTGTGTGTGCTGGAGACTGGCAAGTTGACAGGAGGAATACTGGGTTGCTATCCTTCCATTCAGTAGCTAGCAGTGGCCACTCTGCAATTGCTTGTAGTAACCTCGAGTTGTTTTTCCGATGGCCTGTCTGTTGAATGTGAAAGGCCATCCTGACCTATTGGTGTGCATGATTCCGCAACAGTATAGACCATCTTGCAGCAATAGCTGTGCCAGCAGAACAGAGGTAAAGAAGTTATCAAAGTAAATGTGATACTTCTCACGACTCAAGTCCCCTAGTTCAGTCAACCACAACTCTGTGTGCCAGTCCTACCTCTGTATTCTGCTCTGTTTTTCCAGTGTATACCTGGAATTCACGTACATACCCATTGGTCGAGTCTGCCAACACCCACACCTTAATGCCATATCTCTCCGGCTTACCAGACATAAACTGTCTAAATGTCAAGCATCCATGGAAACCAACCATGGCTTCATCTACAGCCACCTCATGATGCACATTGTAACATGTCCTGCATGCATTAAGTACTGCATCCAGTATTGGCCGTACATAATGCAGCTTGTCATGACCCACAGAGCCCTGTGGTAGGCTCAGGCTGTTATTGCTGCAGTGGAAGTACTGCTGAATTTTTTCAAACCTATCTCTGGTCATGTACTCTGCTATTGGGAAGCGACCATAAACATGGTGCATTTCCCAGTACTGCCTGTATTCAGGAACATGTACAATAGACATGTATATTCTGACACCTAGAAATGTGCATATGTCTCCTGGACAAACAGGACTCCACTGTGTATAAACCTTATCTGCTGCGGCCTGCCTCTGTGCAGCACAGTGATTGGTTTTGTTGGCAATAAGGGTGTACAGCTCCTCTGGGTACATCAAATTCATGAAGTCCATATCTGTGCTAGCTGAGCCCAAGTTGTTTACTGGGCCTACTGGCCCCACAAAGTCCTCAATGTGTACTGTTTGGAGGTGTTTTTCTCACGTGATCTTACATGGTGGGCATGCTCAGCGTACCTTACTGGGTCACCTGGAACAGTTGGGAATGGAAAGTGCTGTAGGGTTCAGAGATGGTGCTCTCTCAATGTCAGTACCAACTGTACTGCATGCAGTTTTTAGTGAACTACTAACTGACATTCCCTGCTGAGGGACAACCGTATCATTGCCTGACAAGGAGCTACTTGGACTCCTATCTAGTGGATTTTCTC
This sequence comes from Protopterus annectens, assembly GCF_019279795.1. Lineage (NCBI taxonomy): Eukaryota > Metazoa > Chordata > Ceratodontiformes > Protopteridae > Protopterus > Protopterus annectens. The sequence goes on along the minus strand of NC_056733.1, from coordinate 960,849,728 downwards.
CATCCCAGTGCACATACTCTGGACTACTTTCCACATCATGCACAGTCGAAGAAACATCCCCACCCTTGACAGGACTTGCAATGTCATGCACTGTGGATGTCTTCATGGGTGCACTTTCTTGAACACAGATAAAGGCAATTCATCATCTGCATTAAACTCTGACTGCACTGGGTGGTCATTGTGTGTGGCCCCTTCTTTAGGAGTGCAAGTGGTACCTCATCCTCACTGTCATGTTCAGTGTCATAATTACTGGTCAGGTCTGCTTTGGCAAGTCGTAGTGGTCTTTCAGGAATGGCTAGCACAGGGGCATCATCCATATCACAGGCAATGGTCTTGTCATGCAGACGTGTGAGTGGAATCTCATCCTCTGTGTCATAATCTTCATCCTCACTCAGGTTGGCATTATGTGGTACATACCTGTGTCTGAACCACTGCTACAACCATCAGAGTCAGTTTCCTCAACCAACAGGTAAATGCTGCTTGCTCTCTCCTCAACAGATGCCATTTTTGTTGGGGGATGTGATGCTTTACACTTGAAATCATACCTGAAAAACACAATGGTATACAACATTCTGATGTAACATACCTGCACAGAGAAAAATATTTTTTGTAGAACCAAACAAAGAAACAAACGAAGAATGAGACTTTCAGTGACCACCAAGAGACAGTGTTTTTTTAGCGCTTTCTTTCACTATTTAATACCGTAAACTTCTTCAGAAAAAGAAGAGACTTCCCAAACTCTTCTTTTATATTACATAAAAGGAAGTGATGTCATAAATTGAACATCATGATCATTAAAACCATATTTTTTTATATAAAAAAATATATATGTATGTTAACTGCCTTAGAAAGTCAACTTGTCATAAAAACATTTTCATATAAAATAGATGTGTCTTGTTATAAATCACATTGTATTTACTTTGAACAGAGTTCAAAATGTAATGGATAATATTATTGTGAAAAATCAATATTTAACAGCAAATCTATATGCTTAATGTGTGTCTTTTATGTGTGTGATGTATTTAACACAGTGTTGAATCATTGTGTCATCTGAGTATTAATTATGATATCTTTGTATATTTGCTTGATATATACTGTACATTATATGTTATACCTACGTCAATTAATTCAAAATTCCCTTACAAAGTTTTTTATATATAAAACAGACAAAATATTTATAAAGTACAACTTGGCTATTACAGTTGTAATGTATGGGCTTCTAAGTATTACAACTGTAATAGCCAATTTGTAGTTTACCTGGCAAGTTGTTCTACATGCCAATGTTACTACATTGGAAAGACAAAGAGAATGTTGAGACGTAGAATATACGAGCATGTGTTAGCCATTAAAAAAAAGACAAAAACAATGCCTTAGCCAGACACTCCATAGAATGTGAAAATTTTAAAAAGTTTGAATTTTCCATTCTAGAACAGATTGAACAGGGTGTGTTTGTGGGTGATCTAAACAATAAATTAGAACAAAGAGAAGCACTGTGGCAGCTTCTGCTATGGGCAGACCATCCACCTGGTCTAAATGAGATGGTTAATTTAAAGTGCTTTTTGGTTGATAGATAGATTAATTAGTACAGTATTAGTTAAAACTAGTTTTTCATGTATTAGCAATTATTATTCTGTACTTTATAAATATTTTGTCTGTTTTATATATAAAAAACTTTGTAAGGGAATTTTGAATTAATTGATGTAGGTATAACATATAATGTACAGTATATATCAAGCAAATATACAAAGATATCATAATTAATACTCAGATGACACAATGATTCAACACTGTGTTAAATACATCACACACATAAAAGACACACATTAAGCATATAGATTTGCTGTTAAATATTGATTTTTCACAATAATATTATCCATTACATTTTGAACTCTGTTCAAAGTAAATACAATGTGATTTATAACAAGACACATCTATTTTATATGAAAATGTTTTTATGACAAGTTGACTTTCTAAGGCAGTTAACATACATATATATTTTTTTATATAAAAAAAGATGGTTTTAATGATCATGATGTTCAATTTATGACATCACTTCCTTTTATGTAATATAAAAGAAGAGTTTGGGAAGTCTCTTCTTTTTCTGAAGAAGTTCACGGTATTAAATAGTGAAAGAAAGCGCTAAAAAAACACTGTCTCTTGGTGGTCACTGAAAGTCTCATTCTTCGTTTGTTTCTTTGTTTGATACCTGCACAGAGGCACGTGAAAAGCAATGCACCAGAAAACTATGTATTGACTTGGTGATACAGGAAATTACTACAGGATATGATGTTCAGTTAGGTACTTCACAAAGATATGAAGCATAGATAACCACAATCTGCAACGGCGAGTGAAATGTATTGTTTATTACAGTAAAAGTAATAAAAGGGATAAACAGTCCTATGAAAAGAGCAAGAACATTTGGTCGTACCAAAAAATACAAAAGTTAAGGTATTCAGCCATACACAGACACACAGGCACACACTACATATATATATGTATATATATATATATATATATATATATATATATATATATATATATATATATATATATACATACATACACACATATAGGTTCATAGGAAGGTACTAGGCTATCTGCCTGAGGGCATTTATAAGCCTAGCCAAAGTGTGTCGGCTTTCGCCACCCCATTGATTAATTAACTGATCCTCTGTCAAGCAGAGCCAATGAAGTGATCCCAGGGGTGTATTTTCTGTTACCCATCCACTCGTCAAGGTTTCTCTTGTTAGTGAGAGGCTCTGCCTGATGTAATTTGGAATTTTGTTCCAAAGCATGGGGAGTCTCTGTGACAGGAATCTATCCCTCCAGCATGTTCTATTTATTGCTGTGGTGAGGTTTAGCTCACTAGAGCGCATGGCTCGCAGTGACTTGGATTTCTTTAGGTGGAGCATGTCCATCAATTTTGAGTTGGACATGGCTTTGTAAGTCAGGCAGAGATCACCTCTGAGTAAGAGATATGCCACTGAGTACAGCTGGACTTTTTTCAGTCGTGCTGCATAAGACATATGTTTGAGACCAGTAATCCTCTTGGTGAGGTACTTTTGTGGTCTTTCAAGCTGTTGGAAGTGTCTTGTGAGGTACATCCCGAATGGGGCATTGTACTCTATGATGGGTTTAATGAGTGACGAGTAGAGGGGCACTTTAACCTCTTTATTTCTAGATGTGAACCCTTTAGTAACTAGATGGGCCACATAGAAGGATTTCCTAACTACTTTGGCAATATGATTGTCAAAGGAGAGATTACTATCTCTTATTACCTCTTATGTATTAAGGGGGATGTGGTAATTCATGGGTGTTTTGTTTTTCCCAAACAGGATGACTATGCATTTTTTGGCATTTAGCTTGAAGCCATGACTTTGACACCAGGTGTCCTTCTCAGTGAGGCCCTTTTGGAGGATGTCCGTGCCAGCCAGAGAGTCAATTATGACTCCCAGTTTGCAGTCATCGGCGAACTTGGTTATCCATAATCCTCCTGTGTTTGCCTGTACTTCTGAGAAATATATGCCAAACAGTAGGGGTCCCAGGACCGAGCCTTGTGGGACACCACTTGTGACTAGTTTAGAGTTGGACCTGGAGCCCGCTATTCTTACCGTGTGAGCTCTGTCTGTAAGCCAGTTGGCAACCCATCTCGTGACGTAGGGGTTTATGTTCAGGCTGGTGAGTTTTTCTGTAATACCCTGGTGGGAATGGTGTCAAAAGCCTTGAAGAGGTCAAGGTAGGCTGTGTGAACCACCTTTCCCTCATCTATGGCCTTCGTGACTGTCTCAAAGAAGTCGACCGGGTTTAGTAGGCATAATCTGCCCTTAACAAAGTCGAACTGGGTCAGGTCAAGTGTTTGGAGGTTTCCAATGTCTTTGTTAATGAGTTACATAATGATGCGCTCCATAGCCTTGCAGACCAGGCTAGTCAGGCTTATGGGGCGATAGTTACCAGGGTCAGTTGTGGCCCGTCCTTTGTGGAGAGGAATAACCGTTGCTGTGCATCATTCTATGGGCATGCAGCCTGTGGAGAGGCTGAGGTTGAACAGCGTGTTTAGGTGGGGGGTGGGGTAGTTCATCCTGTAGTTCGTGCAAGACACAGCCTGGGACACCATCTGGTCCCATTGATGCTGTGTTTTTGGCTTTTGAAAGGGCTACTTTCACCTGTGTGTTTGTGATTTTTGGGACACTACACTTTTCTGGTATTGTTGTGGGCCTTTTTGGAAGTGAGAAGGGGGTGAATTTTGCACTGCATCTATCTGGCAGGATGTTGGCAATATCAGTAGGTTCAGTATATTTTGTGCTATTTTGCACTAGTTCAGTGCATATCTGCGAGTTGCCTCTTAGATTCTTAACATAACTAAATAAGGCTTTGTGGTTATCTTTTGAATCCTTGGCTATTTTTCTTTAGAAGTTAGCCTTGGATGATTTCATGAGGGACCTCAGTTTCTTACTGATAGTGATCAGGGAAGTCTTTCCTTCTTGGGATTTGCTTTTTTTCTGAACTAGTCTCCTCCTTCTTTTATATAGCCTGTTTATTGCAGGGATCCACCAAACTGGTTTCCTTCTCTTAAAGGAGTGAGTCTTGGTTTTGCTAGGGATGGCATGATCCATTCATCCTTGTGGGTGCTCAAAGAGTGCATTTGTAAAGGTTTCTGCATCTTGGGCAGCGTTATCCTTTAGTGTGGGGGCTGTGAAACTTACCACCTCTGTCTTAAGGTGAAGTTTCCTTTAGAAAAGTTTTTTTATTGTGGTTTCCTTAGTTGGGGGTGGTGGTGGGGTGTGGACATCCAGAGTGATTAGTTTATGGACTGATATAACTAGTGACGGGTTGACCTCCAGTGTGGAACACCTGTCGTCCATGTTGGTGATGACCAGGTCCAATATGTTTTCACCTCTGTTGGGGAGTTTACCAGCTGATCTAGGGCATTTGAGTTGATGAATTCCAGGAAGCGCTGGGCCTGGGAATTTATACTTGAGTAGTTTTCCAAGTGAATGGTAGGGTAATTGAAATCGCCCAATATCAGGGTGTTTGGTAGGACCTTCATGTTTTCCACTGTCTCCAGAAAGGTGGAATGGTGGTCCTGGATCATGGAGGGTGATCTGTAGCAGGCCACAATTTGCAATGCAGATTTGCCTGATGTTAGTAGTACATGGATGATCTCAGAGGTATCATGCTGCGCTACTAACCTGGAGGTGTAGGTATCCTTCATGAATATGAATACACCCCCTCCTTTTGTGTTTTGGTCTGTGTTCTGTGGCCGAAACGTGTGGTATAAGTTGTAGCCCAGTAGTGCTGGGGTGCTCTCTGGAGCCTTGAACCAGGTTTCAGTTACTGCACAGATGTCGACGTTCTCCATACTG